>NC_067450.1:10719362-11022034 GCF_009764475.1 Pristis pectinata
ACACCCAAGGTAACTGAAGCAAAATGTTCCCCCAGTTATCGATGATCACACAATCTTGAATTCCTGTGCAGATCCCTATTTGTCATTTTCTGTGTGACACAGAGAACCAATAAAGTTGGAAAAAAAATAAATTGCTGGATAAATGTGGAATCATTTCTCATCAAAAATGGTTGCACTACAGCATAAATTTTTTTTTGCCAATCTGGGATTACACTGCAGTTAGGTTTAGCTAACCTTTTAAGAATATATAAAACGATCACTCAACTCCCTTCAGAGCTAACCTGGAGCTCTCAGAAAGTACATAAGAGCCCATGTTTTTGTTGCAATTAATTATTACGACTTTTTATTTAGTGCTGATTAAGATTTAAGTCACGAGAAACTGGAAATTGATTGTTAAATTTAAAACCTACTTGATCAACTGAAATTAGTTTTGGAAGTTGGAACCTGTGCACTCTCAGACATAGACCAGCAAAATAGAAAAACTTTTCAATGACAGAAGAGTAAACGGAACCATGACAAACACACTGCAAAGCCATTCAACAACAAACACCCATGCACTGGCATAGCACTGCTGCTTAGGAAGCTAGAGCTTCAATAAATAGTTGAATACCTAAAAAGCTGCCTCCTTTTTTGCAAAATAGAAGAACTGCCTTCTTTGGAGAGTCTGTTGATTGTATTACAAAAATAAACATATTTCTGAAAGTCTGCAACATTCTTTAGATTAGAATAAATAACTACACATACAAGTGCCGCGCAGGTGACACTGACCTGCTCTCCATCAGGTAGCCATTGTACGAGGACTGAAAGAGAAGAGAGCAGTTTATGAATCTTAAGATTGTGGGTCAAATATGTCCTTAAATAGAATGATCTTGCTATTCAGGCACTTGAAAACCATCATATACTTCAAACATTCCGCAGCATTGCAGATAGGTTTCTTTCCTTTTTTGACAAAAGGACCTAGAGCACTATTGATTTTTTTTAAGCAGAAATCTAGGCTGACGCCTCAATATTATAAGCATTTGCTATGGGTCTCAATGAACATCTTAGCCTATATATTCCTTCACTACTTCTTAATGGAAATGAAACAGCATTGTGTGTCATTCTAAAGTTGCTCGTAAAACATCCCATAAAGATCACAACCTTCAATATGCAGATTTACAGAACAGCATTATTGGGTTCCCTTTATAATGCCAAGACGTCAGTTTGCCCACACGCTACTCTATGGATCAATTGCCATGACCTTGCAGATGTCTGCAATTAGTCTCACGGGTGCAACACACAGACAGGGACATTCACATGTTAGAAGCAGCAACTTCCAACTTCAGCAAAGTGATGCTGCGTACGGGAGAGGTGGTCAGTGGGACTTGGCCAGGCTAGTAGAGAACACGATACATGTCCTTTATGAAGGAGGTTGCCAGGAATGTCTTAGTAAGGACATGGGTATAGAGTAAGAATGCTGTACTTTGGAATTCCTGCAATATAGGCAAATCCCTGTGCCCAATCTGCATGCTTCTGTGAGGTTAAGGAAAAGTAGATGAAACCTTCTCTTCTTTCGAATGGTGCTTGGGCCACTTCCCTAATGCAATAGTGAGCAACAAACTGTGAAGCGTAGCAGTGGTTAGTGGCAACGGCCTATAATATTCCAGAGGCTGGGAAGCCAAGAGTAGATGCAAACTACATTTCCATGGACAAAGTAGTTGAGGCACATCTGTGAGCCTATGTGAGGTGGCAGGAAGCCACAGATCTGAGTGAGAACTGCCTTGGTATGGGTAGCCTCCTCAGAGAAGTTTAGATAAAAGCATGTGTCTCTGTAAACCCTGGATGGATAAAGTCTTCGGTGATTAATTCTTCTCTGCCCCCTTCTACATGGTCCTTTTGGCTGATGCTTATGACCTCAGTCCATAACAACCAGCTAGAGAAGTGGTAGGTGTAGACAAACACAGCATAATGTGGGACAGTGGCACAGCAGATAGAGCCGCCGCTTTGCAGCGCCAGAGAACCGGGTTCAATCTTGACCTCAGGTGCTGTCTGTGTGGAGTTTGCACACTCTCCTTGTCACTGGGTGGGTTTCCTCTGGGTGCTCTGGCTTCCTCCCACATCCCAAAGAAGTGCGAGTTGGTGGGTTAATTGGTCCCTGTAAATTGCCCCTGGTGTGTAGGCAAGTGATAGAATCTGGGAGGAGCTGATGAATATGTGGGGAGAATAAAATGGATTTAGTGTAAATGGGTGGTTGATTGTCAGCACAGACCTGATGGGCTGAAGGGCCTGTTTCTGCGCTGCATCTCCTTATGACCCTCTGGAAGCAACTTTTGGCTGCAGAATACTCATTGAGGATACAAGCAAGGCTCGGTCTTATGTGATTGGTCTGTAGAGTGAGCAGTAAGGCTGCAGTGTGTTCTGGAGCAGCTTGACAAAGATGGCAGTTTGATTGCTGCCTCATTGAATACGCTGGTTTCAGAGGAAGCAGTGTAACTAAAAGCTGGTTGTTCTGGGAGTGGACAGCAACTGTTGGTTTTCAGACCAGTAAGGTTGAACATCACACTGGAGACTATTTTGGGCAATGTACTTTGTTGGCATCATTTTGGGAGGGATAGATGGATAGAGTTACAATGGAAAGACGTTTCTAACAAAAATCCCACTGGGATGTCAGGGGTCAAATTTCCTACCTATAAATTAATGTTTTGCTCTACTCCAGATTAAGCCCATTTCCAACTGCACAGCACTATTTGATTTGGCATTGTGCATTTCCAGGCCCTCATGTTGTTATATGGTGAGAAGGGAGTTTTCCTGCTGTCTTCATCAACAATCTTTCCTTAATCTACACAACCAAAACACACCAACTTGCTATTCATCTGATTGCAATTTTCAGTATCTTGCTGGGTGTAAAACTGCTTCCATTTCTGTCCATATAACATTCATAGCAATTGCAAATAACACATCATATATAAAAATCATTGACATGTAGAAGAAAGATTTAACATTACTACATACAAGAAAACTTCCCTTTGTGGTTATATGTTCAACAAAATCTTAGCTGGATACATTTTTGGCCATCCTATTAATCACTTTCTATGCATTCAAATCAATAGTGCAAGGAGCTGTTGCCTGAACAAAAAAAAATATCTAACCTAAATCATCATTGCTATAAATTCTTTAAAATAAATTCTTGTGGCCTGGTAATGAATTGATTTCAATGTGCGGTGCATCAGCAGCCATTAGCCAGGAGACCACGATTGGCGGACGCGAGGCAGCACTGGGCAGGAGGCTGAAGATTTCCCCGAGGTTTGCAGGGAGAGGTTCGGGGAGGAAGGGGGTTACGCACACTAAGCTGCAAGCCGAGCATTCGACAGCTGACGTTGGGGTAGGGGAAGAGAGCCTGGGAATTGTGAGAGATAAGAAGGGAGAGAGGGTCTAAGATAAAAGGGAGCAAGTGAAGGCAGAAAGGGTGGAGAGGGAGGGGACACCCAGGTCAGTCTTTACTCTGTGGGCTTCATTCAGCCACAGCATCACCCCAGGGCAGGTCACAGTGCCTGTCCATCACCCTGGCACAGCTCATTGTTAAGGGACTGCTACTTCGTGACAGAGCATGGGGTTTATCCTCAGAACTGGAGAGGAAGGGAAGAGGGATGTGGTAAGGTGAAAGAAGGAAAGTGTAAAGAGCAGATGGCCAGAGAAAAGCGATGGTGAAAGGTGACCAATGGAGGGAAGCAAGGAATGGTGGGGGGTCAGCAGCCCTGTGCTCAAGAGGGGAAGGGGAACTAAGAGTTGGAGGGAGGGGGACTGAAGGAAGTTGGGAGAAGGTTACAGGTCACTGAAAGAATAGATCAGCAATGGGGAGAATTGAGTGAGGAGATAGCAGAGACCAATCTGCGTATGGGAGGGAGGGGGAGGGGGAATGCATACATGCTGACAGGCTCCTGTGCATGTGCCCATATGCGTGTTAATACCCATACACCCGAGCCTGGCCCCAGTCACCTTGGACTCCCTCACCACTGGATCAAGACCTCACTCTATCCAGTTCGTGAGGTAGCTGGTGTACAACAGCCATCCCACATTAACAGAAACCACACACAGGCAAATTCTGCTCCTCAACATGAAGTTCAGGATCTGGAATATCAGGACCCTCATGGTTAATCCCACAACTGACAGACCTGAACAACACTGCCCAATCACAACCCAGGAGCTTAGACACTTTGAAATCCACTTCATTGATGAGAGATACAACAGGCAAGTAATGGCCAGCTCAAAGAACAAGTGGTGGCTACATCTTCTTCTGGAACAGCGAACCTGAAGAGGAACATCTTCTCCATGGGGATGGATTTGCTGTCAAGAACGAGCTATTCTAGTAACACAACAACTCCCTTGTGGGATAAGTGAACATCTTGGGACCCCCCAGTTCACTTCAAAATAGAACACGCGTTGGTCATCAGCACACACACCATGACCTTGGAAGCTATGGATGAGATCAAATAGGACTGCTACTGTAACATTGGGAAAAACCCTGGCCTGCATCATCCTGGGTGACTTTAGTGCCACAAGTGGAAAATAAAACACAATTCTTTGGAATAGCATGATTGACATGGGAGGAGTGGAGAAAGCTAACAGGAGTGAAAGAGTCCTCCTGACAAGATGTTTGGAGCACAGTCTTGTCGGAACCAACACTGTTTCGTCAGGGACACAAACACAAACATGATGGCAGCACCCCAATCCAGAAACTGGGACCAGTTAGGTTACGTCATCCTCCAGGCAGAAATACGTTGCTGCAGGAAAATCAATTGTCAAAGACCATACAAAGGTAAATGAAAATCAAAATTATGCAGATGCTGGAAATCTGAAATGAAAACTTAAAAAGCTGAAAACATTCAGGGTTCTAAATTTTCACAATTTATTATCCTATAGATAATCTCCAGCTTTGCAAAAAACAAGTAAACTTATTCCAGGAATAATTATTATGTGGCTTACTTCTCGAGCAAATATTCGATCTCTGACCCGCTGATATTCCTCCTCCCTTTCCTCTATCGATTTACTCCTCCGGTCATCGCGCAATGGAACTCTCATCTGAAATAGTACCAAACAATTAAGTGCAGGAAATTTCTGCAAAGAAATCTTCTAAGTTGACTTGTACAAAAAAGTTGTTCCCCAACATGCAGCTCCAGTACAGCAAGGTGAAAAACTGCCACCGGTAATCCTCATGAGAAACTGTTAGCTGAATCTGTCCTCAGGTTCGGGACTGTGAACCCATGAATGGCAAAACCTTTGCACGGTGCAAAACTCTCAAATAGGTAGGTGCATATTAAAATAATAAAATCATGACCTTAACTGTCATCTTAATATAGCAAGAATAATCTGAAGTAACATTTCCCCTGTTCCATGTGTAGCAAAGCCATAAACACATTTATAAAGAATGATCTGATGATCACTTACAAAATTGCTTGTTTCAATGCAATTCACAATACCAATATCACCCTGCCAAATTCATGATGACATCCGTTGTGATTGCATCCTCGGTGAATTAATCCTTAACTTTCATTGACTTCTCCCCAGGAATGGCCTGGCAAGCCATGTAGATCAGGGAAGGATAATAAATGCTGACTTGCCAGAGATGTCCACAATTTGTGATTGAATTAATAAACAAAAACGTTTATATGTACATGAAGCCATTGTCCTCAACCAGCACTCTTCTACAGTCCAGAGGAACTGACCTCGTATCATTCAAGTCCTGTCTGTACAAGCATAGCCAGCACATCTTGGCAATAATTTTATTCCATTCCGCACTGTCACCTCTGGACTTCACAAAGAAACTAGCCTTTGTTCCCCCTTCTTCTACATTTATATGCTGATGACACCAAGTTCTCATCAATTCCTTCAACTTTGTTCATAATGTCAGACTGCCTGTCTTGATACCTGAAAATTTGATTTAGCTCTCACAATGGGTGCGGTGTCTCACTTAGGGCTTAGCATGAATTCGTAAGGATGAGAGCGTTAATGGAATCAGAGTTAAGAGAGATCATCGTAGCACTATATAAATACATACATATGCTTTACTGACAGCGCTGTTGTACCAGCAGCCTCGTGTGAACCCAGCTTCCTTGCCCTCTCTGATAACAACCTCAACAGTAACAGCTTCCATCACATCCAACAGGGAGTGACGAAGGAGACCATTGGATCTTGTGGTCTGACAACATAGTCCCAGTTCCTACCAATAGCCACACTCACCATGCCAACCAGGGTGCAACCCTGAGCTCGCATCTAAAAGCTGAGGGACCACACTGATCTTCCTGGCCAGCCCAACATCAGCCCCCACAGGCACCCCCTCCAAACCAACCTGAGGGCAATTCATTGCTGTGGGAGCGCCAGCAGGGATTCACACTATGTACCTGTGAGCATTCAGACTGGAGGACCAAGAACATTATTAACGAGTCAACGTTCTGCAGAGTGGCGCTGTATGGGCTATCAGTATAGTTTCCCCCCACCCCATACACAACTCATTATTGATTTTATTTCCTTTTGCCTAATCAGCTGTTTAGAAAAGACCTTTTAAAACCTGTCCAATACTGAAATGAGCTTTAAACCCCACCTTCTACCCATTACCAAAGTCATTTACTTCCACCTTCCCAATACTGCCCACGTCAACCCCAACGTCGGGTTTACTGTTACCGAAACTCTGATCCATGCTATTTTCACTTGTAGGTTCGATTCCTCTGATACTCTCAATGTGAACCTCCTATCCTCCACAGTCACGCAAAAAGCTATGGAACAACTATTCAATATTAACTCAGAGGGGTTTGGTTAATGCCATTAATAAAGTTAGCTTAAGGTCAATAATAAAAAACATTTATTGTAGTACACGTTGAAACCATGATCCATTTTAGTAGGAAATTTTGAAACAAATCTGCAAATGAATACAACTGCAGTTTAAAAAAAGAATTAACATTTCAAGAGGAGTTTATCAGATTCTTTCCATTTAAAGCATACTGGGTTTTTATTTAAAAATAACTGCAGAAATTTCCCCTCAGCACTGCTCAAGTAGATTCTTAGCTGTGCAGGATATGGTAACACTTGCCCTTCTGCCACCATTTTATTTCCCTTTAAGCACAAAAGTCAGGAGCTCAGATAAGTGTAGTTGTAAGTGTAGCCATTCTGAATGCAGTTCACCAAGTTTAGAATGTCTGAGAGATAGATGAATTAAACCGATTGCACCACAATCTCACAATGTTGCTCTTTCTCTTTAACCTTTTCTGTAAATTAACTCCACACCATGCATGAACTCACCTGGTTGTCATCCTTGTCTAGACTCGTGTCATCTCTTTTCAAGATAAATCTCTTTTGAAAATCCATACTCTTCTCATCTTTTATATGGTCTGAAAACCTCTGCTCTGGTCTACGTTGAAGAAAAAGAAAAACCTTAAATGATGAACTACCAGCTTTCACTTAAACACTGGGAAGCTCAAAGTCTGTATGATTGTTTCTGATTATGTTCTTCTTCCTAGGTACTGTCTCAGGCTGATAAAATGTAATTCTGGCTTCTTGTGCTGCAGTTGCAACCTCAAACTCTCTCAACCAGGCTCAATGGGTTGAATGTCCTACAGTTCATCATAAAGACCACTATTCCCATAACATTACCAACCTCTGCCCCTAATTTACCCCACCTACCTTATCTACGCTGTTACTACTTCCAAATTTAACGATTCCATTGCTATCTTAGTTGGCCTCCCATCTCTTGCCCTCTAAACCTTAGCTCATTCAAAATTTTACTTCCATTTTCCCATCTCACACAAGGTCCCACATATTTTCATCAATGTCACAGCACTTCTAATTTAAAATATTCAATTTTGTCTTTAAATCTCTTCCTGAACTTTTCTAACCTCATCAAACCCTGCAAGTTTGCCCTCATCTGCCAATCCCACCGTTGGAGCAGCGCCTTCAGCCGCCTAGGGCCCAAGCTCCCCCGGCCTTTGCTCCTCTTTTATCATCCATTTTTAACCCATCTATTGACCAAGCTTTCTGTCACCGATCTCAATGTCTTGCCTGACTTAGCATTTTTCTATCTTTGACACGTCTTGGGAAGTTTTTCTACGTGAAAGGTGCTATGTAAATACAAGTTGTGGTTCCGAAGCAAAGTCATTAATTAAATGAGTATCAATACATGTACCCATTTTAAAAAACTCAATAGTTGTTGTAAAATGTCAATGGGGGTTGGGAAGGGCACTCTCAATTTACAAGGGGGGGGAGAAGTAAGAGGGGGTGGAAATGAAAATATATTTATTACCATGTTGCATATCCCTATTTCTCTAGGTCCTCAAGCAGTTGTTTTGTGCTGCACTGTTGTCAACTCCACTGACCAAAATCTCATTCAGTTCAAATCTCATTCAACACCTCTGGCTATTGCCATAGAGGTGTTGCATCCAAAATTCCAGTAGAAACACAAAACACAATTGCTTGAAGCAAGTTTTCTTCCTTTGCCTCTAATAAGTTACCTGAAACTCCCCGATTCTCAAATGTTTGTTATTCTTTCAAAGTTGAGATCCAGACATACACAGTCACCAAAGACACAAATACATTTCACCAACTGCTGTTCCCAAAGAAGAGGCTAAAAATTAGGAATCTGTGGATAGGTTATTACAGGGAGGAGAGAAAGACAACTTTCTTCAGGTCTGCTGGCTATTATGTTACATCATGGGTCACTATTTTTGCAACACAATTCCTTCCACATCACAAAAGGCAGAGGAACAAATGTGGAAATACTCTGTTTTAAAAAAAGTGCCCTTTTCAGAGCCAATGACTGAAAATGCAAAATCGGCAGGAATGTGAACTGGGCAAGAAAATCAGAGTACAGCATGTGCAAAACTCCCCAAAAATGTCAAACTAGAAGAAAAGGCTGCACATAGAAGTGGTTCATGAAAAATATTGGGTGCTTAGCTGTTTCCGCCCAAGATAAACAGAGCACATAAAATGCTATGACTGGCAACTTTGAAGTTGGCATTAAATTATCAGGGGGTACCCCTTTTTGGATGATGTAAGCAAATGGCCGTTTTTGTGTGGGCGCTTTAAGTGATAGAGATTGTACTAGTATTATTATTAGATCAATAATAAAAAGGGGCTTGGGAATAGTCAGCTTATTAGTCTAATCACATTTGTCAGGGTTTCACTAAGAAACAGCATACTAAATAAATCACCAATAACTTATACTTACATTCTTGTATTTAACGTTTTATTAATTATAACAGCTTTCCCAGTTTGGTCAACATTGTGATCCATTCCAAAGTACGCAGCTACCCTGTGTAACAGCATTCTGTGGTAGGAGGTCATCTGAGGAAATTTCTTGTATTGATTACTGAAAATAACAGAACCATGAAAAGAAGTTAGTTATAAAGCTGCACCAGCAACTTTTCTCATTTAGATGAAGTGGACTTTTAATGAAGGAGAAAAGGGAAGTCTTAATTTCATTTCCTTAAATTTTTAATCAATGAAGGGTTTTGGGATACAACATCTTTAGAACTGTCACTCTGTGGATGATACACAGAGGTCTCAGCTATCTGTTAAGTGAAAGTAAAAGGCCCTATGGTACTACTCAAAAATGCCAATACTCCTACTTCATTCACTACCAAAACAGATCAATTTCTAACTTAAGATGAAAATAAAAAAAAACTGCAGATGCTGGAAATCTGAAACTAAAATTGAAAATGTTGGAACATTCAGGACAAAGAAAAGGGTCTTCGACCTAAAAGGTTAATTGTTTTTCTTTCTACAGATGCTCCTGACCTGCTGAATATTTCCAGTGTTTTATGTTTTTATTTCAATTGGTAACTTATCTCATTAACTTATGCAGGAGTTTTGTTATACAAACTGGCTACCACATTGACCATACAACAAAAGTGGATGTATTCCAAAAGTAATTAATAGGACCTGAATGCTGACAAATTGATTGCATAGCACTGTTTTTTTCCAGCACTACACGATCCAAAATCAATGTTAGCCGGAGTAAATTACGCCAACGATCAATTCTGGGGGAAAATCACATCAATCACGAAACTGAACTGGGCAGTGGATCGGGATCCACGCTACTAGGCTGACAACTTCCTAACATCCAACACATACCTAATGACATTAATTGACTTGCTATGCACCTTTGAAGCCTAAATTGGAGCTCCCAGATCCAGGAAAATGCTGACATTAAGCAGCCACAAAAGAACAAGCAGCGTAAGTCAGTGAGTTCACAATTTAGACACAACTGAAAGGGCCACTCAGTTTACAATGGGATACTTCACGAGGCATTTCCAAAAGTCACTGGAAACTGCTCGGACACCTCCCAAAGTGTTCAAATGAGCAAGAATTTAACTATTGAGGAACTCACTGAATGGATGATACTGGTCCATCTGCCCAAGGGAGAGGACCTTCTAGTCCAGCTTCCTGGCAGTTACTGCCTCGATGGAAAATATGCTCCACGTAACCATTTTCATTGAGCACATATAGACATCATCCACATGTGGGGCATCTGTTGGGCGTTGTGTGTGTGGTACGGGATGTGTAAGGGAGATGGGGATGGGCAGGTGACAGAGAAGAAGGAAAGGAGAGAAAACAAGAACAAATAATAGAGAGCACATCTCAACATTAAAGATTCATAGTGTAATTCATATCAGCTTGACATAGCCAATGGTCATCTTTATCTGGCACTGCTCCATTGCACATGTTCACTTCCCTTGCATGCACTTTATTCACTAGTACTTCAATGTCTTTCTCAAAGAACCTTGGTGCTCTTTCCATTCCCTGTCAGCCAGAAAGTGTTTCGCTGCTATGCAGCTGCCACGGGGAGTGCGTTTTTAAACAATGAAGCCCTTTTCCAATTGCTGCATGGCAAGGCAATGGCAATAAATTGGGTGCCCTCCTCTTTGGGATCTACACAGGTTATGTTAACTTGTCTTAGGGCAAAAAAAACAAACTATTGCATACTTGTTTGCAGCCAGTTTCACAATTTTTTTTTGAGGGCAGCAGCACTACATGCAATGATGTTTTAGTACAGCCAAAAATTGTGAAATGCTGTTTCTAGGCAGAGGACTTTTTGGATGTGATAAGGTGCAATACAAATCCTAGCCCTTTCTCTCCCCCCCCACTCACCAAGTTATCCCTTGCTCTGTTACCAAGTCCAATTCTTACTGCTCACTAAGAGAAAATAATAAAAACAAAAAAATAATGGGGATACTCAACAGGTCAGGCAGCATCTATGGAGAGAGAAATAGAGTTAACGTTGCAGATTGATGACTTTCATTATGACTTCCTTTCTCCACAGATGCTGCCTGACCTGTGGAGAATCTCCAGAAATCTATTTTTTTCAGCTTTCCAGCAGTCTCAGTATTTTGCAAGAAACAAATAATACTCCATATCACTGTTTCCTGCACTATTTGGCTCTCTTTACAGTATTTAAGTCTTGATTTCACACTATGACACTTGCATTTGCTCAAAATTGAAACACAAAGTCAAAGCCAAAATGAAGACAAAGAGTCGACAAATGTAAAGTATCAAAATCTCTGATTCAAATCAATGGCCAAAATAATTTTGGCACACTCAACTCAAAGTTGCAGACTTAAACCTAATCGGATCCTGCTTTCTGTGCCTCAGTAAACAATTCTTCAATGACCACATATCTTGATGTGATTCTGCAATTTTACACATCACAACGGAAAAACAAAAAAACTTGTAAGTGTATGCAGAAGTAAATTATTGGGAACAGCTACCATCTTTCATCTGTGTATAAAACAGGCATTGCTCAATTCAATGGAAACTAACTTCTGTATCTGTTTTTAAACAGTGCATTGCAAACTGACCAATAGTGATGCATCAACTCTAAAGAAAATAATGCAAACAAAGATGCAAAATAATGCAAAAATGGAGAAAGGTAGTGTTATGGGATTTTAATGCAACTTTGAAAGACTGAGAAATTCAGAACCTGCGCAGTAGCCAGTTGTGTAAAGTGCAGGTTCCTAACTGTGCAGAGTTGGGCACCAGAATGGAAGATAGAGTACTAGCTTCAGTCTGCCTTTGAATGGATGACACGTATATATGGTCGATACCATTACACGTAAAAGCAACACTGAGAGCAAAGGCTAAACAAAATAATTGAACAACTTCAGCTCAGCTTATGGGGGTAACTTTGTTCAAATATTTTAGGTACTAATTGACCTCCAAGTTAACTAAAATGGTGTCATAGCCTGAAATGGCAGTTTAGCCAAAGACAGCATTTTGGTAAGAAATTGAAACTTACAGGAGGAATAATAGGGACCAATTGCTGCTTCCAGCATTTGCTAGAGCTCACTGAGGAGGCTGTATAGCATTTTAGTGGATAGCAATTGACCTAACAATCCTCTCCCAACAGTAGACAATTATCAGGGGGATTGAACATTTCTTAAACTTATATCACCCTTTACTGTTTCAATAGCTGTGGGAGGTTTGAAATACATTGGGCGACTTTGTCCAGATTTAACCAACACGTCATCACCATTTATCCAGGAAATTCTCCAAGGATTTCACTTTTTTTAAAAAAAAGTGCCTCAAAAAGAAAGTGCTTCACTTCAAAACAAAATGACTCCATTTTAGAAGGGTTACCAGGACAAAGGGATGTTTGGTCTTGCTGGGCATTTCTCCTTGGACTGGATAAGGAATGGAAGGACACCAGGGTAGCACCAGCTGCCACAAAGCAGAGACAGAAGGGCCAAGTGCTGTCCTACCACGCACCCCCCACCACCCCCAGAGGACATCCTTCTTTTACCTGAAACTCCAGAGCCATGAACCTGTACATCCCGTGCTTTGGGCCAGAAATGACCCTGAAATGTGCTGCTGTGTTAGCCAGTACATGTGCTGTTGTGTCAGCTAGTGACCATGTACTACTTCAAGAAACTTGTATCTCATCACCACACGAACCATGATCCTATAGGGTTCTGTTTTAGCATCTCCAGACAAATTTAAATTGTTGTGATCAACAATAAGTACCAAAATTGCAAGCTTCACATATTCAAACAGAGGTGTCGAATAAATAAGAAACCAATTTTGGACCCACTTTTACAAATGGTATTTTAATAGGGAACAGAGAACATAAACCTGTATTTTCCAAATAAAGTTTAGCTCCGAAGGTGAAAATATTCAAAACTAACTTTCAAAACATTATCCACATGTGCAATATATTTCAATATGTAAAGCTGTCTGCAGCCAGATGAAAGCTTAAGTTTGTCTTCATGAACAAGCTGGTCATCACACGCAATGCTATTTATGCTAACGCACACACCAAAATTTTACTCACTTATCATCACTGATAAAGTCCAGAATTTCTTGTTCTAATTTTAGCAGCATCATCCTGTCCCTGTAAGAGACAAGTACAAAATTACAAGATGTAATATATAAACATGCTAAAATTGGGAAATATGTACAGCTCAAAGCAATCAGTATGATCTCCCAAACTCGGGCAGGAGTCTGTGCAGTTAACAACAATGTACATAAATTGTTGGGCATCATTCTGACTGCTGGTGTCATTTGATGCTCAGCTGAAGTAGTTCATGGCAGAGAATAGCATTGGAGAGGACAATTTTTGACAATAATTAATGCAATACTGAATAGAAAGGACTTACAAAAAGGTCGGAGTTTGGAGTTTCTATGTGGTTACAATGTTTTTTTCCAGCATAATTTGCCCAAATTCAGCCAAATCAACATGAAAGATTAAGGAAATTCAGGCACAAAAATGCTTCTATATTGTGATGAGCTCATTTGCATATGTATCGACAGAACTACACCAAGTTATAACTCTCAAATACATTAAGGCATAGCTTTAATACTAAAAAATTATATTCTAAAATATAACCTGACTATGGTAGCTCACGGTCAATTATACAAACAGTGATAGGCAAATAAGTTTCAGCAGAAACTTTAGCTCCCGAAAACCAGCACAATTTATTACATAAATTGAACCCAAATTTCCAACTGTGACCACAGTATGAATTTCATCTGGAGAATGACAAAATGAAACAACTGAGCTAGGAAGTCAAATGCAAGATGGTAGCTTGCTCCACTACAGTATGGAAGGATTGGATAAATTAACACCAGCAGATTCAAAACCAGAATACTGGATTCAGTCACTGAATTATTATACAATAGCTGAGTTCTCAAAACTCTGTCAGGAAATCAAAAACTTCACAAAGAAGGATCACAACTTAGTGTAGGGCTAAGACCCAAGGTACTGAATCAAATCAACAATAGCTCCTAGAAAATAGCTGTCATGAAATGTTGAGGAATGCGCCATCTGATCTGTGGCAACTAGACACAAGCTGTAATTAGAATTTCTAGCTATCTGTTCCATGCAACCTTTAGGCATCTGCCCAAGAACTAGTCCAACCTTGCTACCACCCTTGACAGACAAGAACTTGGCAAGGTCATATATCAACTTGAAAACAAGGCCTTGAAAACAAAAGTTATCCCTGCTGAAGTTCTAAAAGATTGGAAGAGAGAGATTTCAGCCACAAATTCATTGGCTTATCCTCCACACATGGGAAGAGGAGCACTTGCCAGGGGACCTCAGAGATGCTGTAATTATTACCATTCTCATAAAAAAAAGTCCACTTGCGGTAACTACAGAGGGATCTCCCTGCTGTCTGCCACAGGGAAAGCCATTACCAGGATCCTCCTCAACCATTTCCTCCCAGAGATCAAACAGCTCTTCCCCTAATCACAGTGTGATTTCTGCCCATCCAGAGGCACAATAGACATGATATTCATCACATAAATCACTATGTGTTTTGTAATACTCAGATGGCTCTGATGGGCACACCACAATTTTTGCACACCTGACCTCCAAAACAGGTACTCTAATCCAAGCTCCATTACAACAAGAGATCACCAGAGGACAGAGGAAATGATTCAGAGATGTTCTCAAAGCTTCCACGAGAAAAAATAACATCCCCACAACTCATGGAAATTCACTACCTCAGTAAAGCAACACTATGACCACTTTGATCACTTTGCACTATAATGGACTTTAATTTTTTTTGTTCTAATTGCTCTTTCTTGTAAAAAAAAAGTGGATAATTTATGTTTTTTTTCTTGTGAATGCTGCTTATCTGATGCCATGTGCCTGTGATGCTGCTGCAAGTAAGTTTTGTGCATACGTGTACTTGTGCATATGGCAATAAATTCGACTTTGGAAATCCCTGGCCAATGATCCTCAACATGGAGGAGGGACATATGAGAAAGCACCGAGGACAGTCTCTTCACCAGCAGCATGCAGAAGGCCAGTGAGAAAAGAAACCACCCACCACCTCATGGAGCATCTCCTTGCCCCACCTGCAGCAGAGTTTGCAGATCCCATAGCTTCCTCTGCTATCTCAGTTGCCACACAACTGGAGTGGGAGCAAATCATCCTCAGTCCCGAGGGAATGCCTAAGATAATCATTGGCTTTTTCACAGATGCAATTCTGCAGATTTTCTATTTCGTAAGGTGAACTGTCAACTTTTGCAAATTGCCACATCCTTCGCAGAACCTCCCTATGGATAGTTTCATGCTTTAATGGATTGCTCTCATAAGAGATATTCAGAAAGAAACCAATTTCTATCACTAACTGACAAGCAGTAAGCTTTTACACTCTCAAATCCATTCCATAGCCTTCAAAAAGGGAATCATTTTACCAGCTGTTTTTTCTTAAAGTCCTGGTTTTCAAACAGTTAACCAAAAGGCAGCTTTCATTTTAAATGTATATTTATTGGGGAAAAAAATAATGATAGAAATTTCCCCATTGCTACAATCTGATCTATTTTCTGTTATGACATCCCCACACAATGTAGATGACTTAATCATTAATCTCTACTTATTTTGTTCATGTTTTATTTCCTGCATCAAGACCAATATGCATAGGGTGTGACTTAAAAACAATTTGAAGGCTCTCTTCAAATTGATGAGGTATGTCACTTCTAAAAACACCAGATTCATTCCTAACCACTGAAAGTAGAATCAACTTCAGAAATGGTACAAGTCTTATAAATTATTGAACAATATTTGACACACTCTCAATTGTAGGAGTTCAAGGTGGAGGTGGGCAACTAAGAATAAATACCAAAGGTGGTCTGGCAGCAAAACTGATGTTCCAAGAATAAATATCAAAAAAGACCATACTAATGCTCAATCCCAAGAGGATCCTGGCTTCTAGAAAGCAAGACCAAGAGGCTATAAAGATCTGAGACACAAGTTTACTTTTCAACAATGCTAACATAAATATCCCATAGTTCCTGATAATAATAGTCATTCCTCAATTTACCATGGGCTGTGTTCTTGGAAAACAATTTGTTTAGTGAAATTTTGTAAAATGAAAAGAGTGGGTGAAATGCATTATGGGCATTTTGGTACAGTGTAACCCTGCATGTGAAGAGTGAAAAATAGCTTGTGAATCAAAGATATGCAATCTGAAGAGTCAAAGGCATTATAGCAAAAATTCATAAATCGAGAAGTTGTTGTAATATGCACTTAATTCACATTAATCTCATCATAATTTAAATATTTATGTAATAGTCCAACATGAACAAGAAAACCTCAAACATGCGCAACATATTTACCTGGGATTATTTTTCAGTGTATTTACTAGAAACTCATGAAGATCAATTCCGGTGGAGTCTGTGTATTCTTGACTAGAATCTGAGAAGAGGAACACAAATTTGTTGCATTAACAGATTAGTGCCAACTTTTGAGGAAGTATATGGCTGTTTCTTTTACACTTGCCATCAAATTTCAACTGCAAGATCAGAATTTAAAGCAGCATCATCATTACATGACTGCTTTCAAAATTACTCTCAACTGGGATCAGAGCCCTTAGAAAATAAAATCCAAGCAGCGGGATATGGACTAGAGGCCAGAATATCCCGTGGTATAAGCTTCCAATCTTATCTACTCCATCCACAATACACTGCATTTATACAGTCATGTTAACATGGAAAAATACCCCAACGTGCTTCACAAAGGCCTAGTCAGAAAGGGGATACTTGGAGGACCAAGAAAAGTTTATTCAAAGTAACTTTTAAAGGAGGAGAAAGAGGGAACTGCAGAACTTGGTGTTTGCTCCTGGAATAGAGGAGGACATCAAAAAGAGACTACTTGCTTCATCAAGGAAGTACAAGTAAATTCTTGTACACAGAGTATTTAATGCACTTCAGTCATTTACAATTATTGCACTTTGGTCAATTACATAGTAATTGTGTTTATTAAAATCATATTAGCAATGTGATTTGTGTCTGGAACTTTTATTTTGATAATTGAAAGAAAGCACTTCAAGAATTAAAAACTGTGATCGAATCCTGCAAAAGACTACCAGTCCATGAAAACATTTCAGCGTCACGTCAAACCTCATCTTATGTGCAAAAGAAATACTACTTCTGGTTCATACGCAGCTCACTACCATTCAGGGAAATCATAAGCATGGTCCTATCTCCTAATACTCTGTAATACAACAAGGCAAATAAGTCTCTTTATAATGAATAAAATGAAAAGCATTCTGATTATTGATTTCAGTGTTCCAGCAGCTTGGCCCAGTATACATGGTGTTTCTAAAAGGTACAATACAACAGTTGGACTTGTGGACTATGCTATTACTGTATATGCAATTAGCTGCTCTAACACTGGGATAGAGCTGGACAAAGCACATTTTATCTCTGCAGCCCCAAAATGGGAAGAGGCAAGTTAACAAAAAAGTCAGGCTTCCTGCTTTTGACGGTAAAGCAGATGTAGAAAATGGTAACGTGGAGAACTTCAGCAAGAACATTCCATAGAATAGGTCTCAGACACAAATGAGCAAAGGAAGTAAGGGAGGATGCTGAACAGAACAGAGTCTAAGGAATAAAGACATTTAGATGTTTGGGGGGGGTGGGGGTGGAATGGTAGGTGAGGGATTGTAGGACAAGGATGTCCTCCTCTATCCCGGGAGCAAACACCAAGTTCTGCAGTTCTGAGATTGGAATGGTGACTAAACTATGATGCAGGTTTAGCATGATTTAGCATGGGATAAGGTCAAGGGAGCAATTTTACATCAGCCAAAGTTTACAAAGGCATACAGAATGGGACAATGGACAAGTGAGCATTGGAGTAGGTGGTCTGTAGGTAACAAAGGGCTTCAGCTCCACATGGGCTGAAGTAGAGTCTTTGTTATAAAGGTAAGATCAGGGGCAGCACAGTGGTGCTGCTAGTAGACTGCTGTCTCACAGCTCCAGAGACGCAGGTGCTGTCTGTGTGGAGTTTGCACCTTCTCCGTGACTGCGTGGGTTTACTTCAGGTGCTCTGGCTTCCTCCCATATCCCAAAGATGTGCGGATTGCTAGGTTAATCGACCCATGTTAATTGCCCCTCATGCATTGGTAGGTGGTAGAATAAAATGAGATTAGTGTAGAATTAGGGTAAATGGGGTGTGACGGTTTGTGCGGACTCAGTGGACTGAAGGACCCGTTTTCATGCTGTGTAATTCTATGACCCTATTACCTTTTACTTGTATAAAGGTTTCTCCAAAGGACATTTTATGCACATAGGAAGCTCATGAGAATTTAGTTCAAATACTTCCAAAGAGATACAAGTATTAAAAGGAACTCCCAAAATTTTGAGCAAGCCTTATGTTGGGACTTATTTGAATTTCAATTACTTATCAGAACCCCTAGACTAATTAACTTACCAAATAATCGATTACATTCTCACAGGATAAGGCCTTGCCTTAAAATTTGCCTTATTGCACTTTGTTATTTATATTTCATCTCCTTTTGCTGCATGTAAATCTATGTAAATTTTATTTATTTATATTCTATTGCCTGCAATTCTTCTACCAGAAGTACTGTATAACATCCAGTAAATTTAATTGAGTCTTTAGATTATTAATACCTTCTTTAATATTACTGTATGGAAACTTTTCCTAGATCATCAATACCTGCCTTTTTAGATTTTTGACTGGATTTCAAAACTTTCTTGTTGAGACAGAAAGGTAATCAAGAATCCAACAGAATATTGAAACACGTGGTGAAGAGGGTAAATTCAAGTCAAATTGTAGAGTGCTCCAGTCAGAGCTCGCCTTGACCATTCTGTATGGTGCTGATTGCCACAAGATACATAGTCCTAGGAATCCTTCTAATGTAAGCAGGTCGAGTCCCCACCACTTAGTGGGCATGCAAATTGCAGGGACAGTATTAGGGATCTAACTGAAGCTTCCTGAAACTCTGATGCTTTCAGTGCCTAAATGGTACAGCAGTTAATTGTCCAATATCATTTGATAGACTTTATACGAGGCAACTGCTGGTGCAGGGAATATTTAATGCACTTCAGTAATTTACATTTATTGTACTTTGGTCAATTACATAATAATTGTTTATTAAAATAAAATTAGCAGTGTAAAGTGTATGGAACTTTTACCTTGACAATTGAAGGAAAACACTGCCCTGACTTGGTGGCATTGGGTTATGTAGTGTATACGTCAATGCCTGTAATTCTTATAAAAGCAGCTAGTTAAGCAAGATAGATCAAAACAAGTATAATGCCAGAATTGAAAACGTGTGGATAATGCCATCCAGCTTGTTCCTGTTGCTAAATGTCATCAACTTGTTTTGTAAATAACCTCAGATTTGGAAAATGTTTTTTTAAATTGATCTGCACTTAAAAGCATTTCCTAAATGTTTGAAGAAATACTTGGAAGTGAGAAAGTTAGACAATTCAAAAAACTTTTCTGCAAGTCTAGGATATGCACAGTTAAACAAAAAGATTTTTTTTCCTTGCAAAACCCAGCCTCTGTGATTAAGGATTCCTCCCATGCAGGTTATTCATAGTGAGCACAGCTGTTTCTTCCTGAAATAAATAGAACAACTTAAGATTCTATAAGCAGTAACTTTGAAAATCCTATTAAATGCAAACTGATAATGGTTATCACTCTCAAACAACATAGGTGTCTTCACTTTTTTTTATAGACATGGACATTTGAAGTGGTAGGGTCCATAGTAACTAAATAGATTTTCTTTACCCCATTTTTATTCTCTCCTCCCCTGAAGGCACTAATTTGTTTTGCAGGAGCCAAAGGCTACGCACAATTCATTCAACTGGCCCAACGAACAATCTACTGGAGGAACTCAGCAGGTCGACCAGGGTGTATGTGTGTGTGTTGAAAAGCTACTGTCAACATTTGGGGTCGAAACCCTGCATCAGGACTGCACCTTCCCTCTCCACTCACAGTCCTGATGCAGGGTTTGGACCTCAAACATCGACAATTCCTTTCCCTCCCCCCAACAGATGCTGCTTGAGCCATTGAGTTCCTCCAGCAGACTCTTGTTGCTACAGGTCCCAGGATCTGTAGTCTCATGTCTTAATTCAACTGACCATTCATCACAGGGCCTTAGCAAGCAATTTGATCGTTTTGTCCACTGTCCAAGCAAACTATTTTCTACTGGAATGGAATTTTGATAATCAGGAATGCAAATTCCAGCATATTTGCCCCTCTCTAGCCAAGGGATGTCACATAGTAGTATTAACTTTACCACCTCAGCTGATTTTAGCTATCTCAGTCCAGACCAGGATCTGAACCCTGGTTCAGTACACTATTCTAAGCAATTGCCCACCAATGCAATGCAGAAGCCCTGCTTCGCTAATCCAAGATGGACACTGGGTAAAATAATAGGCAAAAATGCATGCCAGAAACACGAGTTCAAATTTAGCTTAACTTGCTGCCTTTATGGGCATAGAAAATGATAATGGCCCAGACAGAAGTGTTGTCACAAGCTTGGTTTAGGCACATTTTTCAAAGTAGTGGGCGTGTTACCCTACATTTTAACTGTGCTAAAGCAGATCTAGGTTTTACATGGCAGTAACACGGCAGCAAAAATTGTGCAGTGTTCAATTTACCTTGATGAGTGCAATGTTATTAGAATTCAGAACTATTTTCTTGGAACCAACGAAGTAGGTTAATAGCAAGCCAAAATTTTATAAAACTGAAATGTAAACGAATCTGAATATCTGATATTTATTAGAGGAAAATGGCCCAAGCAAATTTTCATCTTTTGTTACTAGATTTCTGACTTGCTGTCTACAAGAACAAAAGAAAGAAAAATTTGAAGCAAAAACAGAAAATGCTGTTAAAGACTCAGCAGGTTAGGCAGCATCTGTGAAAACAGCAACAGAGTTAAGATCAGACCTGGAGCGTTCACTCTGCTTCTCCTTCCACAGATGCTGCCTAACATGCTGAATGTTTCCAACATTTGCTGGCTTTATTTCAGGTTGCCAGCATGTGCAGCTTTTTTATTTTCAAAGTTTTGAAACAAATAGTTCTCGAAACATTTATCTATCTCTCAACTGGAGCAAGCACCTAGCGGTCCAATTTCTACAAATCCCCAGTATCTTCATCCAATCCAAATCAGCTGGACTGTACAATATGTGCAGGTAAAATTGAATTCTTATTTAGGCCTCTACATATATGTACCAACGCCTTGCATTTGCACGAAGATAAAGGAGGCAGAATAACAGCAAAGCCAGATTTTGTTGAAGTGGATGTTTCTGTAACACATAATCTGCATCAACAAACCAGACCTTTTCAAAAAAAGGCACAGGACAGCATGTTACTGTCCTTCAAATGTGAACTTATCCTGGGGCTTGATCTTTACATCCACTCATTCATTACTTATTACTTTTTCCAAACTGCAATCTTACACAAACCATATTTTTATTATTGCTTTTAAATAGTCTTACTATTTAAAAACTCATTCTACTGAAGTTAGTCCATGGCTTGCCAAATTTTGCACAAAATCTTCAAAGACTTATCAAGCAGCAAATTAGCTTCTGACCTCTTGACAGCATTTTTCTAGGTACTTTCTCCAGTTTCTCTTTCTTTTCCTTATCTTCTTTCTCAGAGCCATCCTTTGATGATCTTTCTTCTTCTTTATCAGAGGGGCAAGTGAACTGGAGTTGGATAACATCCTAAAAAGTACAGTACAGACAGAGGTCACAGTCAAGTTTTACAGAGCAATGCAAACTAGGTCATAGGCAGCCAACAGCAAGATACAATAAATCTCTCTACTAGTGATGCTGACAAGAAAACCCATTCACTTTCCCAGACCACACCTAGGTTTGATACCAGCCCTCAAAATAGCAATAACCAGGGAATATATCTGGCAGAATACTTCAACAATGTAAAATGACACATTGCCATCAGGATAAAGACTTTTGTTTTAAAGGAACCTTTGAGAACATCCATTGCTCCATTCGCAGTACAGACTGCAAGGTCCACATTGGCTGCAAAATCTTCCAAATCCATTGGAAAGATAGGTGACTCATCACTGTCTCCTCTCTTGCAGGCCAACATCCCCAGCATTGAGCCCCTAATTACACTCACTCAGTCGGCCCCAATGGATAGCCCAAGTCATTTGATTGCCTGACACTAAATTTCTGGAACAGACACTTTATTCTGAGTTCTGTAATGGGAAGAGGTTATTGGGTGAAGAGAGGAAGTGATTCAAGGATGTTCTTAAAGATCCCCTAAAATGCAACATCCTTACTGACTCCGAAGAAATCCTGGCCCACAACTGCTCATAGTGGAGCGGGAGCACCCAGGCACCGAGAACCTCAAATCCACACGTCTAGAATACACAGGAGCCCTACGTAAATGGCAGAAGGAGCGCACCACCTCAAACTACCCACCGGCCCACCTCACCAATCACCTCCTGCCTCATCCGTGGCAGAGTCTGCCTGTTCGACATTGACCTCAGTCACCTCAGAACCCACAGAATCAGAGCGGAAACAAGAGACCCTCAATCCCAAGGGACTGCCCAAGGAGGACAGTTGCACATCCTCTTGCCCATGACAGCATTGGGAGAAGTGACCACCGCACAATCCTTAGTAAGACAGAATCTTATAGTTCACATTGACGGCACCCTTTATCATACTGTATGGAACCATTGGGCAAACTTGAATAGATTTGAAACACATCAGGTAGTTTAAAACTCAGCATTGGTGAAGTGCTGCAGGCCTTCAGTAGTGGTAGAATTGTATCCCACTGTACTTTTTATCCCCATGGGCCAGCACAACCCTCACTCCATCATTGGTTGGGGACCAAGCCAGGTTCAATGAGAAATGCAAAAGGGCATGCCAAGATCAGCTGCAGGTCCCCTGTGGTCCCAACTTGCTGCAACAAAACACTACACATGTGCCAAACAGCAAAAGCAGCTTGTTATAACTGGAGTCAAACAATCCCGAAACCAATGGATCTGCAGTCCTCTCACATCTAGTCATGAATGATAGTGGACAAGTGAACAGTCAGGGGAGGAGAAGCTGCCAATAATTTCCCCATCCTCAACAATGACTGAAGCATTTGCAGCTAGAAATGAAAAGTGGATAATTCACATCTGCCTCATCCTGAGATCCCCATCAATAGAAGCCTGTCTTTAACCAATTTGATCCACTCCACATGATATCAAGAAATGGTTGAATGCATCAGGAAATGGTTGAGTGTTCTGGACACTGCTCGTATGGGACCAGAGAACATTTTGGCTGTATGACTCTAAAGTGAGCTGTGCTTCTAGCCAAGTTGTTCTATTACAGCTGCAGCACTGGCATCTACCCAATAATGTGGAAAATTGCCAGGTATGTTAACAAAATGCAGGCTAAATCCAATTGGATTAATTATGTCCCAGTTGTCTACTCTCAATTGTCAGCTAAGTGAGAGTGTGTTGCCATTGACAGTGCCATCTTGTGGCATTTACTCACCGATGCTCAGATTGGGTTCTACTATACTACTCAGCTCTACACCTCATTACAGCTTTGGTCCACAAGGAACTGAACTCCAGGAACAAGGTGCATGCAACTGCCCTTGATATCAAGGCAGCAAATGACTAAATGTGGCATCAAGGACCCATGGCAAAATTGGTGTCAGTGGAAATTAAAATGGTAAAACTCTCCACTGGCCTGAGTCATACGTTACACAAAGGAAGATGGTTGTGGTTGTTGGAGTTTGCCCTAGGTCTAACCACTTACAGCTGCTTCAGCGATGACCTTCCCTCCATAAGGCCTGAAGTAGAATGTCTGTTGATGATTGCAAAAATGTTCAATTCCACTTGCAACTACACAGGAAGTGAAGCAGCTCATACCTGCATGCAGCACGATCCAGACAACATTTAGGCATGGGTTAGCAAGCGGCAAGTAACATGCATGCCACAAAAGTGCTAGGCAATGTTCATGCCTAACAACAGTCTAACCACCTGAACTTGATATTCAATGGACTTACTGTCACCCAGTACCCTATCATCAGTATCCTGGAAGTCACCACTGACCAGAACTAGACTGGCTGCATGAATACTGTGGCTACAGGATCAGGGTATCCCACCGTAGGTGACTCACAACTTCCCAAAGTCTTCACAAAATTGATAGGGCATATCAAGAGCGCCACTGCCTAGATGAGTACAGCTACTGCAGCACTCAAAAAGTTTGACAGCATCCAGAACAAAGCAGCCCCCCAGACTGACATCCCATCGTGCACCCTAAGCATTCACTCCACTAGCTGCACATAACAACATTCGTACACTGCATTGCAACAACTCACCAAGGCTTCTTAAACAGTATCTCCCAAACATGTAACCTTTGCCCCAAAGTGCAAGGCCAACAAGCACATGCGAGCACAATCACTTGAAATCCTCTCCAGGTTATCATCCCAATTTAAAAATATGTTGCTGATCATTCATCATTATTGGGTCAAAATACTAAAACTCCTAACCTAACAGTCCTGTAGGAATACCTACACCACACTGCAGTGGTTTAAGATGGCAGCTCGCTCACATACTTAAGGGCAACAAATAGCCAGTGGCATCTGCAATCTGTAAATGAGTACAAAAAAAAATCTGCAACTGACCAGGTAATTAGCTGTTACCATGCCATCAGATACCTGTAGTGAACAGCAGGCCTGCTACACTTCCACAGATGTCACAATGTCACTTCGAGGCCTCAGTGGAGGTTAGTTCCTGTTAGTGCACAAATACTGAGGGAACACCACCACTGAAAACCAGAAGTCTATTCACTGTGGGGGAGGGGTGGGGGTGTTCTAACCCATAAAAGATAGAAATCTGTAGATAACTGGGGGGAAGCTGCAGTTAACACAATCAAAATTCAGCAGTTAAAATCTAATGGGTTACTTGGTCAGCATCAGAATAATATGGTCCAATTGGTGTGCAAGTTGGGTGTGAGATTTGGAGCACGAGCTTTGAAAAGGGGTGAGTCTCTGTGCTTGTGAGTTTCACCTTACAGGAGTTTAAAAGAGGCACATTTGCAAATAGTTAATAGTTGATTGGCTAATTAACAGCAGCCAATAAAAAGAAGGTAGGGGTCAAGCAGAGTGGCCATTATGTGAGTGGACCAGTGTTGGGGTATGTTTCTTTCTTGTGCCAGGCTAGCATAGTTAGAATAGCTCCAGGGTCAGTGGTGTGTCCATCTTGAGAGGTGTGGGAGTCCTGGGAGACCTCCAGTCTTCCTGACAGCTACATCTGCATGAGGTGCATTCAGCTGCAGCTCCTTACAGACTGTGTTAGGGAACTGGAGCTGCAGCTGGATGACCTTTGTCTCCTATGGGGAAAATGAGGATTTCATAGATAAGAACCACAGGGAGACAGTCACTCCTAAACTGTAGGAGGCAGGTAGCTGGGTGACTGTTAGGAGAAGGAAGGAGAATAGGTAGTGCAGAATACCCCTGTGGATGTTCCCCTGAATAACAAGTATACCACTTTAGATACTATTGGGGAAAGCTGCAAATGACTAGGTCTGTAGCACTGAGCCTGGTTGTGTGTTGCAGAAGGGAAAGAGGAGAATGGCAGTGATAGGGGATTCAATTGTAAGGGGGTCAGACAGGAGATTCTGTGGATGTGAAAGAAACTCCTGGATGGTGTGTTGCCTCCTGGATGCCAGTGTCAGGATGTCTCAGATTGGGCCCACAGCATTCTGAAGGAGGGTGAACAGCAAGTGGTTGTGGTACACATTGGTACCAAATTACATAAGTAGGAAAAGAGATGAGGTCCTGAAGGGAGAATATAAGGAGCTAGGTAAGAAGCTGAACAGCAAGACCTCAAGGGTAGTAATCTCTGGATTGCTGCCTGTGCCACATTGCCAGTGAGGGTAAGAATAGGTTGATTTGGCAGATGGATGTGTGGCTGAGGAGTTGGGGCAGGGTTTCAGATTTGTGGATCATTAGGATCTCTTCTAAGGGAAGCTACGACCTGTATAAAAAGGAAGGGTTACACCTGAACTGGAGAGGGACTAATATTCTTGCATGCTGGTTAGCTAGAGCTGTTGGGGAAGGCTTAAACTAGTTTGGCAGGGGATGGGAACCTGAGTGATAGGTTGGTGCATTTAGTGTACAAATAGATGCAGTGTGTAGAAAGACTGAGGAAGGATAGGCAGTTGAAAGGGCAAAATTGCAGTCAGATGGATGGGCTGAGGTGTGTCTACTTTAATGTGAAGTATCAGGAACAAGGGTGATGAACTTAGAGTGTGGGTAAGTGTGTGGAACTATGACATTGTAACCATTAGAGACTTGGCTGTCACAAGGGCAGGAATGGCTGTTGGATATTCTGGGGTTCAGATGTTTCAAAAGGGATGGAGGTAAGAGGTGGGGGAGTGGCTTTGCTGATCAGGAACAGTTTCACAGCTGTAGAAAGGGAGGATATCCTGAGTCAGTGTGGGTGGCAGTCTTAAACAGGGAGTGATCACTCTATTGGGAGTATTCTACAGATCCCCCAGTAGCAGCAGAGACACTGAGGAGCAGATCAGGAGGCATATTTTGGAGAGGTGCAAAAAGAAAAACAGGGCTGTTGTCATGGGTGATTTCAACTTCCCTAATATTGATTGACATCTCCTTGGTTAATGAGGATAGATAAGGCAGAGTTTCCTAGGTGTGTCTAGGAAGGATTCCTGACACAGGATGCGGACTAGAAGAGAGGCCATACTGGACCTGGTACAAGGCAATGAGCCTGATCAGGTTTCAGATCTCTGTGGGAGAGCACTTTGGAGACTGTGATCATAACTCCTTCACCTTTACCAGTCTTGGCGAGGGATAGGAGCAGACAATATGGGAAAGTATTTAATTGGGGGAAGGGGGAATTATGATGCAATTAGGCAGGAATTTAGGAGTGTAAATTGGGAACAGACTTTCTTGGGGGAAAGTGCAAAATGGAAATGTGGAGGTTGTTTTGGGAGTACTTGCTGGATAGGTTTGCCCCATTGAGGTGGGGTAAGGATGGTAGAGTGAAGGAACCATGGTTGACAAGAGACACAATATCCTTTCAAGAGGAAGAAAGCTTACCTATGGTTTAGAAAGCAAGGACCAGACAAGCCTTGAGAGTTACAAGGTAGCCAGGAGGAAGCTTAAGAATGGACTTGGAGAGCTAAAAGGAGGCATGAGGTCCTTGGCAAGTAGGATTAAGGAAAGCCCCAAGGTGTTCTACACTTGTGTGAAGAATAGGAGGATGACTAGAGTGAGGGTAGGACTCTTCATGGATAAGAGGAAATGTGTCTGGAGTTGGAAGAGGTAGGGGAGGTCCTTAATGAATACCTCAGTATTCACCAATGAGACACCTTGACATTTGAGGATGGCATACCATAGGCTGATGTGCTACAGCATTTTGACGTGAGGAAAGAATGTGCTGGAACTTTTGAAAAACATTAGGATGGATAAGTCACTGGAACCAGATGTGATTATATCCAAGGTTATTACAGGAAGCAAGGGAAGAGATTGCTGTGCCTTTGGCAATCTTTGCGTTGTCACTGGCCACAGGAATAGTGCCAGATGATTGGAGGGTGGCAAATGTTGTTCCTCCTTTCAAGAAAGGGAGTAGGGAGAACCCTGTGAATTACAGACCAAGTCTTGCTTCAGTGGTGGGCAAATTACTGGAGAAGATTCTTAGACAGGATTTGTGAGCATTTGGAGAAGCACAGGCTGATTGGGATCAGTCAGCATAGTTTTGAGGGGCAGGTTTTGCCTCAAGCCTGATTGAATTCTTTGAGGATATGACAAAGCACATTGATGAAGGTAGACCAGTGGATGTGGTGTACATGGATTTTAGTAAGGCATTTGATAAGATTCCTCATGCAAGGCTCATTCAGAAAGTCAGGAGGCATAGGATCCAGGGAAACTTGGCTGTGTGGATTCAGAATTGGCTCACCCATAGAAGACAAAGGGTGGTTGTAGATGGAGAGTATTCTGGCTGGAGGCCCACGACCAGTGGTGTTCTGCAGGGATCTGTTCTGGGAGGCTGGCTGTGATTTTTTTTATAAATGACTTGGATGAGGATGTGGAAGGGTGGGTTACTGCTTTGCAGATGACAGGAAGGTTGGTGTTGTGGATAGTGTAGAAGGTTGTTATAGGTTACAACATGACATTGATAAGATGCAGAACTGGGCTGAGAAGTGGCAGATGGAGTTCAACCTGGAAAAGTGTGAAGTGACACACTTTGGAAGATCAAATTTGAAGGCAGAATACAAGATTAATGGCAGGACTCTGTCCCTCCATGCTAAGAGGGATCTTGTGGTCCATGTCCCTAGATCCCTCAAAGTTGCTGTGCAGGTTGATAGGGTTGTTAAGAAGGCATATGGTGAATTGGCCTTCATTTGTTGGAGTATTGAGTTCAAGAGCTGCAAGGTAATGTTGCAGCTCTATGAAACTCTGGTTAGACCACACTTGGGGTATTGTGTTCAGTTCTGGTTGCCTCATTATAGGAAGGATGTGGAAGCTTGAGGGTGCAGAGGAGATTTACCAGGATGCTACCTGGATTGGAAAGCATGTCTAATGAGGCTAGGTTGAGTGAGCTAGGGCTTTCCTCTCTGGAGAGGAGGAGGATGAGAGGTGACTTGATAGGTGTACAAGATAAGAGACTGATTGTGTGGACAGTCAGACTTTTCCCAGGGTGAAAATGGCTGACACAAGGGGGCATAATTTTAAGGTGATTAGAGGAAGGTATAAGGGGGATGTTGGGTAACCCCCCCCCAAACAGTGGTGGGTGCATGGAACACTGCCACTGGAGGTGGTGGAGGCAGATGCATTAGGGACATTTAAGACACTTAGTTAGCCCTCCATTTTTTAATCATTCATGTGCCTATGTGGGAGGGAATGATTAGATATTGGAGCAGGATAAAATGTTGGCACAACATTGTGGTCCAAAGGGCATGTACTGTGCTGTTTTATTTCTATGTAAAAGGGAGAGGTGATGGAGTTGGGGTGGCCTAGTAAGGTTAGGACATGTAATTAATGGGAGGGTCCCAAGGAGTACTGAGGAACAAAGGAAATTTAGTGTACTAGTACAAATCCCTGAAGGTGGCAGCACAGGTAAATAGGATGGTAAAGAAGGCATATGGGATACTTGCCTTCATTAGCTGGGGCAGAGATGAGAGTGGGGAGGTTATGGTACAACTTTAAAACATGGGTTAGTTCACAGCTGGAGTACTGTGTGCAGCTCTGCTCACTACTATAGGAAGGATGTGACTGCACTGAAGTGGGTGCAGAGGGGATTCACCAGGATGCTACCTGGGATGGAGTGTTAGTTATGAGGAGAGACTGAATGAGCTGGGTTTGTTTTCCTCGAACCTGGGAGGCTTGGATGTACAAAATTGAGATGGGGTAGATAGCAAGAAACTTCCCAAAGGCAGAGGTGTCTAAAACCTCTGGCATAGGTTCAGGTCAGGAGGAAGTAGTTTTAGGGGAAAATCTGTTAAGAACTTTTCATTGAGGGTGGTTTCAATTGAGAACCCACTACCTGAAGGTAGAGACTCAACATTTAAGCAGCATCTGGACAAGCACAGGCCTACCAAGGCATAGTAGGCTATGAACCAAGTGCTGGTTAAATGGGTTTAGTAATAGATAGGTACTTGATGGTCAACATGGACATAAGGGCTAAAGGACCTGTTTCTGTGCATTGACTCCATAACTGCAAGAGAAGCAATCCACGTGGAAAATGACCAGAGTGATCTCTAATGTAACCATCAGTATCTCCAGGCTGTTCCATGATCGAGACTGGTTAGCTCCTTCCTGGGAGATACTCTGAACTTCCTGGTACCAAGAAATGCAGTGGCTGAATGAATTTTTAACAACTCACTGGGATTAGCCCTAGTGTCTTGGAGTTCTTTGATTAATTTTGTTGTGCGTAATACATGGTGTTTGATTTAGGTCTCCATGAAGTGTACACATCCAATTCCTAAGGCATTTGTCATAGGTTAGCAGTTCAGTGTTTGTGGGAGACAAGGCAAGCATTGACCAAGGCCATCAGTAGTGTTAATTAGCCTAGCACATTTAATGTAGCACTTGGAGCCTTTGGCAGAATGGGAAATCAACACCACATTGATTCCCTATATAAGGTCATTAGGTTAAAGCAGTTCTTCCAAAAACTACAAATATCTGGGTGTTGTACTTGGTTTCTTTCTTATGAAACATTCAAGGAGGAGCTAGAGGGATCAAGGGATATGGGGAGAAAGCTGGAACAGGATGGTGAATTTGTATGATCTGCCATGTTGTATTGAATGGCTGGGGAGGGTGTCAAATGGCCTACCCCCTCCAATTTCTTGTGTTTGTTTCTACATTGCTTTGAGCAACAAGATTCAAGGCACTAGTGGCCAGTCACCACTGACAAACTTTTGACACACAAGCAAACTAGGAAGAAAAAGCAGTAAGAAATTATACCAAGTACTTTTGTCTACAATTTTTTTTAAATATCAAGTATGATACTGAAAGGAGGTGGAAACTTGGTCTGGCAATTGATGCTCCTGGGGCACCTGGCCAATATTAAAAGATTGCATGTGCAAGTCCTTGGCTGGTGAAAAATCAGTGTGATTGATTTTCCTAAGGTATCTATTTAATTATGATGTATGGGAAACATTGCAAGAATACAATTTTACACACTTGAATTTTCACACAATAGATTGCTTTGCATATTGGACCTCTTTTCAACTTAACTTTTTAACATTTTACCTGAATTTCCTGAGGTCCATCACATGTGAATGGATGGGAAGATTCCTCACACACAGCAAGACTTCGTACCAACTTCAACTTGGAATTGGACTGGAAAGAATAAAAATCATTGAAAGGTATTGAGAGAAGAGTCAGCTCAGCAGCACCTTGGTTTTAATAACTGATTCCTTCTTTCTTACCCCCCCCCCCCATCGATAGCTAAAGGATGTCATTTAGTTTTAACACTACAATGACACCACAGTAATTGCTTAATTTGACAGATCACAAAATGAACTGTTGATCTTTGTTTTTCTAGCATGGATTTAATGCAATGCACACCATCTGCTAGCTGAAGTTTAAAAAGAAACCTAACACATTGGAAGAATGGGTAAAGTGGCAGATGGAATACAGCATAGGGAAGTGTACAGTCATGTACTTTGGTGGAAGGATAAGGTATAGACTATTTTCTAAACAGGGAATGAATTCAGAAATTGAAGGTGCAAAGGGACTAGAGTCCTAGTGCAAGATTCCCTAAAGGTTAACTTGCAGGTTGAGTTGGTAGTAAGGAAGGCAAATGCAATGTTAGCATTCATTTCAAGGACTAGAATATAAAAGCAAGGATGTAATATTAAGGCTTTAAGGTGTTGGTCAGACCACATTTGGAATATTGAGCAGTTTTGGGGCCCCATATCCAAGGAAGCATATGCTGCATTGGAGAGGGTCTAGAGGAGGTTTACAAGAACGATCCCAGAAATGAAAGGGTTAATGAGTAGTATTTGATGGCTCTGGGCCTGTACTTGCTGGAGTTTAGAGGGATGAATCTCATGGAAACCTATCCAATATTGAAAGGCCTGGAATAGAGTGGATGTGGAAAGGATGCTTCCAGTAGTAGGAGAGTCTAGGACCAGAGGGCACAGCCTCAGAATCAGCCCCCTTTAGAACAGATGAATTTCTTCTGCCAGAGGGTGGTGAATCTAGAATTCATTGCCACAGATGGCTGTGGAGGCCAAGTCACTGGGTATATTTAAAGTGGAGGTTGATAGGTTCTTGATTAGCAAGCATGTCAAAGGTTATGAGGAGAATGGGGTTGAGAGGGAAAAATAAATCGGCAATGATCAAATGGTGATGACTCACTGGCCTAATTCTGCTCCTGTCTTGTGTCACTTAAAGGTCAATCAGCAGTTAACTACAAATTTATTATGCTGCATCTGATACCGAAATCACTGGTATAATTTTCTGAAAATTTCTCCATACAATAATCCACAGCTGTCAGGACTCATGGTTGTGTATTCAATCCAATGAAGGCAAGATTAAAATAATTTTTCCATTTTATTATGAGAACATTCTGACCTTGGATCGCTTCCTTGAGTGCCCATGGTTTTGTGTTCTTCGCTGCAAAGAAGAAAACATCTGTAAGTTGGGAAACTTTCTATTGGTAATTCTGACAATGCAAGTCCAATTGGAGACCAGGGATGATGTGCATTTTTTTAAAAAGTATTCATGTCAATTCCATAACACTAGTATGCCATCAAGGTGATGTTATGGGCCACATTGTCCTGGGCACAGCCAGCTGCCCAGAGACCCCATCTGCTTGCATTACATTTCTGGATGTGGAAGGATGGACAATCTGACCCAGCATCCACTGGGAATCCAAATCCTGGGTGTCATATTCTGAGACCCCAGCCTCCAGAAGGCCTAGACAGCCTTTGAGTGATCAAAGGCTCTTTAAGAATCAAAAATGACCTAGTGCATTCTCATTGGTTCAGCAAACAGGAACAGAGCTGGATTCTGCAAGCTATCTGGACACATTTGGTGAGCTAAAACTGGTAAGTTTTCAGTTTTTTTAACATAAAAAAACAATTTTCCCCAAGCCAAGAGCATTATAACAGATCTGCCTCTGTGGGATAGCACTATGCAGCATTCCAATGTAAGTAGCTGTGGGTCAAAGCTACTGAGTCACACACACTCTGAATCAATTAACAGACTTCCCTGCAGAGGAGCCTATCCATCCTCCCAGCAGAGGAAAAGTAATACAATGCATGAGCAACACTTAATGTAGGAGACAAGAATATGAAGAAGCTAAATTTGTCTTGTACTTTAATTCTTAATGATAAGGGGTAGCAAATAACCAGATTCAGAACTTGTTTACTAATGTTCTACAACATAGGTTAGAATTGCTGCCTTGAGTAATGCTACTTAAAACTGTTCTTGCTTTTCCAAAGTGAAGTGAGTGGAAACTTGAAACACAACATTTGTATAATCAAATGTGAAATCTACCAAGTAACACCATAATCGGCAGCATTTGAGCTCAGTTCTCTATTTTTCTTTGCATTAAAAAATATTCCTTGACATATTTTGGAGGTAACCTGCTGCAGATTAATATAATAGGCTTATCATAAAATAAACATTTAATCAAAGTACCCATTCCAATATCTGATCTTAAATAATTGAAAGTGACTTTAAAAATCTACACAGCACCATTTACAACTTGTATTGGCTTTTGTATTGGTTTTTTAAGTAATTTAAATATTTAATATTGAAAAGCTTTTGAAAGACACCCAAAAGCCTCCAGCAATTTTAAAGGCTTCTTCAAAGAGCTACAAAGGGGCACAATTTGCAGAAACTGCCAGTGTTGATTAATTCAACCTGGGGGTGTCACCATTTTATGAATCCAACTAGTTTCCAACACAATACTTTTTAAAACTAACTCAAAAGATTTGCACTGGCCATAAATTTCACTTAACTTGTTAATTTCTTGGTACTAATTTGTCTTAAAAACTAGAGCCATACAACAAATTCTTTCCCACCTGTTTTACTCTTCAGTATGTATGAAATTATACAGCAGTTTGAAATTTCCCTCATTTGTTGCAACAACCACTCTTGAAACATGACTAAAAATTATAATTTTGTACTAATCTATGCATATTTGGACCCACCAAGCCATTAGTGTATTTCAGTCAAACTCCTTTCATGAAGCAGTTTTACAGCTAGCAAACATTTCTCTGGTTTCCAGTCTAAAAACTGAGTTGAGTTACCTAAGAGATCACAAGAGAAAGTGAAAGGGAGTGAAGCAAAGTTTACAAGAGCTATAAAAGAAAGGAAGTAGAAGCCTGAAGTCCCACACCACCAGGTTCAAGAACAGCTACTTCCCTTCAACCAGTCCATTCTTGAACCAACTGGCATAACCCTAATCACAACAGCTTACAAACACTATGACTGCTTTGCATTAAATTAGACTAATTGTTCTCCTTGTGAATGCTGCTTATCTGATGCTATGTGCCTGTGATGCTGCTGCAAGTAAGTTTTTCATTGCACCTGTGCATACGACAATCAACTTGACTTTGACTCGGGTATGTCCAGTGAGATCGGTCAGTTAGGAGTGGCCAGTTTGAGAGCAGCTGTTTGAGGTCAAAGGCTCAACTACATTTACTTTCCTGCAAGGAACCTTGCAGATAAGATAGATGAGGTGAGAGCAAGAATTTAGCACATGGGATTATGATATTGTTGCAATCATAGAAATGTGGTTGAGGGAAGGATGGGACTGGCAGCTCAATATTCCAGTATATAGAAGTTTCAGCCATGTGAGGATAATGCAAAAGAGGTGTTACACTGCTGATCAGGGAGAACATTTCCTGGAGGGATCAGCCAATGAGGCTATATGGGTAGAACTAAGGAATAAGAAAGGGGTCAATTTGATGGGGGTTATACTATAGGCCTCCCTTTAGTCAGCAGCAATTAGAAGAAAACACATGTAGGTGGATTGCAGAAGGATGTAAAAGCAATGTGGTTGTGGGGGATTTTAATTTTCTTAATATTGACTGGGATTGCCTTAGTGCAAGGAGCTTAGATGGGGAAGAATTTGTAAAATGAATTCAGGAAGGTTTTCTGAAGCAGTATGTAGAGTCCTACTACACCCACAGAGGGCTGTACTTGATCTGACCTTGGGAAATGAGGATGGACAAGTGATTGAAATGTCTATGGAGGAACTATTTGGGAACAGTGACCATAGTTTGGTCAGCTTCACAGTAGTCATGGGGGGCAAAAGATGAAGTTGGTCGTCAAGTTAGGACCCTCGAGTGGGAAAAAACAGATTTCCGTTGTGTAAGATGGAATCTGGGAGAGGCAGGTTGAGAGTAGCTGCTGGGGGGGGGCGGGGCGGGGCGCGGCGCGTGGTGTGTGTGAAATAACAGGTGTTTAAAAAGTGATGTTGACTCTGAATTCTTACCATGTCCTCAAGAGGCAAAGTTTAGGGAATCCTGGTTAAAAGGATATTGAAAGTTTGATCAGGGAAAAGTTGGCAACATGTCAGGTATAGGAAACTGGTATCAAACAAGTCACTCTGTTTATAGGGGATAAAGGAGAAAACTTAAATTAGGAAGGTGAAACCAGGCCATGATTTGACCTTGGTATGTGGGATTAAGGAGAATCCTAAAACCTTAATATTAGAAGAGGGTAAGTACAGAAGGAATAGGTCCCTCAGGGACTACAGGGGTAATCTTTGCATGGAGCTAGGTGATACAAGTGAGATCCTAAACAAATACTGAAGTGAAGTGCTTGAAATATTGCACCATGAGGTGAATAAATCCCCAGAGCCTTGTGGAATCTATCCCAGGATGGTAATGGAAGTGGTGGGGGGGAATTGCTAGGGCTCTAGAGATTTTTGCATCTTTGTTAGCCACAGGTGAGGGACCAGAAGACTGGAACACAGCTCGTGTTGTCCTCTTGTTCAAAAAGAGCAATAGGGATTAGCATGGAAACTGCAGGCCAGTGAACCTTGCATCAGTGGTAGGGAAGTTGTTGGAGAAGATTGAGGGATCTGCATGGTAGGCTGGTGCAGAAGGTTACGGCACAAAGGGTTTGAGGCATGTTGGTGAACTGGATCCAAAATAGGCTTGATTTTTTTTAAAAAGCAGAGGGTTGTGGTGGATGTAAACTCAGGGGTGGTAGGGGTGAAAACTTGGGGGGGGGGGGTGGGAAATGATTTAAGTTTGCAGATGGCATGAAAATTGGAGTTGTAGAGTGCAGAGGTTTCTCTAGATACAGCTGGAATGTCAGGTAGTGTAGTGGTGGATGGAATTTAATCCAGACAAGTGGAAGGTAATACAAATTCTGGGAAGGTCAAATTCTGCTAGGACAAAGTAAACAAGACCTTGGAAGCACTGTATAGAGGGGCCTTGTGGTGCAAGTCCATAGCTCCCTGAAAATGATAACACTGGTGGATAGAAGAGCAGAGGGGGCATTTGGTATGCTTGCCTTCATAGGCAGAGGTATTTAGTACAAGAGTTGGGACATGTTGCCATTGTACAAAACATTGGTTACCCAGCACTTGGGAGTATTGTGTAGAGTTCTGGTTACCACACTACAGGTAGGATGTGATAGCGATAAAGAATGCAGAAAGGATTCATCTAGATATTGCCTGGAATGGAGGGCTGTATTTGTATGAAGAGAATGGATAGGCTGAGTTTATTCCTATTGGAACAGAGGAGGCTGAGGGGTGACCATAGAAGTTCATAAAATTATGATGGGCACAGATAGGGTAGATAGTCAAAATCTTATTCCCAGGGCAAGGGAATCTAGAACTTGAGGGAACAAGAAAGTGAGAGGGAAGAAATTTAAAAGGAGACCTGAGGGGTAAGTGTTCTTTTTTTTCTCCCACCCCAAACAGGGTGGTGACTATCTGGAATGAGCTGCCAGTGGAAGTAGATACAACTATAATGTTTGGGAGGAGGGGAGGTGTTGGATAGGAAGGATGTGGAGGGATCTGGGCCTAACGCAGACAAATGACATTAGCAAAGCTGGGCATCACTGTCAGCATAGATGAGGTAGGCTGAATGGGCCCACTTCTATGCTGTACATTTGATTCTGATTCATGAAAATACCATTAATCACTTTTATTTCTAACTTTACATTCACTGTCAAAGACACCTTGTAATGTTCTAAAAACCACAAGAGATGAATGTTTGTCAAAGCAGCTTAAGACTGCAAAACAGGTGCAGATACCACAGCCACTAGTTTCTCACCTGGAACTCTTGCTGTGTATTTGGGTCTTCACCATCTTTTTCCAACTCCTCTTTACTTGATGTTCGGCATGCAGGTTTATTTTTAATTAAAGATTCCTCCACCAATTTCTTTTCAGATTCCTTCATAATTTCCAGAGTTTCTTGAGTATTATTACTATTGGACATCTTCAGAATGTGAAAATAATTAAGGGTGTGCTACACAACAGAAACCTGTAACAGATACCAGGAGCTTCTTGGGAAAATGTAAATGACAATTAAACATTTTGATTGTTGTGGCATCCAGTCAATGCACATTGTTTTTGAAATTAGCCATACTGTAATGATGAACATTTGGAAAAACACTAAGTGATAAGTGATTTCCTTTCTGTCATTGATATGATCACATTTTACTTTAAATTAAGCTGGACAGTATGTCATCCTGGGCTCAGTGGAACCACTTGTCTGAGTAAGTTAGCTGCCACTTGTACATTACAATGACACCACTTAAAAATTAACTGCATTGGCTGTAAAGCACTTTGGGAAGTCACAGAAGGGTCTATATAAATGCACAACCTTTTATCATATTAAGCATTTAAAACAGATTGACAACACTGGCTATTTATAGAGCACATCAGAACTTGCAGTCCATCTCAGCCACATGCAACCTCAATATACTTGAGCAAACTTGATGCTAGATTGTAAGGTAACTAACTGAAAGATTGGCTCACCTTAGTCCAGCATAAATATTTCCCCCTACTCTTCTCCCCACACCCCCACTAGTGCAACATCCAAATGACCCTTTTAAATGGGCTTTAAGCTCCATTACTTTGAGTCTGCTCCCTGTATTGGTCACTGAATCAGTCCTAATATTTGCTTTTTACAATTTGAACCTGTGGCCTTTTGCTCTTACTCATTTGCAAACTTATTTCAAACATACTTCAAATTGTTCATAATTTTATATACAAGCTCACTTCTCAGCTGTCACTATTGAAGATCAAAAAGGCCAAGTCTTTCCATATTTCCTTAACTCTTGATGCTAAAGGTTAACCTTATGACTTTTTCTGTTTATGTCCTTCAGTAACTAAAATTAGACAGAATTCTCAAAGTGGGGTCCAAATGAAGCAATATTTAGTTTAATTACAATTTCCTACTGTTTATATTCAAGTTTTGTGCATTGATTTTGTTGGCCTACATTGGTCAGAAGTGTCAAGCTCTTCACATTGCAAGACCCTTGGACCTTTTCTCCTTCAATTTCCACAGCAATCAGTATGTGTTGCCTGCTTCTCCAAAAAAAAAATAACCTAAGTTGTAAACATTTAGCTCCATTACACATTAATGGATCAAAGTTTAGGGAGATTCATCTGCCATTGTTTTGCCCATTCAACCAGAAAGCTTATATTCTTACCCTGCTGCCTCACACAATTGTAACTTAACATTTGGAGAAGAAAAAGAATGACCTACATTCTTAAATAATTCCCAAGTAAAATAAGAATTTAAATGGTGGCATTTCGAAACATCTAAAAAAAACTATCAGGGCTCATTCTGGACCTCTACTTAAACTACACAAGATATCCAGGCAAATCAAGATCCTTCAGAAAACCTTGCATAAAACTCTTACCAGGAGCTGCAGCAATTTTGTGCTAAACCCGTATCACGTAAAAAGCAAACTTTCTTTTTGTGGTCAAAGTGGTTTCTCAATGGAACTGGACTTGTTCAGTGTTGGCAAATGTGTATCTCATGTTGCTGATACTTGTGGAGTTTTCTGGATCTAGTACAGTATGTCTGTGGTCAAAGCATGCCGCTCTCTCCTGTGCTTCCTGTGAAGACAAAAGGCAAGCTATCCGTTAACATGCATTTCTATCCATCTAAAGTTCTTCCTAGAACTTTTGCTCTCAGTGCTAAATTTTCTTAAGAGGGCAAAATGACCACAATGGACAATAGGGCAAGGAGGAGCTGTGAGAATCCATTCAGCCACAGGATGACCAAGATCCTTAAAACATGCTCTTTCTACCAAGTATTGGTAGATTAATGTGGACACAGTATATTCCACAAAAGCAGAGATCAAAAGCAACATCCAGTTTGGGTTCATCACATTTTGCTGTCAAAGCAAGCTACTGACTTCCTGAAACAGCAATCAGTGAGCTCCGTGGAGTGAAGGGAAGTTGCAAGAAATGAGGGGAGTTCGGCTGCAAATTAAAACACCATCTGCCCTACTCCCCCATTACATCCTTAATGCAGACATTTTCTATTAGATTTTTCCAAGCATTACTGGTTTCAATCTTTCTCTGCCTCAATCGGCTTGGATTTTGGAAAGCCAAAAGCTTTAAGGAGACTTGCTTTGTTTATTTGAGGAGATCATTATCCCTCAGCTGTGAAAAGGTTTAGTAATTTCTGTTGACTTAAAAAGATTTAAGTCAGGTTCCTTAAGAGAGAAATGCTTTCCTCAAGTCTGAACTCAAAGAATAAAAGGCAAATGCCACTGTCAAGGACCCATCATATATACATACATAAATATTGAAAATGTCTGGTGTGTGTCTGTCATATTCCAGATATGCATTAAATGTGACAATGCCTAGTAATTTAATCCTGGGTTATGACCAGAAACCCAAAACATAAGCAATTCATTTGCAAATTGAGCACTAAAAATTTACAAGTACCTACAATTACAATCTCCACTGACATTCGTTTATTATGCAAATAGCATTATTTGCGGTACCACAAGTCAATTATAATGGTGCTGCATACATCATATTAAGCACAGTTATTTCATGCAATTCAGCACATTCTTCACACACAACTACGATATTTGTACCTAAGGCCACCTATGGAATCATTATGTCACTATTTTGAGACCACCATCTATATCATTATTAACACACCTAGTATGAACAAGAATCTCTTCCAGGACTCCATAACATGTAAAGGCTCAAAACCGGCCCTTCCTGCATTTTACCATTTTTTTTAAATAGTAATTTGGAACATTGGAAAATCTTTCCTTTCAATCTTGGCAGATCATCTGTTACAACACACGAAAAATGCTGGAGGAACTCAGCAGGTCAGGCAGCATCTGTGGACGGAAATGTTTCGGGCCGAGACCCTTCATCAGGATTGAAAGGGAAGAGGGCAGAAGCCAGAATAAAAGGGTGGGTGGGAGGGAGGGGCAAGAGCACGAGCTGGCAGGTGATAGGCGAGGGAGGGGGTGGGGGGGGGGGAAGGTAGGTAGTGAAGTCGGAATTATGTGAGAAGTTGGAGGTGATAGGTGGAAGAGGCAAAGGGCTGAAGAAGATAAGACTCTGACAGGGGAGGACAGTGGACCCAGAGGGAGGAAGGTGTGGGTGATGGGCAGGTCATGAGGGCAGGTGATGGAATTGGAATCCAGTCAGCTGTTTCTTTCTCGCTTCCTATCGTACTTGTGTACAAACTGCTGATACCGAACCGACTGTGCCCGCTGTAACTGGTGGGGGACCATACTTGTATTCCCAATGGTCTTAAGTTAACAGTGAAACACAATAAGCATGTTCCAGATTAGGACAGTCAGTAGCACCATGCAAATCAGTTGGTTGTAATAATTTATGAAGCTAAAATTTAGTATTAATGGACAATAAGTATACTTTCACTGCACATCAATTTTGATGACAAAAGGGAGTCACATTAAATATTTAAATTAATGAAATAGTTAAGGCATATAATAATTAGTGTCAGAAAGCACAAATAGTCCTTTAGTGATGCTTCAGGTATATAATGGAATTAACAATGAGATACACACACACACACACACACACACACACACACACATTGTTCACATATATGTGGAAATAAAAATTTTGGACAAGACCTAGCGAAAGCATGACAGGCAAGGGAAGGAGGGGCTGGGGGGTGTGTCGGCAGAGGGGGAGGCAGAGAGAGGGGATGGGTGTCAGTAGAAAGCTGGAGGCAGCTGGCAGGGGTGGGGGGGGCTGCCAGAGAAGGGGAAGTGTTGGCAGAAAGAGGGGGTGGCCGTCAGCAGAGAAGTGGGTGTCACAGAAAGCGGTGGGTTGCCAGCAGAGTGGGGAGGAAATAGTGTCAGCAGAGACAACTGCAGTAGGCTAATGCTTTGCTCCCTCTCCAGCTTTCTCTCTCTCTCTCTCTACATACCAAAATTATAACCTGCACTGCCATTTTATGGCACCATTAAAAGCTTTTTAAATTGCTGCTGAACCATCCAACCCAATGCATGCAAACTGAGCTTTACATTGAAAGAACTAAATGAAATCCTAAGCATGTGAAATATAGATTCAATTACAGTCCCTGTGAATAATTCAAAGTGCTTCATTAAATGATCTGAACAGTTAAAAAGGCATCTCTAAATAACACATCTTGAAGGCATATTGCAAATGAATAAAATCATGATTTACAATAAGTTTAAACAGAATATATGTAAAGCTAATCTCATGAATAAATCCGTTAACATTTCCTCAGATATCGTGCTGCTGAGAGGGAAAAGGTTGCTATGGAAACCATGAAGATGACGACAGCTGCTCAGTAAGAAAAAAAATGGAATTAACATTCGGCAACCTGCTGGCTGTCAAAGCTTTCACTTAAGACTTTTAGTGCACAAAAAGGCGACGTCATATTCTTTCAGGCAATCCCCGTCATTTGAGCTAAATGCATTCTGTCCTGTATCCACCCAAAACACCATTAAAAACACACATACACACTTGGAACAATAACATGATGAACTGTTGCCTTCAACTCAAGACATCTGTCAATAATCGCTATAATCCTTATTTTGTCACCAAGGTGTACAGTGTAAACTGTTCTGAGCACGGATAATTAAATAATTGCTTTGGAAGTAAAAGATACAGAACTATTATAACTGCAATTCAGGTTTATGAACCATACTGGGATGAAACTTTTATTTATCTTTGTTCAGTATAAGGAATTGCATCCCAAGACTAGAGGGTCTGTGAGCACAAAATAAACAATATTGCTGTTAACAGGATCGGGTAGCACTCAGAAGTATCAAGTCGTCATCCACCTAGTCAAACATAGTTTGCAACAAAAAGAAAAAAAACCTTTTAAAAGAAACACTAATCATTCAACAAAAGTCATGGTTCAGCCTCCAACTAACACAATATGTAAACAGATAAACTAAATTTTGTAAAATCTTAGTTTATAGAAGACTACAGCTTATATTTTGGTGCATCATAAAAGGCAAGTCAGTGACATTTTTATTTGGTTAGAGAAGCATCTACCAAAAGCACAATAAAAATTATTCCCCCCCCCCCCGGAAAACTTGGATTATATCTACAGTGTGCACTTTGAGCTACATAAACAAAATGGAGAAATGCTCAAGAGTAACTCATGATGATGAATCGAGAATATTATATGCATATTAGCACAAAGATTTGACTTACATTTATTTTTACTGCAATACATTAACACCAATGTGTTAAATAAATCCCTTGATATTCATTATCCTTTATTTTCTGGAAACTTCTCCTGCTTCAGTTGCAAGTTTATTCCAGAATCTTTCCAGCAGAGTTTTGTTTTGGAAAATGTCATTTTTCCACCATTGGAAGCCCAATTATTAAGTCCTGTGATATTACAAGTCAATTACTTTCAATAATAGCCTTCTCATTCCTGTCTCTTCTGTCTCCAGCCCCAATTAGTGTGAGCCAGCAACTATCTGTAACTACACCTAAACCATGCTGCTATCTATCAGTTGAAACTGAGAAGCACGTGAAGGCAGAATAGAGGAGCTTTAATTAAAGTTTAGAAGCTGCTCTTTAGAAGTTTATCCTCCTACTGCCAAAACATAAGGAACTGATACTTTAACTGCAGTCACCACATTGATATGAGACCACATACATGCCTAATTCAGCCCTAATTGTTGATTATTTTATCCACACAATATACAGAACACTGAATAATTCAACATAAAACTGTTAAGCATTGAATAACTTAGTATGTGCCATTTCAGATTCACTTTTGCCAGCTCCTCTGTCAAATTTCAAAACAATGGACACAGATGTTTGGGGAAGTTAAAGTTTACCCTACAAACCTTACAACAACAATACAATCTAGATGAAAAATGCAATTATAATTAATTACCAGACCAGGTCTGCAAAATGTAGAAAATTTCCAAACAAATGCCCTTTGGCCTTACTTCAAAGGTTAAGACATAAAAAAGACATAAAAAAGTATAGCTGTGATCTCTAAGAGTATTCAGTGGGTGCAGAATTTCTTGCCTACAAGCTATACCCATAAACAAAAGTTACGACAGTAACGTGACTCAGACACAATGTACAAGTTGGGACCACACTAAGTACAACTTCTTCTGGTTTTCCCATTTCCTTAAATTTTAGAATTTAATGAGACCCTGATTAAGACTATCAAATACAGAGCTTGGACTGAGTCATTTGTGCTACGTATGTCCTGAGCCTCAATTATACTGGAGAGAACAAAGCTTTCTTTTTGAGATGGCTAAGCTATTTCAGTGCGATATATGATGATCCCATTGAGAATCTGAGAACTTCATTCACCCCCACGCAGCTTCAGTTACAATTGACGTAGATGGTGGAGTGAAGAGCTGAAATTCATGAATTACTGCAGTGAAGTTCTCAGCAACCAACACAACTGCCTGCAAGACACATGTTGAAATGAGATCAAGGAAAGGAAGCTTCTGTTCAGTTGGTAAAAGCATTTTATGAACAACTAGGTCAAAGTCTCAGGCCAATTTTCTTTGAAACTGCACAGAAAATATACAAGAGTAAAAGCTAAGAACTTAGTCCATCTGGTAACTGATTCATTGTAAACTGCTGTTTATACATAATGTACTTTACCACATCAAATATTTAAAACAATAGGCTGCACTGATAATGTACAAATAGTTATTTATCTGATCTACATAATGTTCCAGGCAAGATGCTCCAATCTGCACCAGCTACATTTACCCAAGGAATAGGTACACGAATGCCAACTGTCACATACACTACCATGACAAAATAGATTCCAGTGAGCAATGGGAAAACAATGAATTACATTCAAGTTTTCTACTTTTAGGTTTAAACTAGCATTGTTTCGTTAGAGTTCACCATCAGGACTGTTTTTACACACACACACAAAAAAAATGTTTCGGTGGGGGAAAAAAATCCATGTTCCCATCCCCTTGCCCCCAAAGTAAACACTGAATCAAATAAATCTCCACAGCCACCACTATCCCACCATCAAATTAGTGAATTCCAAAGCCAATGTTAAATCCAGTAATTCCCACAAATGCAACTGGCATATTTAAATCTTGATGCAATAAACACATCATCTTCCCGTTTGGCATAGGATGCATTTAATCTTTTCAATATATAGTACCAATCAGTTACAATATGCCCAGCATGCCAGAAGTCATGTGCATCAGGTGCAAGGATAATGGGGAGGAGGTACCAAGAATGCAGCTAATGCTGCTCCCATGCTAATATGCAATTGAATACTATTGTATTACGATTGGATTTTCACTTTCTTTCCTTCCAAAACTACTTTAACTTGAGCACTTTGTTCATTGCTCGGAGGACAAAAACTTGGGATTTTTTTTCACCAACCGTGCGCGCCCGGGTTTTTATTTGGGGGCGGGGGGGCGTTGTGGTTGAAGGAGGATAAAAAGTCTTGATGGGGAACTCTACATAAAAAACAACAATACTAGATGACTTATTTTAGTTAAACAAGAACCTATTAACAAGAAACTAGATGTTTGGTGGAGCAGAGTCAACACTGGCTCATAAATTTCTCCTGATATTTTGTGCTGGGAACTGCAGCAGCATTTCTCAGGAAGCCAAATCACAAGTTTAGTCCCAGAAAAGCAGAAATCAGCAAATGAGTATTTTCAATTGCTCCTTTTATAATGTCCTCAAGAGATCTTAATGATTTGTTTTACAGTATAATATAATCTCCTGTATTCAATGCATATGAAATAGAAAACAAATGGTTATAAAGTTAGCAATTACTCATGCATGATTTGTAATTATAATCATTGGCCCACATGCAAGCCTATAGGCTTTTAAAGGTTTCACCTAACTGTGATAACATCCCACGGTACAAACTGTCGTGTGCACGTTTGCCAAGTATCTGGATTTTCACAGCAGATAAAGATCTGAAAGGAGAGTCAGAGGAGAGGCAGCTTAAATAATGCTCTTTAGGGTATTATATTTTTATGTTTGAAATAAGATTCTCCTGGACTGACAATGTAGACTAGAGTCTGACTACCTGAAATGAGCCTGATAGGACCCAATTTTGTGTCACATTTGGGTATTACAAATAACATGTCCTTGGATTTGGGCTGAATCGGAATGAGTCACACCAGCTCTTTACATGCAAATTTTAAAAGTCGCCACCATTTGGGTGCCAGAGGTTTTACGTATCCAGGGTGGGAAGCTGTGTGCTCTGGTAAACCAGGAAACAGCAAAAAGGAAACTGCTGGGAGATGACTGTGTCAGTTAAGAGGAACAGCTGTCACAATGACAATGAAAACTCCCAAATTGCTAAAGATTCAAGTTGGAACAATAGTTGGGAGCCTGGATCTGCAATCTGAGCTCAAATAGATCGGACTGTGTGTGGATGAGGCTTCATCAAAATTTATAAATTTATCCTCAGGTCTGGTTCGGTTTGGTTCGGCCATGGTTGGTTTCAGTGAGATTTTAATTTTATACCAGAGCAAACCTCTAGTTTGGAGCACAAGGTGTAGCAGAGCACAGGTTGGGCCAAGGATGCAAGAAATTAATGAAATTTTAAGTTTAAAGTGGTAAAGGAAATGTGGGTTAAAGTTTTCCTTCAGGGATCCATAAACTCTTAAAGCAAACCGACAAGCAAGGAAAATAATTTTTAAAAAAGGGACCTTCACTCTCCAAATGACCGCAGTGCAAATTACTTTCAACTATCCATTTAGCAATCCACTCTTGATTAGCAGTTCATCTTCAGTCTTTCATCATGACAAACAAATAACTATCGAGACTTGTATATAAAAAGGATGGTTAGTAACTTCAAGCTGAGATATGCTATAACTACAGACAGGCATGGATGCAATAGCTGGAGTTGCATCATGCTTGACTGAAATCATGGAATGTGCAGCACTGGAACAGACCATTCAGTCCAAACGGTCCGTATCAGTTTTTACAGTCCACATGAAATTCCTTCTATCGACTCCATCTGGACCTATCAATTGAACATATTCTTTTCTCCTTTGTGCTTATCTACCTTCCACTCAAATCCTTCTCTGCTGTTTACCTCAACCTATTGGAAGGAGTACCACATTTCAACCACTTGTTGGTTAACAAAGTTTAATATAATTCTCTCTCAAATTTATTTGAGATGATCTAAAATTTACGGCTTCTCATTTTGGATTTGGATCTAGTTCAGTGGAGATTATGTCTCACAAATCTGACTGAGCTTTTTTTTGATGAAGTGATAAGGAAACTTTGAGGGCAGAGCAGTGAATGTTGTCTATATGGACTTTGGTAAGGCTTTTGACAAGGTCCTGCATAGTGGGCTGGTCCAGGTTAAGGCACAAGTGTTGACAAACCGGATCCAAAATTGGCTGGGTGATAGGAGGCAAAGGGTAGTGGTGGAGGGGTGTTTTTCTGACTGGAAATCTGTAACAAATGGAGTACCGCAGGGGCTGGTTTAAAAAAAAATTAATGTAGGGGGTATGATTAGTAAGTTTACAGACAACAAAAATTGGAGGAGTCATAGCAGTGAAGAAGGTTGTCTAAGGTTTTGGTTGGAAAATCGAGCGGAGCATTGGCAGATGGAATTTAATTAAGTGTGTGGTAATGCATTTTGGGAGGTCAAATTCTGCTAAGACATATAGAGCAAAAGGCAGGTACCTCAGGAGCGTTGATATATAAGAGTGACCTTGGGGTTCAAGTCCATATCTCCCTGAAAGTGGCAACACAGGTGGATAGGGTAGTGAAAAAGGCATTTGGTATGCTTGCGTTCATTGGCCAAGGCATTCAGGATAAGAGTTGGGAAGTCATGTTGCAGTTGTACAAAACATTGGTTAGACTACAGAGTATTGTGTACAATTCTGGTACCATATTACAGAAAAGATGTGGTAGCAATAGAGAGAATGCAGAAGAGACTCACCAGGATGTTGCCTGGAATGGAGGGCTGTAGTTGTAAGGAGAGATTGGACAGGCTGGGTTTATTCTCACTGGAGTGCAGGAGGCTGAGGGGTGAACTTATAGAGGTTTATAAAGTTACGAGGGACGTAGATAGGGTAGACACAATCATTTTCAAAGGATGGGGAGTCAAGAACTAGAGGGCATAGGTTAAAGGTGAAAGGGGAGAAATTTAAAGGAGATCTGAGGGATAAGTTTTTCCATACACACAGAGTGGCGAATACCTGGAATGAACTACCAGAGAAGGTAGTGAAGGCAGATACAATTACAATGTTTAGGCACCGTAGTATAGCAGTTAGCGTAACGCTATTACAACACCAGTGACCCGGGTTCAATTCCCGCCACTGTCTGTAAGCAGTTTGTACGTTCTCCCCGTGTCTGCGTGGGTTTCCTCAGGGTGCTCCGGTTTCCTCCCACATTCCAAAGATGTACGGGTTAGGAAGCTGTGGGCATGCTATGTTGGTGCCAGAAGCGTGGCAACACTTGCGGGCTGCCCCCAGAACACTCTACACAAAAGATGCATTTCACTGTGTGTTTGTATGTGCACGTGGCTAATAAAGATATCTTATCTTATTTGGACAGGAAATTAGGAAAGGACTTAAGGGCTTTTGGCTTAATGCAAGCAAATAGGATTAGCATAGATAGGCACTAATGGTTGGCAGTAGGTTGGCACTAATGAGGTGGACTGAAGGGCCCAATCCTGTGCTGTACGTTTCTGTGATTCTATCTTCCCAAACTGGAAACTTCTTACTTATACGTATTCTTTTCTGCAGCATGCTCAGTCTTTCTTGATAAATATTAACCTCTAGGTTCTGGGGTCATCCTTACAGATTTTTTTCCTCACCTTCCCCAGTGCCATCCTACCATTGCTATCCCATGCAAGCACATAAACATAAGAAGTAGGAGTAGGCCATTCGCACCCCGCACATCTCCCCCTCCCCCCACCCCACCCCCATGCCTTCTCCACCATCCGATAAGATCATGGCTGATCTTTTACCTCAGCACTTCTTTCCTGCACTAACCCCATATACCTTGATTCCCTTAATCGCCGTCTTGAATATACTCTGCAATCATGCCTCCACAGTCCTCCCGGGTACAGAATTCCAAAGATTCACCACCCTCCTGAGGTAAAGAAATTTCTCCTCATTATACCTTATTTTGAGATTGTGACCCATTGTTCTAGACATCCCAGCCAGTGGGGTAAAAATAATTTCTGCATTGACTCTGTGAAACTCTGTAAGAATGTGTTTCAAAAGATCACTTGTAATTCTTCTTAACTTGAGAGTACAGGCCTAATCTGCTTAATGTCTCTCATATAACAATATCACCACCACTACCAGACCAGCCCACCAAATCCCAGGAATCAGTCTGGTGGTGGAGCACTCCTATCACAAATATTTCATGGAAACAAGTCCAAAGATTCTATACAAATTTAATGAGACAGAAATATAATGTAGAATGTAACTAAAAATGTGGAAAGAGGCATCTAGTGGAAATAGCCAAAATCTAATCCCTTAAACATAGCCAGCTAAGTTTTCCTATTTTAAATAAACCTAACGTTAGGATTGGCTAGAACTCTGAAACTTGTGGGAAGATGGGGAATGTGTGTGTGTGTGTGTGGGGGTGGGGGGGGGGGGGGGGGGGGGGGGGGGGGAGGGTCACAAAAATGTGTTCCGTTTAAAGGCCAGACATGGTTATAATTTCCTTCTCTTCAGCTGACCAACTAGACAAGCTGAGAAACCAATGGTTAGTAAGGTGCCACTGGGAACAGTCCCTAGAAATGCAATCACAGATCCTTTAATGGAAAAGTTGAAGGCCATTAGGAAGGGAGAAGATCCCAATGTCAAACAGAGCACTCGTTTGTGGTGGGAGATGGATGATCCTCTGCAGTTATGTTGGTAGAGGTTGAGAAGATGGCAATGACAGAAGAGGGGTTGCAATTAATAGAGGGAAAGCTGAAGGCCTCTTTGAGGGGCCACGAGGTTCAACCCTGCTCTTCCTGGAACACTATAAAAATCACTCAGTTATCAGCCTCCCATCTTCTCCTGCTGACAGGTTTGCTGAATACCGGAAATCCATGTAATAAATGTTACATTTAAATGAGGCTCCCAGTTGCACTGCAGGAGCCTTGTTCAATTATGTTAATGAACTGTACAGCTGGCATGATACTTGCAAACCATGAAAGCCAGTGCAATGAAAATGGGTTGGGAACACATTTTCTCTTTGTTGTTAGCTTGCCCATCACCAATCCCAATCATCCTTCTCTCACCAGCAGATCTCAAACTACCCATCTTCTGATCATAACTTCAAATGTGGCTTCGAAATGAAATGTAAACATTGCTGACACCATCAAAGATTTTTGATTTTACTGCAAACTTCCAGAGATATGCAGGCCACCAGCTCCTGATCATTATCAAATGGTTCCTGTTGGACGTATGCATGAGGGTCTTCAGATGAGAACAGGAATTAAAGCAGTTCTGCTAAAATATCCTTCTAATATGGGTTCACATGTCACAAATGACCACATAGGAAAAACGCTGGTGGAATTGTACAACAGCAACCACAGGAGAGGGAGGGAGAAAATTAGGAAGAAAAGAACAACATGAAGTACCTCTGTCGACTTCAATTTTACATTATATGACAAACTGAAAGTCTCTCAACTCCTATTTCTACTTTCTGTACCATTTGCTCAATAATAGATCCAATAACTACAACACTTGACATGACATCATTATTTAAACAGATAGCAATACACACTCGAGGCCAAAGCTTAATGGACAAGGAGGAAAGGTAAAAATAAAAACATATTTAGCATTCTTATTAAAACAGAAAGAGAAAGCAGTATTTTACAGAGTGCTCAAAATGACAGATTTCAGTAAAGTGACAATTAACACTGTAAGGCTTCAAATTATTCTTTTTCTTTCCAGATTTAAACTTATTCATTTAATCAGTTCCCATAATAAGAGAACAGTAACACCATCTTCTGACGCATTTAGCTAGATTTACTGAAGAATCCCCAACCAGCTGACCTATAACTTGTAACAATTAAAATTTCTCTCTTCATCCTTTTTCAATACAGGGTGATTTTCACCATGTGCTGTACATAGCCCCCTCTTCAAAAACTAGAGGACATCAATTTAAAGTAATTAGTGGAAGGATTAGAAGTGAGATGAGGAAAGATTTTCTCACCCAGAGGTTAGCAGGGGTCTGGAACTTACTGCCTGAAAGGGAAAAAGTACTTAAACATTTAAAAAGTACTTGGATGAGTACTTGAGTCATGACCAGCAAAGCAATACTGCATGGTAAATTTTATTTGATTATAGATTCATAGAGTCATACAGGATAGAGACAGGCCCTTTAGCCTACCACGTCCATGCCGACCATCAAGTGCCTATCTATACTAATCCTATTTACCAACATTTGGTCTGTCGCCTTCTATGCCTTGGCAATTCAAGTGCTCATCCAGATACTACTTAAATGTTTTAAGAGTACCTTCTCAGGCAGTGCATTCCAGCTTGCAAGAGATGAAAAAATTCCTCAGCTCCTCTCAAAACCTCTTACTCCTCACCTTAAATCTACATCTACACTGAGACACCTCTGCTATGGGTAATTTTTTTTTAAGCATCTACCCAATCTTTGCCTCTCAATTTTGTATACCTCTATCAAGTTCCCCCTCGGCCTCCTCTACTCCAAGGAAAACAAACCCACCCTGTCCAGTCTCTCCTCATAACTGAAACACTCCATCCCAGGCAACATCCTGGTGAATCTGCTCTGCACCCTCTCCAGTACAGTATGTCTTTCCTATAGTGTAATGACCAGAACTGTACATAGTATTCCATGTGTGGCCTAACCAATGTTTTACAGACTCATACCAAGACCTCCCCGCTCCTCTATCCTCTGCCCCAGCTAATGAAGGCCCGCATCCAGTATGCCTTCTTCACCACCCTATCTACCAGTGTTGCTACCTTCAGGAAACTTTGGACTTGTACACTAAGGTCCCTGTTTTTCAATATTCCCTAGGACACTACCATTCATGGTATATGCCCTACCTTTACATGACCCCCCCCCCCAATGCATCATCTAACACTCATCAAGATTAAATTGCATCTGCCATTACCCTGCCCAATCTACCAGCTGATCAATATTATTCTGTAGCCTAAGACTACTCTCCTCACAATTAACATCACCACCAATTTTCATGTCAAACTTACTAATCATACCTCCTACATTCACATCCAAGGTGTTAATGCACATAACAAACAGCAAGGTCCTACAAAATATCCCTGTGGTACACTGCTGGTCACAGGCTTCCAATCACTAAAGTGTAAATTAATCCTAGCCCTCAGAAATTTTCCAAATAATTTCTGCATCACTGACATTGGAATAACTAGCCTATAATTACATAGCTTATCCCTGCTGCTCTTCTTAAAGAAAAATTCTTCTATGAGGGTCAACAAATGATTTGTTCCCAGGCCCTTCCCAACTAATGTTATCCATTTTTTTAAAATACAAAGAACTGGTTAATTCAATGCATCAAACACATTCACTCCTGAGAACTGGGTGAGAATCTAGCCTAGATTGTATAAAATGGTTGTTATTAGACCTTAACAATACCAATCTAGTTCCCTGCTGTTATGATCAATTAGAATTGTTGAGTGCAATCTCACTTTACTGCTAACAGTGTTAAAACTAGTTTGAAGAACTCAGCAATGACAAATTAAAATTGGAAGGTGTTCCATTTTCTAGCACTAACTTCCCTCACCTTGTGGAGCTGAAAATTCCTCTCTCTCTCTTTCCTCCCCCAGCCCCCTGCCAAATAAAGATGAGAGCTCTCACTAGCTTATGAATACAGCCCTGTACAACTCACCTTCCAATACCCCCTTCTCTGCAAGAATGCAGTACAACTCTGCATCTGAAAATTAGAAAATATTGACTGTTCTAGCAGACCATCTGTGGTTATAACTTCTAGATGAGATGGTTACAACTTCTGGATGAGACAATCACTGCAAGTTTTGGCCTAGTTGAATATCAAAACAGTAACTAGACACTCACCACTTAAAATCTACCTCTGTTTACTATCTTCCTGTCACCAAGTATTATACAGCTGCTTGCAAGGTTCCTTCCCTATTTTCAAGCAGTTTCAGTTAAAAGGCTGACAAAGCACACACCATGACTTGACTCATCAAAAATTATGAGTATGGTGCAACATGATTGCAGTGTTACCCAGTTTCCTATTTCATGCATTCTTGTGATTCATTCACTTTCTGTTTTGATTTGATTCTGGGTCATTTGCCGTTTCAGTGATTTGACTTTTCTGTTACAGCCCAATTAATTCATTAGAGGAAGCTTTTCCCCACAATGTTCTGCTGTCCTACCTATGGTAGCCTCAGAACTTGTTCACCCCAGCAATGTGAAAACTGCTTGTTCCAGTGCATGTACGGGTATGGTTTCTGAGAAAATGCAATACCTGCGGTGTATGCTTAAATATATTATCTTCAAGAATCTACTAGCCTGGAATAGATTAGATTTGTGCCAGAAAGCAAACAGATTATAAACTCATTAACTTTTTGGCACATAGTGCAAGTTTGTCAGTACTCCAGCACTCATAACATAGAAATTTACAGCAAAAGAGACATTAGGTTATCCCCACTCAGCTCTCAGTCCATTGCCCTGCAGGCTATGACTCCAAGTGATCATAGAGGCACGTCTCAAATGTGATGAAGGATTCTGCTTTCCTCACCATTTTAGGCAGTCGGTTCCAGGTTCCTACTACTCAGTGAGTGTAACATTTTTTTCCCCAACTGCCCTTCAATGCTTCTACCAGTTTAACTTAAATTCTATCTTAATTTTTGCCAATTCTGCTAAGAGACATAGGTAATTCCTGCTCACCCTGTCTAGGCCTCCCACGATTCTCAATTAAGTCTACGTTCAATGTTTTTCCCTTCCCCAACACTGCCCCTCCCCCCACCAGGAGGAAAACAAACCTAGCTTGATCACTCTCTTCATACTATAATTCTTTAGACCTGGCAACATCCTCATAAACCATCCACTGTACTTTCTCTAGTGTTACCACAGCCTTCCTAATAGGCAGGTGATCTGAGCTTTATCAAGTACTCCAGTGGACAAGATAAACTTGCTGGATGCAGTTTAATGATATGGACTTTAGATTTAACAAAATTATGCTCCAGAATTATGACCAATACCACAATTATTTGAACACCAATGCTGCAATATAACAATAGTCCGTGTACATGAAGAGACAAAGCACCAAGTTGCCAACAACTTTGGGTCATTTATTCGAGTAAATGGATTACCAAAGTACTAGGGGAACAACTGATGGCACCTTATTCCTGATACCCAACTAGCCAGTACAATAAATATTCACTCGTCAGCACTACACAATTTTGTGACATGCACATGCCTCTGTTGTGTTTTAAGTACTCCATCATATCCATGCCTGCAATGGCTTTCCTGAGAAGAAAATATTTGGTTCAGCCTTAGTAGTAACCAGGGAGAGGAATGGAGGAACATGGCCAGGCAACAGAGTTCACAGAAGAAACCTAGGACAATATTTTCTGCCTTACAAATATTTAATTGGAGAAATGTTTTGCTTATCCAAAACTGGATGTCAGACAAGCAGTATGATAAATCAGAGACAGAAGGTCGATCCGGGTGTTTTCACCATAGATGCAGAACTCAACATTGTCCTTTGGAATGCTATCACCAAGGGACAGCATACAGATGAGAATGAGGAAAGGGGCCAAGGACAGAGGTAATGATGCAGGAGTGGGAAGAGAAGCTGAAGGTGATTTTCCAGTTATGACCATGGCAAATGCAGTGAGTCACATCGAAGGCTTCAAACAAGGAGTTGCAGGAAAAATAAACATGGGTTTATAAGCCAGTTCAAGGATATTGGACATGTAGTATGCTTGCAAGGTCAAATGGAACAGCAGTATTTTTCTTTAACAGAATATGTAATAACAGCAAATTTGAAGGAATGATGTTCAGTATCCAGAAAGGAACTGTTAGAAACATCACCTAAAATAGGGATGAAGAAGGGAAGTCGTATGCCCATAATTTGGTTGGAATGGGGCAGAAGATGCAGAAAGTGAGTCATATGGATGAAATGAGTGCAGAAAGCATGAGCTTTGCATGTGACCACTATACATCCCCAAGTCTTTTTATGACTGATTAAGGATCTTGTGCAATTTTTCAGCAGCTGCAATTAAGACTGTCAAAGTCAAATGCAGAAAGTGATAATTAGCAATATAAACCACAGCCCTGTCTGTTGAGATTCATGATGCCTAACATAATGCAAGTGTTTTTGGTTCCTACAAAGAGATAAGTGATTCAAGGTGTCAAAGGCCATCAAGAATAGTTGCACATCCCCAGCACCCCACAAAAACATCATCACCAGCTCACTTGGAAAGGAATTCACCACTTAAAAGACAAATTATATTGCTCCGCAAAAATATCACCGTTTTGATTAAAAACCTACAAGAGCGCTGTGCACAGTGAAAGGGTTGGGCCTATTTTTAACTGCCACATTACTGTGATTTTAAGACATCTTAAAATCCCTCACTGTACACCACCTCCATATTGCTTAAGCACCTAGCTTACCATGGTCTTAGAGGAGGTGGATTTACACGTAACAGGAAGTGACACCCATACTCGCACTTCAGTACAACAAACACTTTGGTCTAGCTTGATCACTTTGTTATATTTGTGATTTAAGTAGATAAAAAAAAACTTGAGTATTAATGGGAAAATGAAAAAAAAATCCCAATTTAATTAAAATAAGAAATAAAACATTAAACAAAGTGTAATTTTGAAGTCAAAAGATCATATGAGTTACTGGCACATCATGACAAACTGAGAAAGGAATGTGTAGGTCCATTAAAGGATCTATGATTGCATGCATCTGTGACAGCATGACAGATGTTTTTATTATACAAGTTTGCATGTATGACACATATACGAATATATGTACATGGTGCAGCATGACTCAATGTGTCAAGGCTACACTTATCGTCTTTGCTAAAACACAATCTATTTGCAGCACTTATTAGAGGTAGTTGTGTGGGTATGATTTGGATCATTCAAAAAAAACAGGATATGGTATGTAGCTCAGCATAGATCAGTCTTTGATGGCTCATTCTTTCACTTTCTGCTCCCTTCCCCCACCCCCTGCTCTTTTTCTGGTCATGCAGCTTGCACTCCCTTCATTCGGCCGAGGCTCTTCCGCTCATTAAGGTTTCTGGCAGAAAAAAAATGCAAGCAAGTAAATGAATGAATCAGCAGCAGCCCCTCAGGGCAGCGTGGGATGCTTCAACCCGTGGGAGAAAGGCTGCTTATGTGATATGGTTGGACAATGAGGGAGTCGACAAGGCACAGTTTCAAAGCTGCCTTCATAACAAAGCTCCACCTCCAGAAAACAGTGATGACTTTAATAACAAAAAGCTGATTGAGAATCTGACCCATCTATTTGAATATTTAAGCACTGTACCAGTTTTAAGAATTATGACATTCTTTCCACACAATCTATGCAAAGCTCATTCTCTGTGGAGCTGTAATAAATGTGAGATTTTAGGAATATTCCATTGAAAAATACGCCACCATTCATAACATTTGGTGAATAAACTTCGAATTGCAGCAATACACCAGTGATTTTTGTCCAGAAATGTTGCTGCAAACTCGCGGGGCAATGGCTCATTGAGAAGAATATTAAAATTGCAAAGATGCAAGAACTAGCAGTTATGAGGTGCTTCCCTGAAAATAATACGACATCACTTTCTAAAAATAACAATGGATTTAGACAGGGGTTTCACTGCAATCCTCTGCTAGGTAGCTTCCTGCTCATTGGTCCTGTCATTGGCCAATCAGCGGCTGATCTTCATAGCAACACTGTTGGTAGTTAAATTAACCATTTGTGGGGATACTTCTGTCAGTGATAATTCATAGTATCAGAGAGAATCAAACGTCACCATCACCACTGAAGTTAATGTGTGCTTTAGAAAGTACATTATGAAAATCATAAACGATTAATAGCTCTGTTTGTGTCAGAACACATTCTACAAAAGGGAATGGCCAAGGAGAAAAATATGCAGTTAGCTGTGGGACTGCTAAGGATAACACTTAACAAAGTACCTCATAGTTTAAGCTTGAAGCATGTGCCCTGCGAAGATTTTCCACCCATGGTATTTGTTCATAGGGTTCTGTGTTTCACATAATTAAATAATTCTTCCATTCATTTTGTTCACTGATTTGCCTTGCCCTGCCCTGCCGTGACCTACTTACGAAGATCCTTCCTCTACTTCTTGAGATAATTCAGAACTGCAGAATAACATACTTGCATTTGTCTAGAAGGGAACACTTTTTTGTTACTAAAAGATTAACTACAGATTTTTCCATTAGCTTTAACAAACACCTAATCAAAACTGCAGCTGTATGTGATTTTACTGCAGATAGCTCAGACAACGCAAATAAAAGGAGCTTAGCCGATTCCAATGCAATGTAATGTAATAATACTGCTCTCAATAGTCCTTAAGTGCCATGGGATCCTGGCCAATATTTATCCCTCACTTGGCATTACTAAAACAGATGATCTGATCAAAATCACATTGTTGTTTGTGGGATCATATTGTGCAAAAATTAGCTGCTATATTTCCTGCACTGTAATAGTGACGCTTCAAAACTTAACTGTTTAAAAAAGAAATGTTGGGATCCCCTGATGGCCACTATATAAATGCAAATCATCTTCCCTCCCTCTCAAATGGCCAAAATGAGTATAAGCAAGATGCATCATACAATCTAGTGTGGACTATCGTACATAATAATTCAACAAGTATGCAGTATATGCCAATCCACTCACAAGACTCAGTGCTTCCAACAAGCAAGGACCAGATCAAATAGAAATGGCACCCTATCAACAAGGAGCTGCTGGAGGCACCACGATATAGGGAAAAATACACAACATGCCATGAAAGCAGGGCTATATGCTGTAATTGCTCAGTAACTTCAAATGTTAGTGCTAAATGTCACCATTTACTATTATGTCCTATTCATTTACTATTAAGTGATCAACTCTATTGAGACTTATGAGCCAATGCAAAAAAACTAGGATGCCAATAGATATACACTATAACATGAAGGTTGACCCAACTGAACCATACTTTGGACTGCTTAAGCAATTGAGAATTCTACTTATACTGCACCTCTCCTACTGCTTTGCACTCATTTATAATTAAGAAACATTATAAACAAAACTTTGAAAGACAGCCTTGGCATACAACACTCTGCACCTATTGGTACACAGATTATTTGGTGCTCCCCCAGTATTTTGATTAAATGAAAAACAAAAAGGGACAGATGCATTTAAGGATACTTCTAGTATGTAACAGAATTTTTTTTAAAACAGTGCAAGCAAAATAATGTGCAAAGTCCAAAAATGCCAAGTGTAGCAGCTATCTTACAAATGACCCCAACCAAAACTACACTTATGCCAGATTTTTAAAAAAAATGTCTTGGTTATCTGATGTTTAATATTCAGTATGCAAAAAATCCATCAAAATTATAAATGTTAAAAATAATTGATTCTAGATACAACAAAAAGTATAAATAAAAATGCAAACTTGAATGTTTCAGGGGAGAGTCACCTCCTTTCGAAAGACAGTGGTCAGCATACGGCAACGAATAGTTAACCTTCATACAAATAGTACTAGGAAATTCCAATTACCTTGAATGAGGATTGACCCTATAACAAATTATACCTCCCTTTGCAGTTAAATTTCTTGCTCTTTTATCAGCTCTCCATAATATGCTGACCATGTATCAATGTAGATGTGAGAGACTGGACAGTTGGCTTATTTGACCTAAAAAACAGCTGTATATCAACAGATATTCAATATATTTCATACCATATACTGTATTTTCTATTTATTTACTGCTCACACTTTCTTTAAAGCACTTTAACTGAAAATAAGCTGTTACATTCCACCCTTCTTTCAATTAAATAAATCATTTCTAATTCAGAGTTAATTTCCCCTCCATGCAATTACGCTAAAATCTTTGTGCCTTTTAACAAGGCTTTAATGGCATTTAACAAGCACATTTTCTCTTCTAATCCATACATACATTTTAATCCAGAAGGAACTATGGTCTTTTCCACTGAACTTGTTCACCTGTTTACTCATACATGCCACTTCATAAAAACTAATACATTAAGTAAAATATTGCCTGCGTGACTAACAGATCAATGGCCCAGGGCTCATGTCTGAAAACCTGTAGAAAAGTAAATGGGAAAAGAGGAGAGAGAAGTGAAGGGGAAAGAGACACAATCCTGAAATATCAGGATGTTGAGCAATAAAGTAAGGGGCAAAACCTTAACAGCCCCTCGCCATAGCATTGCGATTCTTCTCATTTTGTCCAAGCAACGTTTAATATGCAAATCAAAATCTCCACTATGAATGACAGAATTTAAAAAATAAATGTGGCTTCTTATAGTATTCAAAAAGACAAAACAAAATAATAACTATGTTTAATACAGACTTTAAAAAGCATCTGAAATGTCAAGTACATGCCAGTGTGCCAGCAGCACTTACAAAACAACTAGAACAGCTTTGAAAAATGTAAAATTAACTCACCACAGCAGTATTTGCTGCTTTATATTGGATAGGGCATTATGTTTACAAAGGGAGACTTGCTTGCTAGAATCAGTTGCATTATAACATACCATACATCCAATTCACCAAATGACTAAATCCTCTTCTCTGAGAAAGCCCCCATTGCTGCGACAAGCCAATTGTTCTTACAAGGAGCTCAGCATCAGACTTCCTCCAGCTGCTGAATGAGAGGTCACCGGGAGCTGAGCCAAATTTGAACACTTCACAGATACAGCTCCACTACGCTCCTTTTTGTAGGAGCGTCAGAGCACACTGCTATTCCTCCCCTGTGCTTATTTTAGCCCAGACAAGATGATTTGCTGAAAACAAAATCAATGCAGAAGCTTTCTCTGTGCACTTGCAAAAAAAAATGTTTCATTCAAATTGACACAGCAGCTGCTGCTAGCACTGCTGACAGACTTTTCCATTTGTGGAAAGCAAACTGCTTCCTATTAGGTTTTTTTCTTTCTAATAACAATCCGTCACAAAATTGATAAAATTCCAAGGTAATTCAAATGGGCTGAAAATGGCATCTCCTTGAGAACAAGTCACACCAGTTTGGGGCAGGAGGAGAATAAAAAGGCGGGGGGGGGGGGGGGGGGGGGGGGGGGGAAAAGAAAAACTAACAGGGGGAATTCCTTCCGTGTAACCTCAATGAATCAGTCTGCACCTGAGCATGCTCACGTGCTACAACTCTCCCCTCCTCGAAATAGATAAAGAAATTGAACAACAATTCTTGACACCATTTAAAATAACACAAAATCTGCCTACACAATGATCCACAGAAGCATCAGATTTTGGGATCTAAAAAATTCATGTCAAAATTTCTACACCATTTCTAAGTTGTTTTTTTAGTACTGTGTAGCCTCCTCCAATGTACCATTTCCAATAAAGCACCTTGCTAACCATTGATTTGAGAGCAATAAGAATTTGGGACTTGCTACCATGGGGAGTAGCTGAAGAGAATTGATGCACTTGTAGTGGTCTCTTTCTCAAAACTAAGGGAGAAACCAACTGCCCTCTACTCTCCCAAATTAATGTGAACAAGTTTGCTAACTTTCTGTTTTCAGTATTCCTATTAAAGCGGTACCTAATTTCCATTGCATCACTTCTAATGAAGTAAGGAGGGTCCACCATTTCTTTTTTAATAATTTCAAATTTCAAACTCTCAATAATGTGACCTGGTTTATGCCAGTAAAAGGTTAACCTTGTAGTGGTATCTCAGAGTAGAAATGGTATTAGTGAACACCAAGAAAGCCATGCAGTACACTCCTCAGGGAAACTCTTTTTAAATTAAAATTTCTGTTCCTGCTCTGAGCATCAGAAAAACATTAAAAAAAATTAGGAAAAAAATCATGGTCCTTCAAGGTTCAGTAGTTCAATATTGTTAATTATTAATAGAGCCATGAACATAAACAGGAGTCATCTCTCATTTCCTTGGAGAAAGCTCACAGCGTGGGCGGCAACAATCTTAAACTACATTCATTCAATGGCTGGCTGTAGTTTGCAATGAACCAGTTCTGTCAGAACTCAAAGTAGACCTCAATGAACAACGATGAAGCAAAGCCTAACTCAACTAAATACTTAACATGAATTATTCAAGTTGTGAACTGATGTAAGGCTCAATTCTAATGATCCTATTTAGTCAAGATCACATTGATTCAACATAACAGTTATCTGTGCTATTTGGTACATGGCACCATTTACAGTTTGACACTAAGATACCCCAAAATATTAGACCCCACCCCCACCAGTTTTCTCACATTAGTAATCAGCATAGCAGGGTCATTATATCATCTCAATGACTAACAGGGAAGAAAAGTCTAGGGATGATTCTTATGGTTCCATGAGCATTCCCTGTTTACTGAAGAAACTAAAACACAAATAATGCATTTTAAATAATATTACAGAAGCAACAGGGTCTTGAAAGTATTTCATCTGATCCAAACAAACTGCAGCTCAGACCGGGAAAGACAAACTCTCAACCCGTAGTGCAGTTGTCAGGTATCTAAAGGTCTCAGCAACAGCTCTTAGGTCAGTTCAAACTTGCAGCTCCAACCATTAAAATTCAATTGAGTGTGAACTGAACAGAATGAGGATAGGCTTCTCCTGAAGATTCAAGATTCTCAGGGCTAGTTCAGGATTAGTTAGATAGGTCATTCCTACAATGTTATTTGCTTTTTTTTAAGTGCAAACTTTCCCCCAGAAATTTCATGCTTCCTCACCATCTTTTTGTTCCTATTAGACTCAAAGGTGCTGGGTTTCATGTTTTTGTCCTCCATATTCTTAACCAGATGGTATATATTCATGCACAACTCTCAACGACAACAAAACCTTGTATTTTATATGGTACTTTAATACAGGAAATTTTCCAATGTGTTTCAAAAGCAGGCTCCAAACAAATTCAGGTGGGACCAGGCAAAGAGATATTAGGACAGCTGATGAAAGCTTCGTCGAAAAGATAGGTTTTAAACAGCCCCTTTGAGGTGGTAAGACAGATAATTGAGGGAGGGAATTCCAGAGCTTAGAACAGCTGAAAACAGAGCCATCAATGATGGAGTAATTAAAATAAGAGATGACCAAGAGGCCCAAATTAGAGTTTGTGGGGCTGGAGGGGATTACATATCTGAGGAGGAGCAAGGCCATAAAGGATTTGAAATCAAATATGAGAATTTTAAGTTTAATTTTGTTTATTCAGGAGACAATGTAGCTCACTGAGCACAGAGATGCTTTGGTGAACGGGACTTGGTATGAGTTAGGACACAAAGGCAGCAGAAGATAGAACAGAGGTCAGCCAGAAATGTTTTGGAATAATCAAGTCTAGGGGTAACAAAGACATGGATGAAGGTTTTAGTAGCAGAAGAACTAACACAGGAGCAGAGTTAGGCAATGCTATGAATCTGAAAATAAATTAGTATGCAAGTAATAATGTGGACATGTGGTCCAAAGTCAAATCTGACACCCAGATTGTCTGTAACTGAACCAGATTTGTTAACAGTCTTCAAGGAGAAGAATGGGAGCTGGTGTGATCTTCGCAATATTCAGTTAGATGATACTTCCACCCAACTAGAACTGGATGTCAGATTAACTACCTGGTAATTTATATGCAATCAAGGATTCAAAGCAAGCCGCTGGAGGAACTCAGCAGGTCAGGCAACAACTGTGGAGGCAGAGGGATGGTTAACGTTTTAGGTGAGACACTGCATCAGGATTGAGGATATAGAGGGGAGGTGGCCAGTATAAAGAGTTGAGAGTGAAGGACGAGGCAGGGGCTGGCAGGTGATAGGTGGAACCAGGCGAGGAGGGAGATAATGGGCAGATGGAGCCAGGTGAGGGAGGGGAGGGGTGGAGTCGGGAAACAGTGGCTAGTGGGTGATAGGTAGAGACACAAGGAGAGAGAAAAAACAGGAGCAGATGGAGTCTCTTACATCTCTAATTATCACCTTACAGCCTCTGTCTCTACCAGGAAAACAAAAGTTAACAGTGCAGGTAACTGAAGGGAAGCCAATTCAGATGATTCTCTGGCTATAACTGGATAGATAAAAATAGAACCAGGTAAATGCAATCAAAGGCAGAGAGATATTGGAAGAGAACGTTCTGGTCAACCACGTCAAAAGCTGATGACACAGGAAGAGAAGTGACAATTACATTTTCCCCGTCACACTGACCATCACTGATAACTCTCCTAAAAGCCATTTTATTACTGTGGCATGGAAAAAAAAAATTGAAAATTTAGGTTACAACATGCTCAACGATTTGAGAGAAAAGAAATGAGGCAGAAGGTTACCAGGACGTCAGGATCAGAGTTTGTGTTGGTTTAGTAGAACAATAATGGACCACAACATCAGTCACACTGGACAGGGATCCATAGTAAGGGCTGGGTTGAGCTAGGGGCGAGGGTGGGGAGAGACTTTGTTTCTTCAGGTACTAAAGTTTGGAATTCTGTGATAAATTGATCAGCCACAGCAGACTTTGATAAAGAAAACAAGAAAATAGGAGCAGGAGTAACCACAGCCCTTAGCCTGCCCCACCATTCAATTTGATCATGGCTGATCTACCCCAGGGCTCAACTCCTTCTCAGTGCCAGATCCCAATAACCCCCAATTCCCTGATCTTTCAAAAATTCATCTACCTCCACTTTAAATTCTTCTAATGATCTGGCCTCCACAACTCTCTGGGGCAGAGAATTCCAGAGGTTCACCATTCTCTGCAAGAAAAATTTTTTACATACTTCACTTCTAAATGACTGGCCACTTATCTTGAAACTATGTCCCCTTGTTCAAGATTCTCCCACTAGTGAAAACATCTCGACATCTACCCTGTCACGTCTCCTTAGGATCTTGTATGCCTCAATAAGATCACCTTGCATTCTTCTAAACTCCAAAGAATACAGATCCAACCTGTTTAGCATCTCCTGATAGGACACAAAATGCACATGATAAGCTACCAGGGTTTTGCTCAGAAATGAACAGCCATGAGCTTCAAAGTGAATCCTAAAATCCACTCACCATTTCTCCCTCCCTCCAACACCACTTATATGCTCTCCTAGTTAGTAGACTCTCCCCCACTGCAGACCTGCACCCTCCCAGAAGAGGGCTTAATCCTTCACTCTCCAGAGCACCTATTGCTCTCCCACTCAGATTCTCCCCTCAAAACACACTCTCCTCTACATTCCTTCTGCTCCTCCTCCAAAGCACTGCCCTGTTCTTCTGCCCCATCCTTCCCCACCAGCATCTGACCTGCGCTCTCTCCCATACTGACCCAACTCTTGCTCCCACCAGAACAGTCCTCTGCTCTTGCTTGGGTTGCCCATGCCACGCCCCAATGCTCTCTCAATCCTTCACCACCAAGAGCACCCTTCCCCTTGAAACAACAATTTTTAAGATAACTACAATTGCATAGTGGGAAACATCTGCAGGGACTGAACGGAGGGTATTGCATGCACTATTGATCTCAACACAAAACAGCCAGCTAAAGACTGGAAAGATGTATTTGTAAATGGCAAAGGATAGAATTCCCTTAAGTAGCAACTGACAAGTCACAAGGTTTTGAAATTTGAAAGGGGGTGTTTGTGGGAGTTACACTTTCTTAGCAAAACATTTGGGAGGCACCAGAGCAGGGGAAGGTGGAATCAAAGTCTGAAAACACATGGGTAATGGGTACATAATGTAAAAACATTATAAATACAAACAGTAAACTTTTCCTTCCTCAGGCCCACTCTGCCAGCCAACAAACTCATGGCTGATCTACTACCTCAAATCCACATGCTCTCCCCTAGATCCCAAACTCCCTTGGCATTCAAGGATCTACACTCAATGGCCAAGCATCCTCAACCCTCTATCTCAGTCCAAAAAGGCAGTCCCTTATACTGAGCCTGTGACCTCAATTTTTGTTCCCCCAGGCAAGGGAAATATTTTATATATTTGAATGAGATCACCTTGTTTTGCTAATCTCTCGAGAATACAGGCCTGGTCATCTTAATTTTTCCTAACAGGAAATCTCCTTCCTAGGAGACAGTTGTATGAATGTTTGGTGGACTCCCTCTAAAGCATGCCATCAAGTACCCCAAGCTGTGGTCTTACTAATCCCCACTATTTGCAGTTAAGACTTCTTTACCCTGATCTCCCATCCCTTTGCACTAAATATGCCGCGGTTTCTTACTTGCAGAATTAGCACGCAAACTGTGTTTCGTGTACACCCTGGTCCTTTCAAATACCAACATCTACCAATCTCTCACCAATTTAAAATATTCTGCTGCCACATTTCTGCCCTCTCATTTAACCTGGCTCTCTCTCTTTGCAGCCTCTTTGTACCCACTTGCACATTACACTCCCACCCAGCTTTATAGGATCAGCAACTTGGATCAGAAATAGCCAAGGCCCAAGCACCAATCCTTGCTGTACTCCAGTAGCTGCAGAACGCTAACTCAAAAAGGGCCAGTTTATTCCTACCGTTTTCCATTCATTAACCAATCCTCAATCTTTGACATCAACCATATCCCAAAAGCCTAATTCTCTTTAAAATCTCTGTTTGTGGCAACGTATCATGTACTTTTAAAATAATCCAAGTGGCTGTATACACTTACTTTCTATAACTATTAAAAAAGGAGAAACAAGGGTTCCTGGGAATGATGACAATATAGTATAGTTAAAAAGGGGAGAAAACAGCAAAAATGCTATTTTTTTTTGAGGGTGGCAGGCTGTTATTAATGGGTTGCCACAAGGATTGTACTGGGCTCTCAGTGACATTCACTAAATCATGAACGTGGAGTGCAAGGACATAGGATTATATGGGATATTGGGCTGAATGGTCCATTTATGTGCCCTAGTATATCATGCTGGCACTTACTTGAGCCTCTTCTTGCCTTTTCTCAGTTAAATCTATCAGCATAACTCTCTATTCTCTCCTCCCTCATATACCTGTCCAGCCTCTCCTTCCTATTCATAAATTGTAATCAGAAGTGTACGCAGTACTCGAGGTTTGTCTAACCAAGGTTCAATACAGATTTTGCATAATTTCCCTACTTTTCAATTCTATCCCTCTAGAAATAAACCCTAGTGCTTGGTTTACTTTTACATGACCTTGATAATCATTGATGCAACTTTTGTTGATTGGTACATACTGTATGTACGCTGAAATACCCCATCTAGACCTGCAACTTCCAAATGATATGCTCTCCGTTCTGCCAACCAATTTGTACTGCCTTGTATTTATCTGATTTCATTTGCTATTATTTTCCCATTCTTCAAGTTTGTTAATACTAATAAAGTTGTTGCAGTCCTCCTTAGAATTGACTGTCCCCCTTCCCACCTCAAATTTAGAAATTATATTTTTGATTTCAGACCCCAAATTATTAACGTAAATTGTGAACAGCAGTAGTCCCAGCAATGATCTATGTGCAACACCACGACCCACCTTCTTCAAAGGGAATAACTACTCTTTACTGAAGCCAGCTACTGCTGCTACACTCATCTCCTGAGTCTGCATTCTCTGACTTTATTCATTAGTCTATAATGGGTACTTTATTTAATGCCTTTTGAAAATCTAAATTACATCCACTGCATTACCACGGCCTTCCCTCTCTATTATCATTTCAAAAATTCACCAAGGTTGGTCAAGCAAGATTTTCATTTTTGAAATTCATACTGACTATTCATTATTGTACTTTTCATCTCTAGAAGTTCTTCTATTCCCTGCTTTAATGCAGTTTATTTTTCCTACAACCAATGTTAAGCTGATTGGTCTATGATTCCCAGTTCACGGTCTATCCTCCTCGTTAAATAGAGACATAACATTAACTGACCACTATTATTCTAACATTATTAAATGTGTGTAGTAATGCCTCTACAAGCTCCTCCCTAGATTTTTTTAAACTATGAATGCAATTCATCCAGACCAGGGGGTTTAGCCTCAGAGTTTGATTATATTATTCAATATTCCTCTTTTCCATCTTAAATTCATTTATTTCATTACTTATCTCATCATCCAAAGCCATGTAGACCTGTTCTCCCTCTCCCTGTTATACCAAAATAATGATTTAATATTGCTGTCAGTGCCCTATCGCTTCCTGTGGAATTATTCTATGTATACTTTAATAGCCCTATTCCCATCCCAACCTTCCTGTTTTGTTGATAATGCATGCAAAGTATCTTAGTTTTCTTTTTAATATTCTTTGAAATTTTAATTTCATAGTCCTTAGTGTTTGTTATACTTCTCTCCTAATCCTTTCATATTCTCTCCTGTGCTATGTACCTAATGAATGTCTCAGTGCTTGGCCTCAATTGTTCCCCTTTGTCTTTACTCATCTATGGAATCTCACGAGTGTTAGTTTGTTCCTTCCTTTTACCAGAAGGTATTTTTTTCCTGTATGCTATTGAACGTCAGCTTAAATGTTTGCCCCATTTTGTCCTATATAATTATTTGCTGATTTCTGCCACCCTACACCTCCCAAACCCCAGCCCATTCTATGCTCAGTCCCTCAAAATCAGTTTTCTTCTAAACTATTAACTTGGTTTTTAATCATACTTGTCACCTTCTCTATCATCTTAAAGCATATTATATGAGGGTTATCATTGCCTAAATCAGTGGTACGCACAGTTATGTGACTCTGCAGCCACATTCACAATCACCATTAACCAAGGAGCCAGATGACTATTGTATGCCTTGTGCATCACCCCACCAATCACATAATCAGTTCAAATATATAACTATAAATAATTTTCCTCAAATCAATTTTCAGTGTAATTAAAACTAAATTTAACTTATTTATACATTGTGTATGTTTAATCACCTGACTGCAAGATTGATATATGCTATCCCTCTGAGACACAAGCTCCGTGAAGTTGGGTTCTATGCATGAGATGGCAAGTCAGAGGAACATTTTATGTGTTGATTTTGCCTATTGCTTTTAATCCAGGAATCTTCGAACTGGGCAATCAAACTGTTGCACATTAAGCAAACATGCTTCATTACTGAGAGCAAAGAAGAAACTGTATTCCCATCCTTCTCTAAAAGACCTGTATGTGACTTTGTACTTCGATTTATCATTGTTTTCCACATATTCAGTTTTGTGCCCACAGCAGGAGATACTAATGTCCACAAGACAAATGCACACAATTGTTCAGAGAATTCTAATTGCTTCTGAACTAGTGTTAGCAGTGTATGATGGGAAACATAGTTTACTTACTATACTCTAGTAATAATAAAGTTTCATATTCTGACAGAAATTAGAGGCTATGAAGAGCTGCAAACTGCATATAAAAGAGCCTTCCGCAATGAGAGAGACATTGTCTGAGAAGCACTGGCCTAGATATTCCACTGCTTTATTTCCCCAGTTTTCTCTGGTTCAATCCCCATTACCAGATCCAATAGCAAATCCTCCTTTCTTGCCCTTACCTACCTCCTCTATCCAATTAATATCAGGATAATTAAGATCTCTAACCTGTTGGCATATTTCTTCCGCCATCTCGTTTCCACCATTAGGTGGTCTATAACCTACCCTACTAGTGTGATGAATCCTTTATCATCTGTAATTTTTTGTCTCATAGAACATTACAGCACAGAACAGGCCCTTCAACCCATGATGTTGTGCCAACATTTTATCCTGCTCTAAGATCTATCTAACCCTTCCCTCCCACATAGCCCCCTATTTTTCTATCATTCATGTGCCTATCTAAGAGTCTCTTAAATGTTCCTCATATATCTGTCCCCACAACCTCTGCCAGCAGTGCGTTCCATGCACCCACCACTCTCGGTGTAAAAAAAAACTTACCCCTGGCATCCCCCTTATACCTTCCTCCAATCACCTTAAAATTATGCCCCCTTGTGTTCGTCATTTTCACCCTGGAAAAAGGTCTCTGACTGTCCACTCAATCTATGCCTCTTATCATCTTGTACACCTCTATCAAGTCACCTTTCATCCTCCTTCGCTCCAAAGAGAAAAGCTATCCTCATAAGACATGCTCTCCAATCCAGGTAGCATCCTGGTAAATCTCCTCTGCACCCTCTCTAAAGCTTCCACATTCTTCCTATAATGAGGCAACCAGAACTGAACACAATGCTCCAAGTGTGGTCTGACCAGAGTTTTATAGAGCTGCAACATTACCTCGCAGCTCTTGAACTCAATACCCCAACCGATGAAGGCCAACACACCATATGCCTTCTTAACAACCCTATCAACCTGCAGGATCTCTGGACGTGGACCCCAAGATCCCTCTGTTCCTCCACACTGCTAAGAGTCCCGCCATTAACCTTGTATTCTGCCTTCAAATTCAATCTTCCAAAGTGTGTCACTTCACACTGTTCTGGGTTGAACTCCATCTGCCACTTCTCAGCCCAGCTCTGCATCCTATCAATGTCCTGTTGTAACTTACAGCAACCTTCTACACTATCCACAACACCACCAACCTTCGTGTCATCTGCAAACTTACTAACCCACCCTTCCACATCCTCATCCAAGTCCCTTAAGCCCATTAGACCCATGTCCACTCCCAGTAGATCAATCCCATTTCCAGTCTTAAATTCCTGTAATCTATTCTCCCTCACATGCCCATCAATTCCACCCCACTCTCTTGCCACCTAACTACACTAGGGGCAATTTACAGTAGCCAATTAACTTCTACCTTTGGAATGAGCCCCTGGGGAAAAGTCAATGATTCACTAACTGAATGTGCAAACTCCACACAGACAGCACTCTGGACTAGAACCAGGTCACTGGAAGTAACTTCTGTATCACTGTTTCCTTTCTTCTACTCTGATTACTTTATCCCTAATAAGTACTGCTACACTACCTCCCTTTGTTCCTCTCCATTTTATACACCGCAATCTTTAATTCCCAGACCATATTTTTCTGTAACCATATCTCAGTAGTCCCTGTTATGTCTGGTTCCACCCAAAGCAAGACTGCCTCCAACTTCCCTGTTTTATTATGGAGACTGTTGATATTGCTGTATAGATAATTCAGCATATTTTTCATAGGGATTCCTCTCACTTTATGGTAACTTATCATCTTCAGACTTCTGTTTAATCATTCTTATTTGCTCCCTTGAGGTGAATGTTCTCTGTTACTTTCTTTCCAAAGCTCTTTATTCTTATTATACTTAGGTTGCTTACATTACTGGTAGATCCTACCCCAAATTTTGCCCACTCAACCCACCTCTACCCCACTAGTTTAAAGCCTTTGTCATCTGCCAATTTACCCATTCGATACCCATTCCACTGGGATATGGGTCCCATCCCAGTTCAAGTGCTGCCTATCCCATCAGTACAATTCCTTCCTGTCCCAGACTGGTGCCACTGCTCCATGAAACAGAACCTGGAGTATAACATATCCAAGTTTGCTGACAATACGATGAAGTACGTGAGGATGCCATGAGGACAATGCTCAGTGTCTGTAAAGGATATATGTGAGTGGGCAAGATAGTGATAAATGGAACATAATATGAGAAAGTGTGAGATTATTCCCCGTGTTAAAAAAAAGCAAAACAGATATTCTTTAAAATGATAAGAAACTAGCAAAGGGCAGATGTGGTGGTGTAGCAGTTAGTGTAACGCTATTACAGCGCCAGTGACCCAGGTTCAATTCCAGCCGCTGTCTGCAAGGTTTTTGTATGTTCTCCCCGTGTCTGCGTGGGTTTCCTCCGGGTGCTCCAGTCTCCTCCCACATTCCAAAGACGTATGGGTTAGGAAGTTGTGGGCATGCTATGTTGGCGCCGGAAGTGTGGCGACACTTGCGGGCTGCCCCCAGCACACTCTACGCAAAGATGCATTTCACTGTGTGTTTCGATGTACATGTGATTAATAAAGAGATCTTATCATCAATGTTGGTGTACAAGCATTTCCTGATCTCCCCGTACATGAACCATGAAGTTAATGTAAAGGTACAGTAAACAATTACAAAAGGCAAATCACATATTGGCCTTTTTCCAAAAGGTGGGCAGAAATATAAAAGTCTTATTGCAACTGTACTGAGCTTTAGTGTGACCACACAAAGGATTTCACAGGGTCTTGTTCTCCTTACAAAGGAGGAAGATACACTTGCCTTGGAGGCAGTGCAACATAATTTGCTAGGTGTGAGTCCTAGGATGAGGGGAGATCCATTAAAATAGATCTACATTCACTGGAATTTGGGAGACACAGACGAGTGAAATTTAAAAGATTAAAAGGGATCGACAGGTCAATGCTGACAGCCTACTTGCTCTGCCTGCAGTCAGGAACAAGCGGTTAGTCTCAGGTTAAGGGGGCAACCATTTAGAATTGAAATCAAGAGGAACTTCTTTATTGCAGGTGATGTGAAGCTTTGGAATTTTCTGCCAAGAGGACAGTGGATGGTCAGCTGTTGTGTATATTTAAGATCACGATTAATAGAATTTTGCACCCTAAAGGGTATTAAAGGATATAGATACCACAGTGTAGGACTCCTCCATCTCAAATCCATGATACTGAATGGCAGAGGGGAATTGAAGAGAAATTATGACAGACTCATCCCAATTCTTACCATAAGTTATTAATGACCACTACTTACATGGGACCTGTACAGACTGATTTGCTGTTAGGGAGGTTGAAATTAGCTTGGCAGTGGGAAGGATTTAAAGGGGAGGAAAGCAAAGCTAGAAATGGAAGGCAGAGCAAACAAAGATTGGAAGATAGACAGAGAGTCTGGCTGTGCTTAATGGTGTAAAACTAAGTGCAAGGAGTATAGTGAATAAGGCACCTGAGCTAGGGGCACAGGATGGACAAATGGAAGTACAACATTTTAGCTGTTTCTGAAACATGGCAGGAACGGCAGCTTAATGTTGATGGTTTCAAGGTTGTGAGGGGCAGCACGGTAGCGTAGCGGTTAGTGCGACACTATTACAGCGCCAGCGATCGGGGTTTGATTCCTGTCGCTGTCTGTAAGGAGTTTGTGCGTTCTCCCGTGTCTGTGTGGGTTTCCTCCGGGTGCTCCGGTTTCCTCCCACATCACAAAGCCGTACAGGTAGGTTAATTTGGGTTTAAAATGGGCAGCGCGGACTTGTTGGGCCGGAAGGGCCTGTTACCACGCTGTAAATAAAATTTAATAAAAAAATTTAATTTAATTTAATTGTTCCTTATCGAAACAATCATAGCTGTGAAGAGATGATAAGTTAGAAAGATCATAGAAATTGAGCTATATGGGTCAAGTTTAAAAAGAGGGGCACTTGCATTTCTGGGAGAGCACTATTGACTCCAAACATCCAAGGGAGAAAGAATAAATCTGTGGGCAAATTTCTGATATGCGAAAACACTAGAGGCATAATAACTGCGATACCGATACTGATAGTAGAGGGGGAACAAAATTCCTATATTGCATTCAGGATAACTTTTGGAGGCAGTATATGGCAAACCCAACAAACAGCAGTGGGAGTAGGCTCAGGAAAGAGGCGGGTTGATGGACAAAAATAAATTAGGTGTAAAGATTCCAACTTGGGGGAAGACCAATTTTTCCAGACTAAAGTTATTAGCTAAAGTAGAATGGAAACAGTGACAAAGGTAAATCGGTCTTGGAGTACTGGGAGACAGTTAAAAAGGAGATTCAAGAGGTTCAGGGTAAGAAAATATGTTTTGGGGGGCGGGGGGGGGGGAGGTTGGGGGAAACTTACAAATCTAGAGGCTCCAAAATGATAAGTGCACAAGGTAAGACAATAAAAGGAAAGCTTACCCAAGACACCACAGAATGCCTCGAAAGAGTACAGAACTTGTAGGGGAGAAAATGAGGGAAATTAGGAAAGCAAAGAACAGGCAAGAGGAAAAAAACTGACAAGAAAAATAAAACATTTAAGTTCATAAAGAGTAAAAGGATAAGGAAGAGTAGGGGCCTATTAGGAGCCAAACAGATGCACAAAGTTCTTAATGAACACATTGCGGTTCTCTTCACAGAAAAGGGAGGTGATGCCCATGCTGTGGTTAAGAAGGAAGGATGTGAATTATTGGAGGAGATAAACATAGTAGAAGAGGAAACATTTAGCATCTTTAAAAGTAGATAAATCACCGGGTTCACATGAAATATGTCCTGGACTGTTAAAAGAAGGTAGAAATGTTGGGCTCTGGCCATCATTTTCAATCTTTCCCGACTTCAGAAGTGACGCCAGAGGACAGGAGAACTGCTGACGTTGTACTATTGTTTAAAAAGGAAGGATAAACCAATTACAGGCCAACAAGTTTAAATTTAATGGTGGGAAAATTATGAGAGTCAATTCTGAGGGACAACATAAAACTATATTTAGAAAGGTACAAATCAATCAAGGATAGTCAGCATGGATTTATTAAGGGAAGTTCATGTCTGACTAACTCAATTTTTGTTTGACGAGGTGAGGATTGGTGATAAAGTCCATTTACGTAGTCTACACGGACTTAATAGCAAGGGTTTTGAGCCCGCAGGACAGGCTGGTCAGAAAATGAAAAACTCAAGGGATCCAAAAGGAGAGTGGCAAATTGGATTTAAAAAAAAACAGGTCTAGGGCTTTTGTGATTAGAAGGCTACTACCAGTGGGATTCCAAAAGAAACTAGAGCAAAACAGTCCATAACCCAATGTAACAAATTCAGTTTTCCATTCAATCACTGTGGAGTTGTGGCCCCAATTACGGCCCATCTTCTCAGCTAATTGGATAGCAGGATTCAACAAACACTGGACTTCCAGTACATCATGTAGCTTAGCAATTCAGTGCTAGGAGCAAAAGCAGTAGTCATTCTCATGTTTTGTTTTAAAAAGTACCATATATTAACGACAAGAGGAAACAAGTGCTACACAATTTCTTAAAATGAGATTCAGCAGCGATGATTCATAGGAGTGAGCTGCAGCCACCTACACGCAGCTGTCAACAGAATTCTTGTTCTCTAAGATTTCTTTACATGATACAAATGCCTTTGCATTAAAAAAAGCACAATTTAAAAATATTGCCATTTCAGGGTACAGGTGATTGAAAACTAGAAAGAAATTGCAGAATAGATGCAACAGGGGGATTAAAATGGAGGTTTTGTGTTTATTCACAGGGAAAGGTAGGGGTAATAAAAAAGTGCCATGGTGACAGTGAGTCACCTTGGGATACTTGTACACCTAACAACTAAAAACAATGCTAAACAGGAGCCCAAAAGGAAGTGATCTGACAGCACTCTCAGGAGACGGAGGGAGGGTCCAAGCATTGAACAAGGGCACAGAAGCTTTGTTAATAGGAAAAAAGCCCACTAATAACCTTAGTTTATCCATAAATATAATGGTCTGTGATAGAGGTGACTTGGAACAGCACAAACAGCAACACATAATTCCTGGCAATCGACTAACATATGAATTATTTTCAAATCCCAATATTGTTCAGTTATAGTGCAGAATGCTATTATTAGCAAGTATGGTTGCCAACCTATTACACAGATTCCAGGATCTCAATTAAAGCTGGAATGTCTTGCTGCGAAAAATACAAAATCCCCATATATAGGCAAGAGCTAAAATGACAGTGGCCTGAAAGAAAATTGTAATTAATTATGTAGGTATTTGTTCACATATCTCTCATAATTTCTGATTGTATTTTGTCTTAGTTAATCTCATCACTTTGAACTATTTATGAAACATTATCTCATTATGACTCAAAATATCCTACTTCACACTGCTTCTGTTCCATATACCGGCACGTTGGAAAACAATTTGAACTGGAGCACAAATGAAAATCTTCAAAATCGCCTGAACCACATAAAGGAAATATTTTCAAGTCCCAAAAGATCATCTAATAGGTTCTTAGAAGGGATTTTCATTCCTTTGATGATCAGCAACATCTGCAACATTGGTGTGGGGGGGGGGGGGGGGGGTTCCTAAGCCTATGGAAAGCACATGACCACATGTCCAAAATACACATGAAAGTGCAATAACGTCACTGTAGTTATTCAGGGGTGCAAAGTATCTGGTAGACTCATGTTATAGCGAAGTAGAGAGCTGTACTTTTGCACCAATCTAACATGAAATCTAACCACTTGTCCCAAACACTCAAAACAATATTCCTGCTGGGCCAACATAGATACAATGCCGAGCATTTCAAGAATGAAGACAGCCCTACCTTCCTTTCTATTATGCATTCCAATGTACTAGAAGGATATATCTAAACCCACACAAAATTAAGCACAAGGGGCCCCTGAACAGAAGCCACACCGTCAGACTGATCTGCCATAAACTTTGTGTACTGGAGCCAAACCTAGACAGCATTTAGTAAATAGATGAGAATTGTTGCATATGGCAGCTTTTGAAATGTTAACAATGAGAACACATGATAAAAGATAATTATTGCATCCAGTTATGACTCTTAGCAATATATCAAAGCTTTTCACAGACAAGGAACTGCACTGGAATTTGTTCAGTGCCCTGTGGCAGTGGTCATTGCAACTTTATGCTCGACAAGATCCCAAAAGCACTCTGGTTTCAACTGAGGAAAGGAGGTTGGCCTGGATACCCAAATAACTTCCAGACCTTCTTTGAAATGTGCCACGTAAAATACATAAGCTGCCTGCCCTGTTCAGGTAAATCAAAAAGATTCCATGGGGCAACTTGAACAGCAAAGTAATTCTCCCAACTTGCTAGTCTAACATTCTTCTAAACAGAAATCACCAAAACAGCTTAATTATAATTTATTTCGGTGTAATTTGTGGGACCTTTCTGTGTATTGGCTAGCTGCCATGTTAGTAACAACAGCACTTCTACTTCAAAAGCAATTCATTGTCATGAGTACTTTGGAACATCCTGGGAAAATGAAAGATGCTAGTTCTTGATTTTTTAACAAAATCTACCTTTAGCATAATTAACAACTGCTTCATTGTTTAAACACATCATCCCTCCCACTCTTTACAGCCAAGCTCCTTAAATCACAGGCCTATCACATAGTTCAACTTTTTTTTAAAAAATCTACTGAAAATGTCTCCTACAAGTCTTTTGAATACAAAATGTAGTTTACCTAGTGTCCAAAATACTGTCAGCCTGTTTCCACGAAAGTGATATAATCTGGATAAGGAACGTAACTGTGCAACAAATATACCCAAGTAGTACAAAAACTTACCCTGAAGCAAAAGGATGGTCTTGGAATCTCTAAGAATAGAAAGTTAATCAACTAGAAACTGCAACAAGCAACTTAAGAAATCCTGGTAGAGTAATTAAAAAGGCTTCTACCTATTTTCTGTCAGCATCATTGTTTATTAATTAAAAACATTGGAGATGAGACAAAGGGTTATTTGATTGGATCAGATAGGTTTGTTTGACACTGGAGGTCACATACTTAAAGTCACAAGGAATACAACCAAAGTTGGCAACCCTATTGAGGACTGATTTCATGCTGAATTGGGTGAAGAATAGCAACAGTAGTGATGGACTTGGCCATTTATCACTCGTCTTTCCACTGCTACATGTGCAACAAATATACCCAACAACCTCAGAAACACAGTACAACTGTGACACAGGTGCCAGGACCTTAAAAGTCAGTTTTTACTGTTGATGGATTGTAGTAACAACATTTTTAAAAGGTTTACTATCAAACTCTCATTTAGTCAATAATCTTCTGAATTAAAAGTTACACCAAAATGGCAATATTTAATTGTTATGGCTCAACTCACTTAATTGTCATAGTGTTGATAAGATGTCAAAATTGAAGACCGTGCACACGGAAAAAGTTGCAATCACACTTTTAGTGAATAATCCCTTGATTATATGACAGAAACCTGCCTATGATAGATGACTTCAAACTTCAGTGGACAATCTGAATGATAATTATCAGTACATTAATTGCCTAGTTAGTTATGAAGCAATAAAGACTTGCGCTGCAAATTATAGCACCTAAAGATGAGCTTCTCCTAAATAATCTAAGCTGCAAAGCCTTCGTTTCATTTCCGCCAAAAAAAATCACATCGAGAAATAAATACTTAAGTGAATACTTCTTGTCCGTATTTACCATGGAGAAGCTCATGGAAGCTAGGGAATTCAGATAAGAGAACAATGATGTCCTGAAACATATTGACATTACAAAATAAGTGTTGATGGTCTTGAGGTGCAAAAAGGGGATAAATCCTTTAGGGCCTAACCTAGTGTATCCTAGAATATTGTGGGAAGCAAGGGAAGAAATTGCTGAGGCCCTGGCAGAGATTTTTGTATCTTACTTACCAACGGGTGAGGTACCAGAAGACTGGAGGGTGGCTAATGTTGTGCCTTTATTTAAGGAGGGCTGCAAAAACAAGTCAGGGAACTACAGGCCTGTGAACTTAGCCTCAGGTGGTGGGAAAGTTACTGGAGGGGATTCTGACAGACGGGATCTACCAGCAGTTGGAAAGTCAAGGATTAGGGAATGTGGGAAATCATGTCTCGTGAATTTTTTTTTGAAGAGGTGACCAAGAGGATTGACAAGGGCAGGGCAGGGCAGTAGAGCTAGTCTACATGGACATTAGCAAGGTTTTTGACAAGGTCCCACATGGTAGACTGGTCTGGAAGGTTAGACCACATGGGATCCAGGGTGAACTAGTCAACTGGATACAAAGTTGGCTTGGTGGTAGGAGGCAGAGGGTGGGAGTGGAGGGGTGTTTTTCCAGATTGGAGGCCTGTGAGCAGTGGTGTGCCGCAGGGATCGGTGCTGGGTCCTCTGTCATTTGTCATCTATATTAACGGTTTGGATGAGAATATAGGTGGCATGGTTTGTAAGTTTGCAGATGACACCAAAACTGGTGGTGTGGTGGACAGTGAAGAAGATTGTCAAAGGTTACAGCAGGATCGGGATCAGCTGGGGAAGTGGGCCAAGGAACGGCAAGTGGAATTTAACTCCGACAAGTGTGAAGTGATGCATTTTGGGAAGTTAAACCAGGGCAGGACGCACACAGTAAATGACAGGGCCCTGCAGATTGTTGTAGAACAGAGGGACCGAGGGGTACAGGAACATAGTTCCCTGGAAGTGGCAACACAAGTAGACAAGGTGGTGAAGACGGCATATGGCATGATGCCCTCAACATACACGGCATCGAGTACAAAAGTTAGGACGTGATGTTATTGTTGTATGGGACGTTGGTGAGACTGCACCTGGAGTACTGTGTGCAGTTCTGGTGGCCATACTATAGGGAGGATGTGATTAAGCTTCGAGAGGGTGCAGAAAAGATTCACGAGGACATTGCCGGGACTGGATGGCTCGAGCTATCAGGAGAGACTGGATAGGCTCGGACTGTTTTCCCTGGAGCGAGGGAGGCTGAGGGGTGACCTTATAGAGGTTTATAAAATCATGAGGAACATAGATAAGGTGAATGGTCACAGTCTTTTCCCCCAGGGAGGGGAGTCTAAAACTAGACGGTATAGGTTTAAAGTGAGAGGCGAAAGATTTTAAAAGGGACCTGGGGAGCAATCTCCCAACCCCTCCCCCACAACCCCCCAAACACACACACAGGTGGTGTGTATATGGAATGAGCTGCCAGAAATGGCAGAGACTGGAACATTTAGAAGACATTTTGACAGCTTCATGGATAAGGTTTAGAGGGATATGGGCCAAATGCAGGCAAGTGGGACTAACTCAGGAATGCACCTTGATTGACATGGACAAGTTGGGCCGAAAGGCCTGCTTCTGTTCTGTACAACCCTACATCAGAGGTGTCCTCATTATTTCCCATGAACTCAACACAGGATGTGCTACCTGCAGCATGCATGCTGACATCACAGATGCAATTTCAGCAATTCTCCAGACCTTAAAATGGCAAGAAAACAATGGTAAATGTCCTTGAAGAAGAGAAGCAAATTCCAAAAGAAAGCATTTTTATCTGAAACAAAAAATCCGGAAACATTCTGAAATTGTTAAAAAGTGAATAGATGTGTATTTATTTAAAAATTGTTTAGCACAGTAATCTACACTTTGTCCATATCCAGGCAATTTAGTGTTTATGGTGCAGCAGCAAACGTATTTTGCTTTTAAATCATAAAGGACATAAAATAGACCAAATGTATATCTTGCTTGAAGAACAATGCACCAAAACAAATGGTAAATCATGTTCTCAGTACATGGTTGCAAACACCAAATATCACCAAGAATGGATAAACTGACCATAACTTTGCATGTTTAACATTTTAGTACAAAAACTGAATTTCCACTATCTTAAAAACAGTTCAGAGCAGATTCATTAATGTAACTGCTGAATGTGTTATAATCTACTAAGTGGGTGTAGGAAGGATGCCAGCATTTGCTGATCCATAACAGGGTTTTTCCTTGTGCAATGCATATAATGAAATAAAAGGGGCTTCATAAGTTCAAAATGTACTTTTGTTCAGTCCAGGATAACTGTCGGAAGAACCAAACATCACTCCCATTGCACAACTTAAATTTTGACATAATTTGCATCATTCAAAAACAATGCTCTTTTAAATACTTCCTCTTATGGCACTGGTTTCTAAACTAGAAAAGTGTCCTTGAGAAAAGGCACACAAAAGAGCAAAACAATCTAAATATAAGTTTTCAAATTTAATGCCAACTCAAATGCTTTAACGCCTTAAATATGTATGTTGCGCACCGCAGCTCAAAAGAGCACATCATACTTTTCTGATGCTGAAATAACTATTGTTAAGTAAGGCATACAGATTCATTCAAATATAAACAACTAGAAAAATTTCAATTAGCATCAACGCTATCAATCAGGAACACAAAATTGCTGTAAAACCAAATGCCCCTGAGTGATGCATGCAACTGCCTTGGTCTTCCACATAGTTCACTGTATTGTTAAAATATATAGTTCTAACAAAATACATTTAAAATTCAATTTTTGAACAGGGATGGGAGAACTAAAGATGACCCATTTCTAACAGAAGGCAACAATAATAGAAAGCTGAAAATCAAAAACCTGCAGATGCTGAAAATCTGAAGCAAAAACAAAATGCCAGAAACATTCAGTGGGTCAGGCAGCATCTGTGATAGGAGAAACAGTTAACTTTTTGGGTCTGAGGCCCTTCTTCGGAACCAAGAAATACAAGTTAGTGTTCAGTAGGAGAGAAGAAGCGGTGTGTGTGTGTGTGTGTGTGTGTGTGTGTGTGTGTGTGTGTGTGTGTGTGTGTGGGTGGGTGGGTGTGTGTGAGAGAGAGAGAGAGAGAGAGAGAGAGAGAGAGAGAGAGTGTGAGAGAGAGGGAGAGAGATACCAGTACATTATGCTTCTTTGTCTACACAATATGCAGTAAATAGTGACATTGTAGGACATGCCCAGCAGACCAGTAAATTTTTCCTTTCCGTTATGGGTCGAGCTCTTTGAGTGCAGTCTGCTGGTCTACAATGTGCCTGCATGCATGGAGAAGCTTCTCAAAGTAACTCACTACATCCCAGAATGCAGTAGTACTGTCCTTTGCACGTCTTGATAGAATACTGAAAAGCCCATATTGCTGGCTATCACTAACACTGCTACTATATACGTTGTAGCCCAAATGCTAAAATGCAGAAACATCTCAGATGCAACTTTCTATTTATGAATCAAACTAGAGGGAAAAATTCTCCAGGAGTTGTCCAATAATACAGAACGGGAGAGAAGCTGTGCAATAACATATTTGTAGAGCCGTGGCATTTTATCAAGATGGCGGGAGACAGACATCCAGGTGATTCATCACATTAATAGCAAGTAGCACTGGATAAGTCAGCCACTGAAAAGTCAAAGTGATACAATCTTTTCATGCATGACAGACTGAAATAAACCTTAAAATTGCTCCAGTTCCTTGAGTGCCTTTTTTTTAGAAAAAGGTTTGAGAACCCTTCCGAAAGATCCTTGTTATACTTAGCTTGCTAGAACTTTTCCCCATGCTGTGCAATGCTTTTACTTCCTGTCCTCAGTTTGCACCATTGCAAGGTTCAGACTGGTAACTCAGTAAATGTCAGACTACAGATCTCTTACCAACCTACGACCAAGACCTAGAAAAATTAATCCCCTGAATAAAAAAAGTTGGAAGTGAATACACTGAATGCAACATTTCCACACAAAACAAAATCAAAGGAAATAGGGAAGAGATTAGAACAGTAGAATATGAATGATCAACTGTAGACAGCTTACAGTTGGGGACTATGCCTATAGCTGAAGTTACAGAACTACTTTAACATCCAGAAGCATCATTATGGGCTACTGAGCCTTGCACATAGTATTGTCAAGTAGTGTTCCAAGATGGAGTGGATTTCCCTGCAGATGCTGGTGACCTGAGAGGTTATTAAAAGGTTGCAAGCCCTGTTGAAGTATCAGAACTGCAATACACAAATACTGCAACTCATTAATGCAGTTCATTTGTTAATGTACTCAAAGACATAAATAAAAAGCCTGATAGAGGTTCTTGGCTTGGGCTGAATGTTTGGTGCTCACAATAAGATGATCAACTTTTAATAACCACAAAAATCTAGAGGAAGCATATGCAGGCCCCAAGCGCCTTAACTATTCTAAAAAAAAGGATAGTACAGATATAAGAAAATCCATCAAGAATCTATGAAGTCTATAAAAGCAGAATTAAACTTTTTTTTTGGGACAAAAGCCAAAACCAAAGGAAAACTTCTACATATGCCAAAACATCATTACTGAAGTTTCATGATTGGAATTTTATTTTCTCTCCCTCCTTTCCACACACAAAAAAACACCTTCCTCAGTCAAGAGATTAAACACTTGAGCTACATCTTCAACTATAGATGAAGATGCACAAGTTACTAAAGAACAACGAGACCAACAGTGAGTGGATCTGAGCTGCTATAAGTTGCATCAGGATCCTGAGCTTAGAGTAAAAATAAACACACAATTCAGCCTAGGTTCCCACTATTAATTATTGCCCAGTGACATCCAATGGAAAAGCTGCACATGGATGTCAGGTATGGATACAAAGTGCCTCAGCTAAGATGGCCTCTTTCCTGAAAGTGAGTACACTTGTGCTAATGCATTTGAAGATGGCCACTTGCATGAAATACCATAGACTAGATGGCATCCTTGGGATAAAACCCCAGTTTAAAGTCACTGAGCCAACAGCTTCAATGAAGAAAACATGGCAAGGCGAGGTGCATGTAGAAGGGTAGGGTACAAATTAAAATAAAAAGCATAACCATCTTGAAAAAAATAAAAGGAGTCAGTACCAGTTTTCAACTATTACCAAGCTATAAAATATATTAGTGGAAATGAATGTGAAGAACAACTTGGATAAATGCAGCAACTAATTTGTGCATCCCAAAGCTTCACAACCAGTAATGAGATGAATTAATAGTTAATAAAGGTTGAGATATAACTGATGGCCAAGACACACAAAAACTTGCTGCTCTTCTTTGAATAATGTCACAAGACCTTTTATATTTATCTGAGAAGTGGGACATGTCCTTATTTGACATCCCAGGCACTGCAGCACTCATATCACCCAGAGTTAGACATCCAAGTCTCAGGAATGGGACATGGAGTCACAACCTTTGGGCTCAGAGGCTACCACTGTGCTAATTACTCCCCTAACAGCATCCATTGCTGTCCACCAACACAGTAGAACCACCACCAAGTAAATAACATGCAATGGAAGAATCCAAAGTGGCGCTTTAAAGAAACAACCCAAGATGAATATTAACTTGCAGATTAATTCCATTTTAATTTGCAGATCAATATTTCAATGGTATGCTTAACCCTAAATATAAAACTTCATAGTTGAACGCCATGATTTCCAAGCAAAGCATAGTATTTGGTGGCATGTTCAAATAAATATTTATGGAGGAGAGATGACTTCAGATTCTTGGGAAATTGGAATCAGATTTGGGGTATATATGATACAGTGGCATGCAAAAGTTTGGGCACCCCTAGTCAAAATTTCTGTTACTGTGTATAGTTAAGTGAGTAGAAGATGAACTGATCTCCAAAAGTCATAAAGTTAAAGATGAAGCATTCTTTTCGACATTTTAAGCAAGATTAGTGTATTATTTTTGCTTTGTACAGTTTTAGAGTGAAAAAAGGAAAGGAGCACCATGCAGAAGTTTGGGCACCCCAAGAGATTTGAGCTCTCAGATAACTTTTACCAAGGTCTCAGACCTTCATTAGCTTGTTACGGCTATGGCTTGTTCACAGTCATCGTTAGGAAAAGCCAGGTGATGCAAATTTCAAAGCTTTATAAATACCCTGACTCCTCAAACCTTGTCCCAACAATCAGCAGTCATGGGCTCCTCTAAGCAGCTGCCTAGCACTCTGAAAATTAAAATAAATGATGCCCATAAAGCAGGAGAAAGCTATAAGATAGCAAAGCATTTTCAGGTAGCCGTTTCCTCAGTTCGTAATGTAGTTAAGAAATGGCAGTTTACAGGAACGGTGGAGGACAAGTTGAGGTCTGAAAGATCAAGAAAACTTTCCGAGAGAACTGCTTGTAGGATTGCTAGAAAGGCAAATCAAAACCCCCGTTTGACTGCAAAAGACCTTCAGGAAGATTTAGCAGACTCTGGAGTGGTGGTGCACTGTTCTACTGTGCAATGACACCTGCACAAATATGACCTTCATGGAAGAGTCATCAGGAGAAAACCTTTCCTGCGTCCTCACCACAAAATTCAGCGTCAGAAGTTTGCAAAGGAACATCTAAACAAGCCTGATGCATTTTGGAAACAAGTCCTGTGGACTGATGAAGTTAAAATAGAACTTCTTGGCCGCAATGAGCAAAGGTGTGTTTGGAGAAAAAAGGGTGCAGAAGTTCATGAAAAGAACACCTCTCCAACTGTTAAGCATGGGGGTGGATCGATCATGCTTTGGGCTTGTGTTGCAACCAGGGGCACGGGGAACATTTCACTGGTAGAGGGAAGAATGAATTCAATTAAATACCAACATCACACCTTCCGTAAAAAAGCTGAAGATGAAAAGAGGATGGCTTCTACAACAGGATAACGATCCTAAACACACCTCAAAGTCCACAATGGACTACCTCAAGAGGCACAAGCTGAAGGGTTTGCCATGGCCCTCACAGTTCCCCAATCTAAACATCATTGAAAATCTATGGATAGACCTCAAAAGAGCAGTGCATGCAAGACAGCCCAAGAACTAGAAGCCTTTTGCAAGGAAGAATGGGTGGAAATCCCCCAAACAAGAATTGAAAGACTCTCTTAGCTGGCTACAGAAAGCGTTTACAAGCTGTGATACTTGCCAAAGGGGGTGTTCCTAAGTACTGACCATGCAGGGTGCCCAAACTTTTGCTTTGGGCCCTTTTCCTTTGTTGTTATTTTGAAACTGTAAGAGATGGAAATAAAAAAAGTAGCCTTGCTTAAAATATTAAAGAAATGTGTCACCTTTAACTTTATGGCTTTTGGAAATAAGGTCATCTTTTACTCGCTTAGCTATTCACAGTAACTGAAATTTTGACCAGGGGTGCCCAAACTTCTGCATGCCACTGTATGTACAAAAATGGATAGGCTGCACCTCAACTGGACTGAGACCAATGACCATGTAGAGAGGTTCACTAGCATGGCTGGGAGGTTTTACATTAAATTCTACATTCAAGTACAATTTTAAATCATGTTGATTTTGTGTTTCTGAACAAGAAAATCTTGACTTATTGTGCTTTGGTCATCTTTAAATGCAAAATTGGTTGATTTTGTACAGTGATGCACCGCCGTTTAATTACAGTTAGATTCAGCAAATTACAATGAGCGGTAGCACCATAAAAATCCTCTGAAAGAGATACAACTTTCAAACAAAAACTTAGTCTTATGCTCCTACAGAAATGGATCCTGTCTAGGTTTCTCACCCAGTTATTTTGTTATGGTACTCTGCCACATTTCAATCCCTCAGCAGCTGTACACAAGGAAAATACACCAATAATATAGAATAATGGATTCTTTGGTATACTACTGACATCTACACAAACCAAGAGTGGGTCCTGGTCAAGAGGTATACAAGTGGCAAAACCAGGAGTTTTCATGGTCAAAAAGGGTCTACATCATCTATTATCCTCATTCCCTGAGCCCACATATAATGACAGACATCTTTGCCATATTTCCATTTAAAAGGCAGCAACAAGTAACCAATGGATTAGAGGTGGCAATACTCCTGAAGGGGTAAATATATCTGCTGTGTTTAAGAACAAATGTACCATAGTGGAATACTACAAACATGATCTGATGCTGGGAATGCAAAGTTACAAGACAATAATTTGTTTCTTCTGACTTTTAAAGTTTATAAATTACAATAAATGTACTTTCAGAAATCATGGTGAAGAGTAATGCGAGTAAAATAACATACCTATCATGTGTGAAAAAGGATATTTAAACTAATTAGGTAACAACTTAATCTGTGGCAGGATACAAGGCACAATACATTATAATGGCTAATAAACTTAGCTGCACTTCTTAAGATTATAAACCTTAAAAAAACTCAATGCTTTTCATTAAGCTACAGGTTCCACATTCATTTGCTATTAAAATTGGATGGGTCAGTTCATTCATTTTTGTCTCAATTTTGTGTAGACGCAGGCTGTTGCTACACAATGACCTTCCCAATGAAAGATTAATGATTGAGACATAAACTGGTGCTCTACATAAAAACAATTTGTAGTTCATTAAGTTCTATAGCCAGCATCTGTTTTACAGCGCCAGCTTGGCTAACTGGCAGCACTCTCACCCAGATCAGATGGTTATGGATTCCATACTGTAATCTTGGCCAAGTGTTACATTGTGGGAGGCATTATCTTTGGATGTGACATTAAATCAAGGCACTTTTTACCAATTCAGATGGAAGTAAAAGTTCCTATAATAAAATACCACAGATACTGAAAAACTGAATTAAAATTTTAAAAAAATGCTGTAAATACTCAAGAGGCAAACAGCATCTGTGAAGAGAAAATGTTTTAACATTTTAGGTTAATTAATTTTCATTGCAACTAAAAAAGATTAGGTGGAAAAAGATCTTGGTGGAAAGTGGGAAGAGGAGGAGAGAACAAAGGGGAGGACTATGACATGGTTAAAAGAGAGGAGATATTAAATAACAGAGGACTACTGCAAGGGAGAAAAGTGTGGTAATGGGACAAGAAACAAAAGATCAGTTTAAAAGAGATAAACAGGAAAGCAGAATTGGTATCTGAAATGTCAAAATGAAAATTCTGTAGATACTGGAATTCTGAAATAAAATTACTGGAAATGATCATTATCTGAAACAGTTCAACTTAATCTTGAGTTCAGAAATCTGTAATGTCCCCAGTTCACATGATGAGGCACTGCTGCTCAAGATTGCATGAACAGTGTAAGAGGCAGAGGATTTAGATCATAGTGGGATTGGAATTCAGATTTAAAGTGACAGGCAATTGGAAGCTTGGGGTGACACTTGCAGACTAGTTTTCCACAAAGTGGTCTTTCAATCTACTTTTGGTCTCTCCAATGTACAGACACAGAGGGGAGTGGTATATATTAAATTGGAAGTACAATTAAATCACTGCTCCACCTAGAAAGAGTGTTTTTGCTCTTGACGATGGGAAGGAAGAAGGTCAAAAGGAGGTGTTGATTCTCCTGCAGTTGCACAAGGTGGGCTGTGGTTACTGGTTGAGATGGAGAAGTGAACCAATATTCCGGAGAAAACAGTCCTTTCAGAATGCTGAAAGGAGGGTAGAATTTGTTTGGTTGTGCCATCACAGTGGAGTTGACAGAACTGGTGGAAAATGATCTATTGAATGTGGAGGTTGGTGAAATGAAAGGTGAGGAAAGGGGGAACTATACCCTTGTTCTGGAGAGGAGGAGGAGGAGGAGGAGGAGGGGTGAAAATAGAAGTGCTAGAAATGGAACAGATATAATCAAGGAGCCCATCAGCAATATTGAGTAAAAAGACATACTGGAAGCACTGATGTGAGTATGACATCATCAGAACTGATGCGATTGAGGCAGTGAAACTAGAAGAATGGAATGGAAATGTGAAAATAAGAAGGTGGAAGTCAGTCAAGGTATCTGTCATGTCAGTGGGCTTACAGTAACTACTGGTCATTTGTCTATCCCCAGAAATAAAGATAGACTAAACCAGGAAGGGTATGGGTGAATGCGAGAGCAGAAGTTGATGAAATGCAATTCAATACAACAGCAAGTAGCAGCACTGATAGAATCCCCAATGTACCAGAGAAACAACTATGGGAGTGTTTCCGAGTAGGACTGACCAATATGGACCCCTATGGAACATCACTTATTTGGAGGAAGTGAATGGATTAGATTTTTACTGCCATAATTTTTTTTCCACTGACAGCACAGACAAGAACAGGAGGGAGGATGATTCCACCAAAGCCGATGGAAGTGGAGGAAGTAGGTTCCCATAAACAGTCAGGGCCAGAGGAGATGCAAGCTGGCAGTGGAATGAAATATCACTGCTAGTCTACGGCTGGGGGTTAAAAGAGTGGCTTGGTGCTGGAGGTGACCACACATACTGGGGTCAACATTTCTTTTTTAAGCCACATTCAAGGGCCTCTGTAACCTTCTCCTGTCAGGAAGATTTTCTACAATTCCCTCCTCTTTTGTTTTTTTTTACCTTAATCATTTATTTGCCAGTGGATTTGTTTTTTTTAAAAAAGATACTTGCTTTATCACTATCTTGCACTGAAATTCTTTTGTCATCTAATCATTCCTATGCTCCTCCCGATCACAGCCAGTGCACACTCTTGAGCCTAGGTCTGAAGGTTGAGGGTTCAAGTTCCACTCCAGAGACTTGAACACAAGCTGGCACTCCAGTGCAATACCATGAACAGGGCTTTACTGCTGGAGATGTATCATCTTTTTGGGTGAAGCAATGAGAATGCAAGAAAACATACAGCACTATTGTAGAGAGGAGCAGTAACCCAGGCCAATACTTACCACCCAATCAACATTATTAAAACCAATGATCTGATCATTATTATATTGCTCTATGTGGGAGTTTGCTGTGACCACATTTCCTAGTAACAACACTTATAGCAAGTGAAGTATTTTTGAAAACAGGTGGGACATCCTGATATGTGGAAGGCCTCCTTTTACAGCTCCCCTCCAGTTCACCATTTTGTTCTGATCTTGCAACCTCTTTCCTTACTTGCTTAAAAACAAATTTCTAACATCTCCCAGGCTTTTTGCAACATCGTCGACCAGAAATGTTGATTTTGCTTCCCTTCCTACAGATGCCCCCCGAGCTGCCAAGTGTTCCAGCATTGTTTTTATTTCAGATTTCTGGCATCAGCGGAGTATTTTGCTTTTACTTGACTATAATCTACAACACGTTATCAACTTTCAGTCCTGAAGAAAGGCTTTACCTGCAAGTCTAAAATAAGTCTGTCAGTCTTTTCTCTCTCCAGATTTTTACAAAGCTGCTGTGTGTTTCCAGCATTTGTTTTTCTTTTACCACCAGCACAGGTCTGGTCTTTCAAATTTTCCAAGCTTCTTTGGGAGATCCGAAGAGGCACCCATGGTTGACCACAAAACCTTTGGGATAATGAGCTCTTTTCAAGGACTTCATAGAAGAGATGGAAACATTGGCCTTCAGAGCTATAAAGTGTCACCATCCTTATTTATTTCCATTAGCTTCCCTCAGCTATACAGAGAGCTAGAGGCACACTCCATACAGGGGGTATTCTGTTGTGAGGAAGATTGAGGGCAATTAATCTCAAAAGGGAAAAAAGATGCAGCAGGCAACTTCACTAAATCGAAGCAGGCTTTGTTCACGTGTAACACAAAAATAAAACATCAGTAGTTGTTAATGATTGTTACAATCAAAAGCAGCCAATGATATTCAATACTAACCTTAAAATCAGTACCAACATTAGTCTGAACTAGCTGATCAACACAAAAGCAAGTTTTGGTCAACTGATATTGAAGACAACAAATCTCTTGTCACTTCAACAATCATTTTCATGATTGAGGCTAACAAGATGCAGGAAACTGTGGTGCATCGTTGGATGAGAACTAACGTACTATGCAGGTAAAAAGAATACCTGACAAAGAGACCAGCACCTCCTCATCTATACGTAAACTGAATGAATGAGGAAAATCATGAAACTTGAGAAGTATTTAACAGAATAATGAGAGATCCCTTATTACTGAGCAGTTAAAGCTCTGAAAAGCAGCTAGCATCAGAAGTCAGAAAGAAATGGGAGATAATGTAATCATAAATCTATTTGTAGTTTGAAGGTCAACAGTGATCACTTTCCAATTCCGTTACAGGAGGAACAAAAAAATGCATGTTCTAATGGGTAACCGTTTCATCAAAAGGGTGGGATGATTAGACATTCTACAACTGGTAATTCTGTTGGTAATGTCTTCCTACATTATAAACAGTGCCAGACCCAGCATGTATCTAATTTGGAAATGAAACCAACCAAAAGAAAGAGGTTTCTGAAATGTGCTCTAGCCAGTAGCACAAGTGAATTTAGCTTGTCAAGTGTTGCAGACACAGCAAATCTAGGCACAAGACAAACCAAACTGATGTCTTCTCAAAAGTTTAATTAGGTTCATTGTGTCAAAAAACAAACATGTCATATCTCACGCGAGATCATGAACATATAATCTAGGTTGAAATTCAAATACAGAAGAAATGTTAAAATCAATAGACCATCTGTCCGGGTAGAAAAATATTTGCTGTAATAGTGACCACGCTTCAAAAAAAATTCAATGTGCATCCTTTGAGACACCTTGAGACATCCTGAAGATGTGAAAGAAGCAATGGGAAGCTCTTTGCTTTATGACGAAATGAAACATTTAACACTGCAGGTGCCCATCTGAGGGATTACAATGTGGCACGTTAATAAAACACTTAATAAAAATGCATCAGCTGCTATTAGAATGAAAATGTAGCATGACAAAAATTAGAGCTTCTCTGTTTACTTTCAGTGGGCTCAAGCAAAAAATGCAGACTGCACTTTTCTCAATGTACAAGGGTAGGCTGGACACAATCTGCAAAGACTGGGTGGGGCTGCTGTCTACAAATAACACAATATTAAAGATTCTATCTGATGTCAGGAGCACCATGTTGAGAATTCTAATGAATTCAACATTCTGTCAGGTGAAAGTGCAATTTTTGAGCTTTGTCAAGGCATCGTGTGGAAGCCAAAGGATACAAAAGATCATGCCACACTATATAGATGCAAAGACCAAACATTTGGTTTGTTTACTACAAAAAAAAGCATTGCATTAAAATAACTTCATGGAACATGCATCTCAATTCCTGGCCCAATTCTTGTGGAAAAACGCATGCAGACTCAATGAGGAATGTGCAGCTCATTCAATCTAAACTTAATCGCCACTTCGAAAGGCTGGATTGTGTACCAACAAAAAAAAGGCTCGACTGTTTCATGGAAAATGCCCATTTCTCAAGAAAGTAAAAACACCATTTTATGAAGAAATCTTAACCCTATCTGGTCTGTTCCAATTCTCCTAACTATACTACACCAGTACCCCACATAGCACCATGCTGTTGTGTTGATTTGTTATAATGCTCTTGGTCCTGGAGTCCGAACACTCACACAAGCATACCCTTCTGTGCTTTAAAAAAGACACTCCGGCTCGAGCTGTCCACTGCTGCGCCAGGAACCTGGCACTCCGACAGTAACAAGACAGCAATCCTCATCACCACTTGGCTTGGTGTGGAGTGAACACCAAGGTAATGTGCAGGGCTGTTTGAGAGGGCTGGTTCTGAGTGCATTGGGGCAAGCAATGAAGCTGCTCAGCTTTGAAATGTGGAGTTTAGGACTGCACCCTGGCCTACATGGTGAGTGTGACCATTGCTGGGGACTGACAGGACCTGCTCCATGTGTTGACAGATCACACGGATCCTACAGCCTCCCTCATCATCTCCTGTTGGACGTGGTGGAAGCTGTTGTCTCCCTGTCTCTCTGTCTGGCTGTGTGTAACAGTAACTACACTTCTAAAGTAGATAAATGACTGCCCTGAAGACAATGTAAGATTGCTTAAAATTTCTTAACCTGAAATTTCACTAGTGTTGTGATAATTCCTCTTTAATGCTTAAAACATACTGAATCTATTTAAGGATATTAGTATTTTGATTAAAAAGTACAATTTTATGACATATTTATCTTTTCAAATAGACATTTGAGATCTGAGGGGTAAGTTTTTCCACAGAGGGTGGTAGGGGCAGTTTACAATTACTACATTTAAAAGGCCTTTGGATAGATACAGGAAAGGTCCAGAGGGATACAGGCCTAATACAGGCAAAATGGGATGTAGTATAACTGGGGCATCACAGTTGGTATGGATGAGATGAGCTGATAGGGCCCACTCCTGTGCTATACAATTCTACCCCATAATGATTTCAAAAGATGCATACTTTACTCAATCCTAGCACAGAACCCAAAATGTGCCAAATCCACATAGAGAGCAGCACTGTTTACAGGAATGCCGTTTATAAGAGATTTTTAGCCAAACCTTCCATCAAAAAGGTGCGTCCATGAACATGCAATTAGATTAAGGGTGTTCCTTTCAGGGAAAAAAGGGAAAAGCTGATCTACACGTTTCCAGTGGTACAGCAAATGGGTGCCTACAACCAACAGCAGAGTCCACCATGGCTATAAACAAAAAGTGAGCAATGTACAGGAGCCATTCTTCCCCAATCAGGAATTCATGCAGTCTTGTTTAATAGAGGCTTGTTTTGTCTTTTAGTATATTTTTAGAGTAAGCAGTTAAAAGCTTAAATTAGTTGTTAATACTGCACAAATAATAACCAACTGATTTTAATACAGTGTATATGAACACTGATCCATGTATTATATTTCTTAACAAACCAATATCAGGCTTCAACTATATGTAGATTAAGTTCTTTCAACCAATGAGTAGGTAGTGAAGTCCTATTGCTTTAATGCTTCACAGGACTACTGGGTACAGCAAGTCATTTGATAGATGAAAAACACGATGGTGCTGGAGGAACTCAGCTGGGCCAGGCAGCATCCGTTGGAGAATGCCCTGCATTCATTTGATAGCTTGTGTATTATTGAGCAGGTTCTCAAGCACTGATTCTCTTCTACAGTCAATATGTTGATAAAGGAGAATCAGTAGATATTCTATACCTAGATTTCCAGAAGGCATTTAATAAGCATTCAGTGAAGGTTGACTAGATTAATATATGGAATGAGCAAGTTGCCTTATAAGGAAAGTTGGATAAGCTGGGCTTCTACCTACTGAAGTTTAGAAGATTGAGAGGGGGTGATTGAAACATACAAGATCCTCAGGGGTCTTGACAGGGCAGACGTGGGGAGGGTGCGTTTCCTTTTGAGGAAGAATCTGGGACTTGGGGCCACTGTTTAAAAATGAGTCAGCCATTGAAGACAAGAAAGGGCAGATTTCCTTTCTCTCAGAGAATCATGAGACTTTCGAACTCTCTTCCTCAAAGGGAAGAAGAGTCTTTGAGCATTATTAAGGCAGAGGCAGATAGATACTTGATAAGCAAGGTGAAAGTTCACTGCAGGTAGACAGGAATACAGAGTTGAGTTTGCAATCTGCTCAGCCATGTAAATGGAGGAGCAGGCTCGACTGACTGACTCCTGCTCCTAGTTCATACATTCATGTGCTTGCCATCATAAAGGAGCTATATTCCATTTCAATTTACTTCATAATTCAAACTTTACATATCCTCAACCAACCCAAGGACACTGCTAATTTTTTGTTTGTACAAATTATTTGCAAATCCAAGCCCAAGCTCAGATGAGAGTGAGCATACCATAATAAGAACAAGCTTGAAATCGGCACAGCAACATAGGTGCAATTCTGAACAAACACTGCAACTGTGGCAAAAAAAAACTTCTTGAATTCATATCTGGCCTTTAACATACCAAAGCAACACAAACAAGTGTGATCAGATAGAATTGGGCACCAAGCCACATGAGGAAATATTAGACCAGGAGAGTCATTTTAAGGAGCATCAGGAGAGAGGGGTAGGTGGTTTAGGGAGAGAATGACAGAGCTCAAAAGACTAGGAATGTGCGGGCAAGGCTACCAAATTGTATAGCAATGAAAATCGAGGCTGCTCCAACGTTTAAAATAGCAGTGCAGAAAAACTCAGAGGGTTGCAGGGCTGAAGGTGGTTATGTAAATAGGATGAGAACGTCTCTAGCACTGTGCGAGATTTAAAAAAACTCAAGTGTAAAACCATGCATTTGTAGTAATCATAAACTAAGATTTACAATAAGTGCAGTACCTTTATAACAACATTAGAGGTCTCATATGCCTTGTAAGTAAAACTACTACTGTGTGTGCCTGATTCATCTCAAAGATACCTCCATTGAATTTGTACTGAGGACAGCACGTGATGATGTGGTCTATCGTTTGATCCAGATTATCACATTCACCGGGGGGGGGGTTAAAATCACCGTTAATTCCATATACTTCCATATTTCCTTATGACATTGGGAGAGGCCATTTCAAGTCTGCCAGCTCACAGGGCAATCCCATTCCCCCACTAATTTTCCCTGGAACCTAGACTCCCCCCAGATTCTGCCATTCACCTACACACTAAAGGGCAATTTAGTGCCCAGTTACCCTAACAACATGTCTTTGGGATGTGGCAGGAAACCAGAACACCCAGAAGAAACCTGCTCAATCACAGGGAGAATGTACAAACTCCACAAAGACGGCATGGGAGGTCAGGAGCAAACCCGGTCACTGGAGCTATGAGACAGTGGCTCTACTAGGTGCACCAATATGCTGCTAATGCATTAAACAAACACGTCCTTCAAGACTGTATTTTTAGTGTAGGCTTAATTCCATTCACAGTCACTACTGAAATTGCCAAGGTGAGGGTAGCAGCAGAAAGGGTTCCTTAAAACCATGCAGGAAGTTGGGGGCAGTCAAGCAAAAAAAAATCAGTAAATTCTGATGGTTTGCACAACCTCTGCATCATAATATCTCGACAAATACGAGAGGGTCCATGTTTAAAGGCAAAGGGAGCCATCGTGTTGGAGTTGACGTTAAGGGGACAACCATATACTTGAGTTTGGATGCCTAACGATGAGTTTTCAAAGGCAGTTAAGCCCACTAATACATCCTACTTTTCAATGGCAATTTGCTTTAGAATTCCACTGTCCCCCTCCCCAAATTCTCCAACTATCCTCCTTTAAAATGTATCTAGCTGGAACATGTCGAGAACAGAAACGGTTAGTTAGGGGGAGAAAATTGTAATTAAATCTCAGCCTAAATGGAGTGACACCATTACAAATGGTCTCAGTGTTTGGTGACTACTTACTGCGACACAAAGAGGCCGCCATTCAAGCCCATGCGAGAAGAGGAATCCCATTACCCCTTACTTCCCTGTACCCCTGCATCATATTCCCTCACACACATGCCTGTCAACTCCCCGTTGACTCTTTTTGCCATTAATCTACGTGAAGGGGTAATTTACAGAAGTCAGTTAATCTACCAGCACATCTTTCAGAAGCGAGAAGGAATCAGAACATTCAGAGGAAACCCACACGGTCACAGAGAGAACATGCAAACTCCACACAGACAGCACCCAATGTCAGGATCAAACCAGGTCCCTGGAGCTGTGAGGCAGCAGGATTGACTGCTGTGCCACTACGCCACACTTGTGGCGAGGGAGTGACAAGGAGAAATAAGGCATAGCCCTTGCTCTCACTTTCAACCTGCAATCTTTCCTAAGAAAGATACATGCGTTTTGAAGAGAGTGCAAGATAGTTATTGCCAGGATGTCAAAAAACCAGTTTGAAAACCTAATAAGGGAATCACTAACATAGCATTTATTTATTTCTGTGCAAGTCCTTAATCAATTTCATGAGGCAGGAGAAACAGAGGAAGCATAAATAGAAATTTGTGCATCTCAAGACAAAAAGAGCTAATTGGTTTCTAGACAGAGGCACCATCTTGAAACAGAAAATGCAGTTGGTGGAAAATGAAGATCCATTTCCAAATATCCTAAATCTGAAGCATCCCCTGAATCTTCCATTCTTGAGTTCTGGCCTATATTCCTTCAGCTGGATGTCTTAATAACCAACAGCTGGATGACCTGTTCCTGTTGAGACAGTGGTGTCCGACATTGTGTGCACTACTAATTTTACTATCCAATAATCTCGAAGTGTTCCTATTACCTACTCAATTCGAAGTGGAATATTCTTTCCCAAGTCTCCAGAAGCTAGTAGCCCATCTTGATAAGGACACAACTGCCACTATTGTCAGCTGTCATAAAGAAGACTACTTTAAGAAATCATTTTCTTTTAACTACCTACAGGTGGCTGGTTACCTTCCCAAAATGACAGCTTCAGCCACTCTTACTGATGACTAGCTTTTTATTTCCAGATTATTGAAACTGAATTTAAAAATCAAGCATTCAAACTGTCATGGTAGGACTATGCTCGTTCTTTGGATGATGAGAATGCATCAATGGCTTAAAGTCCAGTAGCATAACCACCACACCACCATAATAAATAGCAACAGAAACATTCTGGAATAAACTATATATAAAGTCATAGCTTTCTCAAGTGCTTTCTGGGTCTTATTGTCTTCAAAATTCAGAGAGAAAATAGTGGACACCAAAACCTCAGACTGATTTATATTGATTAATTTTTCATTAGAAACATGACTAGAAGAATATCAACAAGGCACTAAAGAAAAACTGACACCATTAAGCCAACCAACAATCAGAATTATTAACAAGTCATAGAAACTGCTTTTATAGAGCTCAGTGGCACTTCTAAAAGTTCTAGTAAAAGCATTCGCACAATAAAATCTCAAGACAAAGGTTAAATGGAAAGCATCAGACAGCACATTTCATGAATCTTAAATGTGTTATTCATACCAGGAAAACGCATTCAATCTAAACTGGGAAAATCTAGGAAGCACATTGTGATTTTTCTGTGTGAAAATAAAAGCAGAAAATGCTAGAAATACTCACCAAGTCTGGCAGCATCTGTGGAGAGTGAAAAAGAATTCAAGTTTCAGGTTGATGAACTTTTATCAGAATGGTCACCAACCTGAAATGTTGATACCATTTCTCTCTGCACAGGCGTTGCCAAACCTGTTGGGTATTTACAGAATTTTCTGTCTTTATTTTGTATTTTTCTGCATTTGCACAATTTTTGCTCTTTGATGACTTGTCCACCTGTTCACTACGACAGTAATAAAGAGTGCAGCAGAAATCACGCGGACAGTTGAGACCATCAGTCAGGGGCTCAATAGACCTTCATAGAAACTAATCAACTCTTTTCTCATATAACTACATCCACAGATGGAATGATGTATTTAAAATATTCATGCTGCCTTCATAAAGTGCTAAATTCAAAATCTCAGTTTCATTTGTGCAGGAAACTTCCACACAGATAAAAATACATCATACCTCCACCAGAAGGACTGTAACAGTTCAAAGCAGAGGCTCCCTACTACCTTTCCAAGACAATCAGAGATGAGCAATAAATGCTGACCTTGCCCAAGTCGCAAAAAATGAACAAAATTAGGATTTGTGAAGTAGGCTGCAAACGTCAATGATATAATTGAACAGTTTTACTTTACTTTTTACAAGTCAGAGTTAGTTATTTCTTCTAACCTTATTCATAGTTACTTGAATTTCATACACTGCAAACACCAAAGTCTAAGAATATATCCGTTAAGTACTTCAATTTCAACAAACAAGTCAGAAAGTCAATTCTTACAGGCCCAGAATCCTTGCGTTATTCCAGAAACATGCATAAGCGCTTCAAACCAGTATGGCTGCTCCAAAGTGGAATTTACAGCACAACAGATATGGCATTGAACCACAAAGCACTTCGAGAACCAGCCCTGCCAAAAACAAGGTCAAGGACTGCATTCAGCACGCCTTTCATAAACCAACTTCTTTTGAAGTGTTGTGAGCAGCTCTTGCCCCACCCACACCCCCTTACCTCTTCATACCAGTTATTCCCCTCTACTCTTCCAGATAAAGGGTCTCAAACCAAAAGATCAACTGTCCACTTCTCTCTACGGATGCTGCCTGACCTGCTGAGTTCCTCCAACAGTTTGATTTTTTTGTTCCAGATTCCAGCATCTCTTGTCTCTCTCCTCTTGAATTGTGGCACTAAAACTACAATCAATGCTTTGGGAATATGCTTGCACAGATCAGCACTAAATGTCAACTCAAGAATTGTATTGGATCTAACTGGTTAAATCTGTGAAAGCTCTCCCTCCGCATTTACCATTTGTACATTGTGCAAGTAATCTGAAACATGACTTATGGCAATGACAGCATGCTTGAAGGAAAGGGTGCCTTTGCACCCATGGTTCCCAAAGCTCTCTATCACTGGGGTTGCAAGGATTAATTACCATAGTTAAGGACTTCATAATTGTTTCATCATACCAGAAGCACAATACAATGTATGGTAGAAGATGAAGTGGATGGACCTTGGTCTTTCCTCACCTCACAGTATCTGTTCCTATTTGCCAAGTTCCCTTTGATACAGGAAGGATGAAGTGGGAACTCCTTCAGGGAGCATCAACATCAACTAATTTCATAGAGTCACAGAGATGTAGAGCACAGAAACAACTCAATGACTCTATCGGCATGATGGTTAGTATAGATGTAGTGGGGCAGAGAGCCTATCTACACTAATCCCAGTTGCCTGCATTAATTCCATATCCCTCTATGCCCTGCTCATTCAAGTACCTATCCTTTTAAATGTTGTCCTGCCTCCACCAACCTCCGCTGGCAGCTCATTCCAGATACCATCTACAATGTGTGTGAAAAAAGTTACCTCTCGGATCCCCTTTAAATTTCCCCCCTTTCACCTTAAACCTATGCTGGCTAGTTTTAGACACCACGGGAAAAAGACTCTGGCTACCTACCCTATCTTCACCTCTCACAATTGTATATACCTCTATAAGATCACCTCTCAGCCTCCTTTGCTCCAGGGAAAACAGTCCCAGTCTATCCAATCTCTGCTTACGACTCAAGCCCTCCAGTCCAGGCAACATCCTTGAGTCTTTTCTGCACCCTCTCCAAGCTTAATCACATCTTTCCTGTAGCATGTCATTAGCACTGCAACACGATACTCCAAGTGCAGGCAAACCAATGTTTTGTACAACTGTAACACGACATCCCAACTCTTGTACTCAATGCCTTGGCCAATTAAGCATGCCATAAGCATTCTTCACCACCCTGTCTACCTGCGTTGCGACTTTCAAGGAATTAAGTTCTTGTTCCTCTCGGTCTCTCTGTTCAATAACACTCCACTCAGGGACCCGTCAGTTATTGTGCAAGTACTTCCCTGGTTTATCTTCCCAAAATGCATCATTTCACACTTGTCCAAGTTAAATTCCAACTGCCATTCATTGACCCACTTTCCCATTGATCTCTACATCCTGTGGTAACCTTAGACAACCTTCTTCACTGTCCACTAAACCACCAATTTTGGTGTCATCCGCAAACTTATTAATCATGCCACCTACATTCTCATCCAAATATAACTAACAGAGGACCCAGCTCCGATCCCTGTGGCACCCCACCAGTCGCAGGCCTCCGATCTGAAAAACTACACTCCACTACCACCCTCTGCCTCCTCCCACCAAGTCAATTTTGTATCCATTTGGCTCACACCCTGGATCCCATGTGTTCTCACCTTCCAGATCAGTCTACTATGTGGGACCCTGTCAAAAGCCTTGCGAAAGTCCACGTAGACAACATCTAATTGCCCTGCCCTCCAACTTTCTTGGTTACCTCTTCAAAAAAAAACTCAGTCAAATTCATGAGACACTATTTCCCACACACAAAGCCATGCTAACTACTGCTAATCAGTTCTTGCCTTTCCAAATGCAAATAAATCCTGTCTCTCAGAATCCCTTCCAATGGTTATCCCATCACTGATGCAAGGATCGCCAGCCTGTAGTTCCCTGGCTTGTCCTTGCTGCGTTTCTTAAATAAAGGCACAATATTAGCCATCCTCCAGTCTTCCAGTATTTAATCTGTGGCTAACAAAGATACATAAATCTCTCCCAGGGACCCCATCAGTCTCCTCCCTTGTTTCCAATAACATCCTAGGATACACCTGGGCAGGCCCCAGGGATTTATCCACCTTTGTGTGTTTCAAGACCTCCAACAGCACCTCCTTCATAATATTGATATGCTCCAGGATATCACTGTTCCCTCCCCGAAAACACCAGTTTCCATGCCCTTCTCCATGATAAATACAGACAAGTATTCATTTAAGACCTCACCCATTTCCCATGGCTCCACACATAGATTACCACACTGATCCTTAAAGGGACCTACTCACTCCCTGGCTACCCTTTTCCATACAGAATCTTTTAGGTTCTCCTTTATCTTATCTGCCAGGGATATCTCATGGCCCCTTTTTGCCCTCCTAATTTCCTTCTTAAGAGTACTCCTACATCCCTTATACTTGAGGGACTTGCTTGATCCCATATCTGACACATGCCTCCTTTTTCCTGCCCATTCCTGCTGACTATTGGGAGGCATTTAGTATAATCTCAAAGTGATCATCCCTTTTTTTTTACTTCTAAATTCTACCCATATGGCCTCACTGGACTTTCTCCCCACAGCATATCCTCTCTAGGTACCACCCCCCGCTCCCCCACCCCCATCTCCAACTCTGTCACACCTGAAGCATTGGTACCCCCGAACACTGAGTTGCCGGTCCTGCCTATCACTCAACCATGTTTCTGCAATAACTATAATATCACAATCCCATGTGCCGATACATGATCAGAGTTCATCTGCTTACCTGCGAGGCTTGTTGCATGAAAGAAAATGCAGTTTAGCCTATCAGACCTTCCACACTCCCAGTTTAGCCTATCAGACCTTCCTTCCTACCCCTGCATCGCCTGCCTACTGGACTTGCTTGCTTTGACCTCTATATTTGCTTCAATGTTGGTAATATCTTCACTATGCTAGCAGGATTATATTCCAAAATGCTTTCAAATATGGGTAACGCTTCACTAGATTTCTAACCTCTTAGTCACCTTTCCTACGCATGATGACTTGTAATGGGAAATATGATTGGTTACAAAACTGTATGGATTATAGGGCTTTTTCGTAATTTTTTTGAAATATATACGAAAGCCATAATGAAAGACACCAAGTACAAAAAAAAAACAGAAGAGAAGGAAAATCTGAAAATGATCATGTGATACAAAGTTTAAAATGCAAAAACTTAGACTGCAAACAGGACTGTCGTGGTAACTTGAAACTACAAATAACATGCAACCTCTCAATCCCCAAGTTTCAAGCCAAAAATCCAACGGCTTGGGTTGAGGAAGTTCTTATGCAGCCAAGAATCAAATTAGACACAGGAGAAATTGAATCCTTAATTCAATTCATGAACATTAGGTTACCTAAGCTTGTTATTCCCTTTCAAATGATGCCAGTTGATAACCCTATTGCAATATTCAATTTGTTAGAATGACAGTTCTCTTATGTTTTTGTGAAAGGTTGAAATGACCAACTTGTTATAGTGCATTATGGTAGATCAATGAAGTCCTTGGAAGGTCCACTAGTAATCAATACTGGAGCAATAAAACCGCGATGATCTAATACTGTTATACCTCTGTCTTTATAATCCAGTACCCTGATTCACTTCTATCTCCTTTGTTAGTTCAAGCTGCATTCTGGGCTTGGTAAGATGCATCTTCTCCACACCCTGAGGCTGCACAGAATACTTGAGATGCAAGAGCTCTGCACAAGCGATTCTGACGACCACTAGCACAAAAAAATAGCAGGGGTAGGCCAAACAACCTCTTGGGCCGACACCACCATTCAATAACATGGTTGATCAGAAATGAATATCACACATCAATTTTCCTGTTTGACCCCCATATTCTGATGCACTCGTGGCCAAAAATCTATCACTCAGCCTTAAGTGTACTCAACAACCAAGAATCCAGAGTGCACTGGGGTTGAATATTCTGTAAACTTACTACCTGACGCAAAATTTTTCCTCTCAGCCCAAACTGGTCAACTTATCTTCCTGAGACAATGCCCCCTGGTCCTGAACTCTTAACTTTTGGTTAAAAGGAAACAGCTTCTCAAGCACTGCTGGTCTTCTTCATGAACTTGCAGATGTCAATGAGGTCACATTTTATTCTTCTGAACTCCAGTGAGTGTAAGCCAATCTAACTCAATGACTTGACATAGAACACCGCCTTCCCACCAATCAATCGAGTCAATATTACAGGTGTGGTCTCACCAAAGTGTTGTGCAGCTGCCACAAAACTTCTTTCTTCATGTACTCTGACCCCTTTGCAATAAAGGGCAACATACTATTTGCTTGCTGTACCTGCATATTAACAATTATTAGCTTCTCACCATTTAAAAATATCATTTTTATACTCTTCCTACTAAAGTGACTAACTACATATTTCCCATATTATGCTCCATCTACCACCTTGCTTGCTTATGCATTTAATCTGTATTTCTTTACAGACTACTTGCATCCTCCTCACAATTCACTTCTCTAACTAGTTTTTTCCTCGAGAAAATGTGGCTATGCTACACTCTTATCTGAGTGATTAATGTACTGATTCCTGTGACACCTCAATTGCAACAGTCTGCCAACCTGAAAAAGGCTCATTTACTGTTTTCCTACCTTCAACTAATCCTCCATCAGTGCCAATATGTTCCCCACAATCCGATAACCTTATCAAATACACAAGTTCCCTCCCCTTATTTCACAGTTACATCCTCAAAAAAATGTCATACTCAAAAAATACTAGGTAATCGTGTTCAACAAATCTAATTTTCATAAAATCATGTTGACTCAGCTAAATAAAACAATCTAAATCCCATGCTTTAATATTTAATCCTAGCATTTTGCTGACAACCAGTGTCAGATTATATATTTTCTCTCTCCCATCCTTCTTGATTACCAGTGTTACACTTGCCACCTTCCAATCTATTGAAACTACTCCAGAATTTTGGATGATCAAAAGTATAGAATCCACTTTGGTTGCAGCTATTGCTTTAGAACTTTAGGATGCAAGGGATTTTTCAGCTTTTAGTCCCCTTAATTTCCACTGTACTTTCTCTTTTGTGATATTAATTACTTTAAGTCCTTCACTTTCATTAGACAATTTGTTCCCAATTATTTGTGCTACAATTATTGCCTCTTCTAGAGAGAAGATTTACAAAATACTTGTTTAATGCCTGTTAGTTCTTTATTCCCCCATTATAATTCCTCCTGCCTTTACCTCAGGGACTAACATTCAAATATACTATCCTTTTTAATTTAATTACAACAGTTTAGAAACAATTTTTTGTATTTCTTGGTAACTGACTCTCACATTCTATCTTCGCCCCTTTATCTATTTATTGGTCATTTTGTTGCCACTTCCCAAAACTTGGTCTATTGTCAGTTTTACTACTGTTTTGGCAACATTATAAACCTCTCCTTTCAATCTAACATAATGCTTAATCTCCTCAATTAGTAATTTTTTCTCATGGAAATTTTTTCCCCCTCAATGAAATATGTATTTGTTGAGAATTATGAAATATAATCTACCATTGCCAATTCAGCCCTCATACCTATGTATTTTTTTAATATGTTCAAGACATGGAAAGCAGGTTTGGACAGGCTCAAGTTCATAGAAGATGAAAGATAGAAAGCCATTCAGGAGATCATTGTATTAGTCATCAACTATAGATAAGAAAAGCATGCACGAGGGGTTCAGCTGCAGCACCAGGGGAAAAAATGGGCAATATTATAGAGCTTGAAATAGGCGGAATTAAGCCACTACTTCTCAGGTTTACAGCATTTCTAATTATATTTCAAGAGACGGTTGCCAATTTAATAGCTGTAAACAGAAAGCTGATTAATCCCCACTGAACAATTTTCATTTTAATTTGCAAAGTTTTTTTAACCATAATTCAATCACAACTTGGTGAAGCACAAGATTTCCAGTCATCCTCACTCATGGAAATAAAATTCTTATTTCATGGTGATGAATTCAACAACTGTTATGGCCCATATTAAATATTTAAAGACAATCTGGAACACAGAGACCGTTAACTGAAAAAAACACTTGTAGTTGGGTTGCAATCGATCTCAATTCTGATTTAATATGGAACATCTGCATTCACCATAACAAGATACAAAGCTAAGTTTAAAAACTCAGCTGATATCAGCACTGACCACCAGCAAAACTACCTACAAATATTTTTATGAAGCTGTGGTGACTCATCGTCCGTGCAGGCGAACCGGCTCGGTGGTCGGGGCGCGTGTCAGAGCAGCGGGGCCCAAGATGGCGCTGGGCCTTTGTCTTCCCCGAGCAACGGGGGAGAACCCGTGCGCGCAAAAAGTTTTCGATGACGTAGCACATACATCATTTCCGTTTTCAGAAGGCGGGAACCGCGCGTCTTAAAAAGGCCCGTGCAGGGCGGGTAAATAAATCAGTCTTGTTCCACAGCTTGCAGACTCGTGTCTTTAATCTCGCATCACGGTAGCAGCCGCTACATTGGTGACCCCGATGGTCCAAACGGATTTTGGACCCACACAATGAACGACAACGCAGCAGCTTAACGCAGTGGCACTCAAGCTGCCCACCTTTTGGACGCTTCGGCCCTGCGTGTGGTTCGACCAGGCCGAAGCCCAATTCCAACTTCGACAGATCACCTCCGACTCCACACAGTACTACCACGTGGTCAGCTCCCTGGACCAGGAGACAGCCGCCCAGGTCGGAGACTTCATTCAGTCTCCTCTGGAGGAAGGCAAGTACCTGGCTTTCAAGGCCCTTCTCAATCGGACCTTCGGCCTCTCCCGTCGTGAGTGCGCCGCCCACCTGCTTCATCTCGACGGCCTGGGGGACAGATCTCCATCGGCCCTGATGAACGAGATGCTGGCCTTGGCTGAGGGACACAAGCCCTGCCTGATGTTCGAGCAGGCCTTCCTCAAACAGCTGCCCGACAACATTCACCTGCTGTTGGCCGACGCCGACTTCAGCAACCCACGTGAGGTAGCCGCCCGGGCAGATGTCCTGTGGAAGGCCAAACTTGAGAGCAGTTCATCCATCGGCCAAATCGCCAGACCGCGTGCCCAATGCCTACCTAAACAAGTCCCAGCAGCTGAGCGACCACACCCCAGAAACACAGACGACGACAATGACGACCAGCTGTGTTTCTACCACCAGAGGTGGGGCGTGGAGGCCCGTCGATGCCGCCCACCCTGCAAGTTTCAGGGAAACGCCAGGGCCAGCTGCCGCTGATGGCTACGGCAGCTGGCCACCAACACAGCCTCCTATTCGTTTGGGACAAGCAGTCTGGGTGTCGTTTCCTTGTTGATACTGGAGCAGAGGTCAGTGTTTTACCACGGACCGACCGCGACACTCATAGCAGGCAACAGGGACCCGCCCTCAAAGCCGCAAACAGCACAACGTTATGGACTTTCGGTACCCATAAAGTCCAATTACAATTTGATGACAGCCGTTTTACCTGGAACTTTACCCCTGCCGCCATTGCCCAGCCACTCCTGGGAGCCAACTTCCTCCAGGCCCACAGCCTGTTAGTCAACCTGCAAGGGAAACAGCTAGTGCACTCCAGAACCTTCCAAACTTACTCTCTGGGAGAAGCCAGCCTACCAGCCCCGTGCCTGGACTCCCGTTTCCCTGTCTGGCAACAAGTTCACCAAGCTCCTAGCCGAGCTCCCATCGGTTCTGGCACCTCAGTTCACGAATGCGATGCCCAAACACAGGGTGTGGCGCCACATCACTACGACAGGGCCACCCCTTCATGCCCGAGCACGACCACTGCCTCCAGACAAGCTCTGCCTAGTGAAGGAGGAGTTCCGCCGCATGGAGGAGCTGGGGATCATTCGCAGGTCAGACAGCCCCTGGGCCTCCCCCCGCACATGGTCCCCAAAGCCACCGGCGGGTGGAGGCCCTGCAGCAAATACCGCAGGCTGAACGACACCACCACCCCAGACCGCTACCCCGTCCCTCATATCCAGGACTTCGCGGCAAACCTACACGGGGCCCACATCTTCTGCAAGGTGGACCTCGTCCGGGGATACCACCAAATCCAGGTCCACCCTGATGACGTCCCTAAAACTGCGCTCATCACTCTGTTCGGCCTCTTCAAATTCCTTCGAATGCCATTCGGCCTTAAGAACACCGCGCAGACCTTCCAGCGGCTGATGGACGCCGCAGGCCACAACCTGGACTTCGTGTTCATTTATTTAGATGACATCCTCATCCCCAGCCATAACTGCCAAGAACACCTTTCCCACCTCCACCGACTGTACTCCCGCCTCAGTGATTTCGGCCTCACTATCAACCCTGCCAATTTGGACTCGACTCTATCAACTTCCTTGGCCACAGAATCACCAGTGAGGGAGCAACGCCCCTACCCGCCATTTTGCCCGTCCCAACACGGTCAAAGGCCTGCAGGAGTTCGTTGGGATGGTCAACTTTTACCATCGTTTCATCCCTGCAGCAGCCCGTGTCATGTGCCCTTTGTTCTCGCTGATGTCTGGCAAGGGCAAGGACATCGCCTGGGATGACGAGGCCGCGGCTACCTTTGTTAAGGCCAAAGAAGCCCTAGCAGACGCTGTGATCGGTGGGGTACTGGAACAACTAATCGAAGGCCATTGGCAAACCTTGGCGTTTTTCAGCAGGCACCTTAGGCCACCCGAACTCAAATACAGCACTTTTGATTGAGAACTACTAGCGCTGTACCTGGCAATCCGGTATTTCCGGTACTTTTTAGAAGGCAGGCCTTTCACTGCGTTCACTGAACGCAAGCCATTGTCTTTCACCTTCCCTAAGATGATTGATCCCTGTTCAGCCCACCAGCAGCGACATTTGTCCTACATTTCCGAGTTCACAACAGATATCCAACATGTCTCCAGAAAGGACAATGTTGTTGCTGACATGCTCTCCAGACCGACCATCCACAGCCTGCCCCTGGGTGTAGACTACGCGGCCCTGGCTGACGCAGAGCTGCCCAGCTACAGAACCGCAGTCTCAGGCCTGCAGCTCCAAGACTTCGTAGTTGGCCCAGGTCAACGGACCCTCCTGTGCGACGTCACAACCGGTCAGCCCCGCTTTATAGTTCCTGCAGCCTGGCAGAAACGCATTTTCGACTCAGTACACGGGTTGGCGCACCCGTCCATCAGATCAACTGTCCGACTTGTCGCCAGCAAGTTCATCTGGCATGGCCTGCGCAAACAGGTCAGTGAGTGGGCCAAGATTTGTCCGCACAGCCAGACATCAAATATCCAACAACACATCAGGGTCCCGCCACAGCAGTTCGAGCCTACCCGCAGAAGGTTTGACCACATTCACGTCGACCTTGTTGGTCCCCTGCCAGTTTCGAGAGGAGCGCGGTACCTCCTTACCATCGTGGACCGGTTCACGAGGTGGCCAGAGGCAACCCCTCTCTCAGACATCACGACCGATTCCTGCGCCCGGGCACTGCTCATAACTTGGGTCTCGCACTTTGGTGTTCTGGCCCACATCACTTCAGACAGAGGCGCCCAGTTTACCTCCACCCTATGGTCTGCATTAGCGAACACGCTAGGAATGCAGCTGCACACCACCACGGTCTACCACCCTCAGTCAAGTGGGTTGGTAGAACATTTCCACCGCCATCTGAAATCAGCCCTGATGGCCCGCCTGAAAGGTCCTAACTGGGTTGACAAACTTCCTTGGGTCCTGCTCGGCATACGCACTGCCCCCAAGGAGGATCTCCACACTTCGTCAGCCGAACTCATGTACGGTGCACCCCTGGTCGTCCCAGGGGAGTTCATACCCGCCCTTAGGGGGCAAGAGGAACAACCCGCAGCAGACTGCACAAGAGGCTCGGCAGCTTGGCACTGATTACCACTTCGCAACATGGTCAGTCCCCATCCTGTGAGCCCAAGGAACTATGAGACTAAGTTCGTTTTCGTTCACAGGGGCATGCCCCGGGCACCGTTGCAACGACCATATGAGGGGCCGTTCCGGGTCGTCAGAAATAATGGGTCCACCTTTATTTTGGACATTGGGGGCAAGGAAGAAGTCTTCACGACGGACCACCTCAAACCGGCCCATTTAGACCTACAACAACCGGTCGAGGTCCCAACACCGCGACGCAGAAGCCGACCACTTAAGCAACAGCTAGCATAGCCTGCAAACTTTGGGGACCGTATCGCCGGTTCGGGGGGGGTTGTGTGGCGACTCATCGTCTGTGCAGGCGGGGCCCAAGGTGGCGCTGGGCCTTCGTCTTCCCCGAGCGACGGGGGAGAAACCATGCGCACGAAAAGATTTCAATGACGTAGCACGTACATCATTTCCGTTTTCGGAAGGCGGAAACCGTGTGGCTTAAAAAGGCCCGCGCAAGGCGGGTAAATAAATCAGTCTTATTCCACAGCTTGCAGACTCGTGTCTTTAGTCTCGCATCATGGTAGCAGCCGCTACAAAGCGACAAAATGCTAATAAAGCTCCTTATCTCATTTGTAACTGATCCACTCCTGTATTGTTGGGGAGGAAAAATTTCATAACCTTTATGATCAAAGCAGAAATCACTTTCAAGTTTTCAACAGTTTAAGAAATTAACAAGAGATTGAATGCTGTGTGATAAGCGTGCCAGGAAATTCACGGTCACTCTTACAGACTGGACAGAGCTGCTCTGCTCTTTCTCCAATGTAGAGACCACACTGTGACCACAGATTGCAATCACTAAGTCGGAAGAGGTACTGCTTCACCTGAAAGGACTGACTGGTCTCAGGATGTGAGAAGGGAGGAGGTAAAAGGACAAGTGTTAGACCTCCCATGCTGACATGGGAAATAACCGTGAGAAGATATATCTGGTGGTGGAAATTACCAAGGCTGATCCATTGAATGTGGAGGCTGATGGGGTGGAAAGTGAAGACAAGGAGAACGCTATCCTCGTTTAGGTTGGGGGGAGGGGGTTAAGGACTGACGCGAGGGAAGTAAAAGAGTCATGATTGAGAGCCTGTCAATGTGATAGAGGGAAGGCCACGAGTAACCAGTCCCCTTCCACCACTTTTGTCCCTCACCTGGCTAAACTTGCTGTCACATTGAACAACTTCTCCTTCAACTCCACTCACTTTCTTCAAGTCAATGTAGCAGCTATGGGAACTCACATGGGTCCAAGCTACACATGTCCCTTGTGGGAGGGAAATATACCAACTACTTCAAATCCATTCAAACTCCAAAGCAGCAGTTAATGCTAAACAAGTAGAAAACAAAAACAGAAAACACTGGAAACAGTCGCAGGATGGCAAATGGTTAGCAGTTTCTTAATTAACTTTCAGCAAATTTTTCACAACCAAGGAGCAAAAAGAAAATGCCAAGGACCATCATACAAGTAGAGAAGTATGACTGGAAAAATTCCTGGAGGACACAATATATGATTTAAAAAGTCACAGTTTAACCAAGGACAGTGAGCAGGGATTAATTACAGGGAAGTTGTGTCTGGATAACTTGACAGAACTTTCTGATGAAGTCACAGGAAGTTTGAGGGTAGTCTATGTAGATTATCATGAACACTTCAAAAAATCCAACATGGCAGATTGATCTCAAACGTAAAAACTGATGGGGCTCAAGGAAAGGTGGTAAGATACAGCCAAAATAGGCTCAGTGGCTGAAAGCATAGGTATTCAATGGAAATTACAGGAAGGGCCAGGGTCCGAAAGATTCAGTGGTAGATTCCTTGCTTTTTGTGGAAGAAAGCAATAGTTCAGACTTACATGTAGGAAGCAGGATTTAAAAGGATGCAGCTGATACCAAAGATGTCAGAGTGGTTGATGGGGAGGAAGATGATTTTCAGAAGACATCAATGAACTTGTTAGGTGGGCAGACAAGCGATAAATGGAATTCAACCCAGAGAAGCATAAACTGATACATCTGGGGAAGGCAAACTAGGCAAGGGAATATAGAATAAATGGCTGGATACTAAGTGTAGAGAACAGAGGGATCGTGGAGTAAATGTCCACAGATGCCTAAAAATAGCAGGTCAGGTGGATAAGGACAGCTTTTCTTAAAAAAAAGTCAATCAAGAAATAGTACATCAGAGCAGGAAATTCACACTAGACCTACATAAAAGCCAAAGAGTGTAGAATTGTGGTCACAACATTGCTGGAAGGACCTGATATCTGTTGAGCAGGTACAGATGAGATTTACAAGGATTTTGCCAAGGCTGGAGAATGTTAGAAGATAACAAATATCAGTTGGCCATTCAACCCTTGCACTTGATCCACAATTCAGTAAGATCATGGGTGATCCAAGACCTTTGCCACCCAATATCCTCTTGATTCTCTTAGAATCCAAAAAACTGATCAACCTCAGCTTTGAAAACACTCAACTGAGCATCCACAGCCAAGATACAAAATCCAGAAGATTTACAACCCAGTATATAAAAAAATTTCACCTCATCTTAGCCCTACGTGGGTGCCCTCCCCATCCTGCACCTATGCACAATCTAGAGGGGTTATGTTCAAGGAAAAAAATGATTCCCACAAGAAGTGATGCAGGTGGTGTCTGGAACTCACTGATTGAAAGAGTTCTGGAGGCAGAAGATCTCACCACATTTAAAAACTGGTTGAGCACTTGAACTGCTGTAACCTACAAGTTTATGGACAAAGAGCGGGAAAGCGAGACTACCTAAAGATTTTTTTTTGGGTTAGCATGCACATAATGGCCCAGACAACCTCCTTTTGTAGCATTTCTATGAGAACCAGAAATCTTGAGGAAGGAATCCCATAGCTAGGTTTTGGCAGCCACAACCACCAATGGTGGAGCAATCAACATGGGGATACACAAGAAACCAGATCAGAATCAGGTTTATTATCACTGACATAGGTTGTGAAATTTGTTGTTTTGTGGCAGCAGTACAGTGCAAGACAAAGACAAAGATTATTAAGTTACAAAAATAAATAAATAGTGCAAAAGAGGAATAACTGAGGTAGTGTTCGTGGACCGTTCAGAAATCTGATGGCGGAGGGGAAGAGGCCATTCGTGAATCGTTGAGTGTGGGTCTTCAGTCTCCTGTACCCCCTCCTCAATGGTAGCAACTTGAAGAGGGCATGTCTCGAGTGGTGAGGGTCCTTAAAGATGAATGCTGCCTTCTTCAGGCACCGCCTCTTGAAGATGTCCTCGATGGCAGGGAGGTTTGAGCCCGCGGTGGAGCTGGCTGAGTGGACAACTCTCTGCAGCCTCTTTCAATCCTGCAGATTGGAGCCTCCATACCAGGTGGTGATGCAACCAGTCAGAATGCTCTCCACTGTACATCTGTAGAAATTTGCAAGAGTGTTTGGTGACATACCAAATCTCCTCAAACTCCTAACGAAGTAGAGCCGCTGGCGTGCCTTCTTCATGATTACATCAATGTGTTGGGCCCACGATAGATCCTCTGAGATGTCGACTCACAGGAACTTGAAGCTGCTTACACTTTTCACAGCTGACCCCTCAATGAAGACTGGTGTGTGTTCTCCTGACTTCCCCTTCCTGAAGTCCATAATCAATTCCTTGGTCTTGCTGACGTATGAGGTTGTTGATGTGACACCACTCACCCAACCAATCTATCTCACTCCTGCAATCCTCATCGCCATCTGAGATTCTGCCAACAACAGTGGTGTTATCGGCAAATTTATAGATGGCATTTGAGCTGTGCCTAGCCACACAGTCATGAGTGTAAAGAGAGTAGAGCACACATCCTTGAGGTGCGCATCTCTATGAATCCTTTGATTTCAAAGAAACGGAGGGTTTTTACAGGAGGAGGGGATTACAAATACAAGGAGGAAGATCTGCCGTGATCTGAAAACAAGGGTGAGAATTTTTAAAATATAATGGGTAACATATTATATCAACACACCCAGAAATTATGAGTGAACTGGACTTGGTCCGAGTAGAGTTTCCAATGAGTAGAAAGGATGCGGCTAACTGGGAATATGTTAAAATACTGAAGTCTAGAGATAACAAAGGCATGGATGTGGCAACGTGATTTCAGCAGATGTGGCAAGGCAGGGCAGGAATCAGGCAGTGTTACAGAGGTTCAAATAGGCAGTTTTAGCGATATACTATCCAAGACTCAACTTGGACTTAAAACAAAAACAACTCGGCTCAAGAGTCTGGTTCTGTTTTAGCCAGATGCCAGAAAAGGATGAAATCCAAGTTTGTAATACACACAAAGTGCTGGAGGAACTCAGCAGGTCAGGCAGCATCCATGGAGGGAAATAAACAGTCGACGTTTCGGGCCAAGACCCTTCATCAGGACTGGAAAGGAAGAGGGCAGAAGCCAGAATAAGAAGATGGGGGGAGGAGCACATACAGGCAGGGGACAGGTTAGTCCAGGTGAGAGGAGGAATGGTAGATAGGTTGGGGGGGGCGGGGAGTAAAGATGTAATAAGCTGAAAGGTGACAGATAGACGAGGCAAAGGGCTGAACAAGGAGGAATCCAGTAGGAGAAGGTAGTGGACCGTGGAATAAAGGATGGGGGAGGAGAGGAGAGGAGATGGGCAGGTCATCAAGGTGGGGGAAGAGAACCACAGGAATAAGGGAAGACAAAGGAGTGGGGTGGGGGAGGGGGAAAAAAGATGGGGTGGGGTTACCAGGTTAGAGAAATCGATCTTGAGGCCATCAAGTTGGAAACTCCCAAGGCAGAAAATGAGGTGTTGCTCCTCCAACCTGCATCTAGCCTCAACATGGCGGTAGAGGAGGCCATGGATAGACGTGTCAGTATAGGAGTGGGATGTGGAATTGAAGTGGGTGGCCACCGGGAAGTCCTGGCTGTTGCAGCAGAGCGAAGGTGCTCGACGAAGCAGTCACCCAATTTGCGTCGGGTCTCACCGATATACAGGAGGCCACACTGGGAGCACCAGATGTAATAAAGTTTGCAATGGGTACCAAAGAAGATGGCTCAGTTTTCCAAATATTTAGTTGGAAGTGTTTCAGTCCATCCAGTTCTGGATGTTCAAAAGTCTGAGAATTTACAGCGAAGGGATCAGAGGTGAAAGTGAGGTAAAGCTTGGTAATGTGTTGAAACTGACAGGGTGTTCATCAATAACGCTGCCGACAGGCCCATGTAAATCAGGAACTTTTGGGAGAATCTATTCTGGAGCTCTTCACATCTGCACACTTTCAGAGACTGAAAAAATTAATCCAGTTGGTTTTAATTTTAAGATCAGAAAACAGAATGTGCTAAAACCCTTTTTACAGCATTTGTATAAGTGAGACAAGCCTGCTAGTAACTCTTTGCAAGATCATATGGAATTCGTATCAGTAGTCTATTTTCTTTCTCATAATGTCGGAAATTCTCAAGCTCTCCAAAGATAACATTACCTTTACAAGAGGAAGAACCATAACCATGCTCCTGCCTTGCTTACCTGCTGGTGCTCCTCCTATTCGCCCAGTTACAGGGTACCCAAGCAGCATAAGAGGCACTGAATTGCTCTTCCTGCACATCTACTACTCCAACCATCCAGGTTCAGCCCCACCAAAACTGGAAGTGATAAAGGGGGTGCAGAAGAGACTGGTGGTTATGCTCCCTGTCCTTATCAACCTCTCTTAACAATATTTAAACCTAGGAAATCCTTTGAAGTCCATCAGGCTTCATCAATGTATGCCTCTGCTCTGCAACATAATGGATCAACTTCATAGGACACAGGGTAGCAGGGCCTCCTCTAGTTACTATACCTGTCTGGATTGCCACCAATCTTGCCTGCTGTAACTCAGATCTAGATCACAGTTCTTGTTCTTTTTAATCTGCAAGACGCTAATCAAGCATCACAACTGCTGTTCTGTTCACCTGTCAGATGCTGATCTAGTATCAGATCAGTTCTGGCCAGTTTTCTACCTCTTTGCCAGCTACTCAGGAACCTCCAGAACTTCTTCATTTCTGGCCTTAACCTCTTCTAACTTCTGAATTCTCAACATTAGACCCTGCAACGAACACGCCTGAATCTTTTTAAATCATTTTTGAACACTAACATCTTAACGTCACACATGCCAATAACAACTGCCATGACACGCTCAATCTATCCATCTGCCACTCCCAGTCCCAATCCAGAAAGATCCCCTTTAAGATTCAATCCATTCATTAAGGCATGATTAAACCGCTTTCCAGAATACGCAAGAGAATACTTGCCCCTGGATATGATGGGTCTGAAAACACTTCCTTCATTTCACTCTGACTTAGCTTGAAGATTTTGAAATCTTGTTAAGGTCATAAAAAGATGTTGGGCTGAATATAACATCACCCTGCCAGAAATGGAATCATTCTGGTGAAAGGTCATTGACCTGAAACCTTAACTACTACTCTTTCACAGCTGCTGTCTAACCTGCTGAGTATTTCCAGCAATGTCTGTTTTTAATTTCAGAGTTGTGCTCAACACAAGGGATTTCAGTGGTAGGGAACTTCCTCATCCAACATTCCCATGGCAGGGAACAGTAAAACTCCTACACTGTCCTGTCACATTCTCTCAGAGCACCGACAATACAATTTTGATATAAAGTTCCCTCTATGCTGCTCCATCAAATATTCCCAGTAATTCAAACACACTTAATGCAGCAAATTTCATCTACAACAGCGATCCAAGTTGGATAAAATTTTCCATAATTCAGTACTCATGTGGCAAAGAAGTACTAAGGATCTATGCCACTAGAAATTGGGTGAAAACAACTCAATTCTTTTCATTCAGAACCCTTACTGCTGCCGATTTGACAGTGCTTATGAATCACATTTGCTCTAAGCAGAACACCACTTCCCTACTCGCATCCACCTTTTTGGTTACCTCTTCAAAAAACTCCAAAAGACTTGTCAAGCACGACTTGCCACGCAAAGCCATGCTGACTTCTCCTAATCAGACTCTCTCTCTCCAAATGCTGGTAGATCCTGTCCCTCAGAATTTCCTCCAGTAACTTCCCCACTACTGATGGCAGGCTGACTGGCCTGTAGTTCCCTGGCTTGTCCTTGCTACCCTTAAACAACGGAACGTTAGCCACCTTCCAGTGTTCGGGAACTTCACCAGTGGCTAATGATAAAGCAAATATCTCCAAAATGGCCTCTGTAATTTCTCCTCTAGCCTCCCACCAAGTCCAAGGGTGCACTTAGTCAGGCCCTGGGGATTTATCCACCTCAATGCGCTGTAAGGCTGCATATACCTTCTCCCTGGTAATATGAATGTTCTCCAAAATATCTCTACTTGTTTCACTTATCTCTTAAGCAGCCATGATTTTCTCCTCAGTAAACACTGAGGTGACACATTTGTTAAAAATCCCACCCATCACCCATGGCTTGAGACACAGGCAGCCCTGCTCATCTCTAAGGGGACCTACCCTCTTCCTAAGCACCCTTTTACTCTTCATGTAGCTACAGAACCTCTTCGGATTTTTCTTAACCTTACCTGCCAGATCGATCTCCTACCCTCTCTTTACCCTCCTGATTTCCCTCTTAATCTTTTTATAGTCATCAAGACATTCACTCGTCCCCAACCTCCGAAACCTTCCTTCTTTTTCTTGACCAGAGCCTCAATGTATCTCTCGTCAGCCAAGGTTCCCTAAACTTGCCAGGTTTACCCTTCACCTTAAATGCAACAAGCTGCTCCTGGACTGTTGATATCACACTCTTTAAAAACCTCACACTTACTATTCGTTCCTTTTCCTTCAAGCAGGCTCACCCAATCGACCTCTGCGAGATCCTTCCCAATTCCTCCAAAATTATTCCTGCTCCAGTTTAGGACCCGAACCTGTGGACCTGTCCTATCCTTTTCCATCACGATCTTAAAACTAATAGAATTATGGTCACTAGAGCCAAAGTGCTTCCTGACCGCCACCTCAGTTACTTGCCCTACCTCGTTCCCCAAGAGAAGGACCAGTATTGCACTCTCCTGAGTAGGGAGGAGTCAATATAATATTGACTCAGGAAACTTTCCTAGACACATTTCACAAATTCCACCCCGTCCAGGCCCTTAACACTCTGGGTGGCCCAGTCAATATTGAGGAAATTAAAATCTCCCGCTAGTACAAATACAACTCTATTATTCTTACAACTACGAGCAATTTCTCTACACACCTGCTCTCCAAGTTTCCACTGACTATTTGGGGGGGGGGGGATCTATAATACAGCCCCACTAGAGTGACTCTCCCCTTCTTGTTTCTGAGTTCTATCCATATGCCATATGACCTCACTGGACGATCCCCCAAGAATGTCATCTCTGAGCATTGCTGTTACATCCTCTCTCTTATCAAAGACCCCCTCCTCACTTACCTGTAATCTGTTACACCTATAGCATCTGTATCCTGGAATATTGAGCTGCCAGTCCTGCCCTTGTCTCAGCCGTTTCTGTTATGGCTATAACATCCCAGTCCTCAGAGCCAATCCACGCTCTGAGTTTGTCGCCTTACCTGTTAAACCTCGTGCATTGAAATAAATGCAGTTTAACTGAGTATTCCTTTCCTTGCCTTTACTGTGCCCCTGGCTATCCTGATTACTAAACTTGCTCTCGCCGGCTACTGCTTTATCCTATGACTTGCGCCTGCTCAGAGTCCCACCCCCTGCCAATCTAGTTTAAACCCTCCTATGTAGCATTAGCATATTTTCCTGCGAGGATATTGGTCCCTCTCTGGTACAAGTGCAACCTGTCCTTCTTGTACAGGTCACCTCTACCCCAGAAGAGATCCCAATGGTCCAAGAACCTGAATCCCTGCCCCCTGCACCAGCTCCTCAGCCACGAATTCACCTGGCCTATCCTTCTATTTCTGACCTCGCTACATGTGGCACCGGGAGTAATCTGGAGATCACCACTCTCGAGGTCCTGCTTCTTAACTTAATAATCAGTCAGTAACTCCTTTAAATGATCACCCCACGTTTAATTACACTGATCACTCTCAGGAATTTGCCCAATCTGCACTTGCGTATTTGAAACCAACCTGCACTCACTGCAACCAACAAAGAGGCCTCCTAGATTTAATTAAGGTCAACCCAGTATTTCTCAGCGCTTTGTAGGAAAAACACACTCACCCCTGCCCCACACTCCAATTAGCCGAGTTTATAATACCAAGGTACAGACTGGCAGAGCAAAGGCTCAGTGATCTCAAAATACACAAGAGCATGAATGTATTAGATCAGTTAACAGGGAGAACCCTCTCTAGTTACCATAATCCAACTTGTCTCCTTTGTTGAAGATGTATGATTGTGGTGTTTCTGAGATCCCCTAGTAGGCTCTCCTGAAGTTATGGATACAAGTCAGAAGTATTTCTTCACCACGTTTACTACTTTAGAAGGGATTCTGTCTGTTCCAGAAACCTGTTGCTTTCAGCTGTTGGATGGCCCTTAATAACCTCTTGCCACACTGGGGGTAGAGTCAAGTTGTCCGTAGGATGGTCAAGGACAAGTGTCACACACGTTCTTGGTTCTTCAAAGTGTTGACTATTTATCTGTCCTTGAGAAGTGCTCCTCAGTTCTTGGCTCTCAGCAGGGCAGGTGCTCTGTGTTTGAGCCGTAGAAGTCTCGACAGCACTGGAGAATCCATGCATGCCGTGGTTATTGGAGTTCCTGTACTCTTTCCACTCAGCATTTCTTCTTTTGGTTGTAAACTTCTCGTTGGGCCTCAACCTTCAGTTGCCATTACATCTGCTTCCCTCCCCCCAAATACACGAGGTGCTTCCAGTCCAAGAATACCATGTGTTTACAGGCCTTTCTTGTCAAATCAGTATTTTCTGGTTGTGAAGTCAAGAGCTTCTTCACAGGAGCTAATTGTGGTGGACTTCAGGGCAGACCGTGCACATATGGACACTTTGCAGCTCCTGTTGACTGGAAGTTGCCAGGTTGTCCATGAGACGATTACTGAGTAGAGCTCTTGATAAAGTCAAGTGAATGCTCCCAGTGACAAAAGAGCTCCTCCCAGAGTAGCAGTGTGGACTCCATCCGTCAAGAGGTATAATGGACTTGATGTTTTCCATTTGACAAATCCAAGAAAACAGGAGAGAACAGCATCAACCACTGTATGTGGCCTTTACCACCCTCGCTAAAGCCTTTGACTACCAGAAATAAAACATTTCTTTTCACCCAATGTTATCAAAGACCCCCAAAGCAAGCACAGTATACTTTAAGTCGACGGTACAGATTAAATGTTAACAGAAATAGACTATGGATGTCCTCAGAAATGTGTTATCATTCTACGTCTGCTCCAAAATGGCATACACACCATGAACCTAGCCGATAGTTCCACCACTAAGCCAATCCCAGTGCAGAGTGAGGACAAGCAAGGCTGTGTCATCCCACCAACCTTCTTTTTAATCTTCTTGCCACAGCACATCTCCAACAAATCTCCCTCTGGAGTAAAGTTAATCAACAGAACAAATGGGAAACTCTTCAATCTCATTCATCAATTCAGAACAAAGACCACTCCAACTTCTTATCGAGCTATGCTTGTAGATAACATGCGTATGTGCACAGAGGCCAAGCTCCAAGTTATCATTGACTCCTTCACTAAAGTGCTGGGATGTACAACAAACAAAAATCCCTCCCTAACCTTCTCGACCCACATAACTCTTCCCTCAATAATAAAAACTAATGAGTCCCTACAAAATATGGATCACTTTCCATTATCACAGGAACCTCGATGATGATCTCCCTTCTCTCTCTCTGCTAGGGAATGAGTTGCTTCCACAGATGGGACAAGAGATGGCTGACAAAGCAGGGAGCGGGTGGGTACCTTGAGAACTGGTGTGCTCCTTCAGCCATTTACGCTGGGCTTCTGCGTGCTCCTGATGCATGGCCTAAAGGTTCTGAATACCACCCAAAATGGTCCTTCTCCACTTTGAGCAGTTATGGCCCAGAGATTCCCAGGAGTCAGTGGAGATGTTGCACTTCAAGGAACCTCTGAGCACGTCCTTGAATTTTCCTCTGTCCACTAGATAATCTCTTCCAATGAGAGAGCTTGGAAGAGAGTGCCTGTTTCAGGCATGTCAACTACGTGGCTAGCCCAACATAGCCAACTGAGTAACCAGAGCCTCAACACTGGGGACGTTGGCCTGGGAGAGGACACCGAAGTTGATTTGCTTAAACTAGCAGAGAATTGGAGGATTTTGACATTGGTAGTGTCTCTCCAGTGCCTTGAGATGCCTGCTGTAGGTAGTGCAGGCCGCAGAAGCATACAAGAGGGCAGGGAATCACTGCTGCCTAGTAGACCATGAGTTTTGTGTCAGGTCTGAAGCCTTGACTTTCAACTAACTTTTTCCTCAATCAGAAAGTGGTCAATTTTTTTTCCCCCCCAAGAGTCTCATCATGAACTGCTGGCAGAGGGCCTTGGTTTTGGGGATATTGAGTGCAAGGCCCAATCACTTGCATGCTTCAGTGAACAAGTCAAAGGTGGCTTGAGCTCAGTGTTTGTGTGTCCTTGGTTCCAAAGTGAAGTGGGCGTTGACTGAACAATTATCCATTAGCTCTGAAGCTTAGCTCCACTCCAATGGGAAATTTGCTAAAGGGAGGTGCAATATTGCAGCAAGAAGGATTAAGAAAGCATTAGGATATAGCCACACACCCTTGCTTGACAGCAGCTTTCACTAAGATTGTTTCAACTAGTTATTATCATGGCTTGAAGGGATAAGAAGATAATTTCTGGTCTCTGAAGTAGTACTGAGTCCAGTCTGACCTTGTGCTCTGGTACTCAGCAAGTCTAATGACATCCCCATTTTCGTCTTTTCTTTATAATGTTCCTGCCTTTGACTGGATGGGACCTACATTTACTGTTGTTAGTCTCTACACTTCACATGCCACTAGAACATTGTACAAGCTGTTTTTCTATTAAAGGTTACTCTCATATTTAATATTCTCACTTTTTCAATTGCTTGGCCATACACAACACATTTCCAAAATACTCCTAATTGTCAATTATTGCTACTCTCTGCCAATATTATCAATATTTCCCTTCATTCAACCTTGTGATAGCTACAGTTGCATTCTGTGTCCTGTAGTATTTCATTCCAGAACAATGTATGTTCATTTTGAGTTGCATGTCTAAATTTTGTCAAAGCATATTAGAAAAATAGAGGTTGAGAGAGAGAAAGAATCATTGAGAAAAGGAGAAAGATTTGGTGTGAAACGAGAGTGAGAGAGAGAAACAAGGTGTACAAGCACCTGAAGTCAGTGGTCCAGCATAAAACCGAAAGAACATGTGGTGGATGGAACAAACACAAAATGCTGGAGGAACTCAGCAGGTCAGGCAGCATCTATGAGGGGAAATGAACAGTTGACATTTCAGGCCGAGACCCTTCATCAGGACTGGAAAGGAAGAGGGCAGAAGCCAGAATAAAAGGGGAGGGGGAAGAGCATGAGCTGACAGGCGATAGGCGAGTCCGGGTGAGAGAGGGAAGGTAAGTGGGTGGAGGAGGGGAGATGAAAGGGAGTGATGTGAGAAGCTGGGAGGTGATAGGTGGAAGAGGCAAAGAGCTGAAGAAGAAAGAATCTGATAGAAGAGGACAGTGGACCATGGAATAAAGGGAAGGAGGTGGGCAGGTCGGGAGGGCAGGGAAGGGAAAGGTGGTGGATGGAGAGCACACAGGAGGCTCAGCAACTCATTGACATGACGCATAGATTCTTTGTGCCATAAAAGCCAACTATAGTACAAACACCCAAGGCCCCACCCCACTAAGAGCCCAGAATAGGATGTGACAAGAGAGGCAGTCAATGCCTGCTGGAAAGAGCATGTCGAAGACTCTGTCCTTGACACGAGTGCCCCATTCTCCATCCACAACAACCTAAATCGTCTAGCTTTACTGCCATCCTGGAGAGAGAAGTTGAGAAGGCCATATGGCACCTCAAAATGACAATCCCCTGCTGAAATCCAAAAACTTGGTGGTGAAGAGTTTTTCAACAAGAATCCACAATTTTATCATCCACATTTGAAAGAGGAGGATGCTTCAGGGGACCTCAGCGGTGCCATGATTGTGACCATCTTCAAGGAGGACACAGATCTGACTGTGGTAACTACAGAGGGTCTCCCTGCTGTCTACTACAGGGAAAATCATCTCTAGGGCTTCAACAACCTCCACCCAGAGGAGGGAGAGTCACAGTGCGGATACTATCCATCTAGAGGCACTGTGAACATTATCTTCATAATGCAAAAACTGCAAGAAAATGCAGAGAGCAGCACCAATCACATTGTATAGCTTTCTTCAGCCTCCCTAAAAACTGACCTCCATCAGTTGGGGAGAGGATAGAGACTGTGGAACGCACTGCTCAAATTCAGTTGTCCACACAAATGTGTCTCCATCTTGCGTTTGTTGAATGACAACATGCAAGCCATGATACTAACCAGCGAGTCTGCAACAGAAGCAACCTCAGTGAAAGCTGCTGTCAAGCAAGGGTGTGTGCCCACCCTAATGATTTCTTACTCCTTCTTGCTGCAATGTTGCACCTCCCATTGGAATGGAGCTAATCTTCAGAGCTAATGGATAATTGTTCAGGCAACGCCTACTTCAAACTCAGAACCAAGGTCACATGAACACCAAGTTCAAGAATAACAAAAAAATTCAGGTTCATCTCTTAAGCGATTCCCACAATTCCAACCATGTTCCAACCCCTGGTTCCCAATCCAAGCCACACTCCAGCTTTCAGCTGCACACCTAGTCCTGTTTCCAACCGTTTTCCAGCCCCTAGCTCCTTTGGGAGCCGTCACTGACTTTTGAACCTTGCAATGAAGAACACTGACCTGACCTAAGAGAAGAAAGTTGATACAAGATAGACTACTCACAAACATTCTCACTGTTTAAAGATCCTAGCCCTCAGTGATGTTTACTCATTGGTAAGTCAGGCTCGAGCAATGAAAAATCTAGAGCGCGCATGAGCTCAATTACTATACATGCCAGAGCTCAAATCCCCTAGTTCTAACCATGTGATCTTGAAATCATGCATCTACAAGATGCCGTATTAATTCAACTCTCTTCCCACCCAAGAAAACAACTCCCAAGTTAGTAACAACACAATCTAGGTTTTAAGCTTTTACAGGCATACAAAAGGAACCTCTGGGCAACATACATCACCTGAAAACAGGACCACAAGGATACACCTCAGTTCAAGGCATCTCACCACCTTCTCAGCAGAGCTAACAATAATTAAATGAAGATTTGACAATAATCACCCACATCCTGAGAATATATATAAAGGATGCTCACTGTGGCACAGGCAGGCATTACATTTCATTGGGTGGTGAATTCTATCAGGTGCCACGTGCCCAGCAGACCAATTAAGGGAGGCCCCAGTGCCAAATACATGAGCATGTTCATACATAGAGAGCCTCTCAACAGTGTTTACCCTAACCTCCAGATTATTTTTCCAGCTGTGTAGGTGTATGATCAGCATCTGATTTGTGCATGGTCAGGCTTATTCAGACATGCCAGCATAATGTGTCAGATTTCAAGACCAATGCCACATAACAGTAGCATTGCCAACAAGTACTTCAACATACAATTTATGAAAAGGATTTTAGCAACTAGATATGCCTGCTGCAAGACACAAAATAAGAATAAAGCCATACAGACATCTTGACCTTGACATTACAATATGACACGGCAAACTTACTCCAAGCATGGTTGGCTTTGCAAAGTCCTCTTTGCAAACATCTGGGAACTGATGTCTAAATTACAAGAGCTGTGACAACTTGCCTGATGTACTAGACCTTACTAATAATAATCGAAACTCCACCATCAGAATTCCTGGATACATTCTGTGCCACCGGTGATATAAAATGGGAAGGGGCTAGCTCTGAGTGTGCACAACACAAGGTCCAGACTCCATGTAATCTCACAGCATCAGGTCAAGGATGGGAAAGGAAACCTAATTATCACCTAGCATCCTCCTTCAGCTGATGAATCAGTGATCCCCCATGTAAAACATGTAGGACAACACTTCAACATCCCCAACCATAGAACAAGTGCTGTTCCACACATTTTACAGCTGGGTAGTTCCAAAGACCAAGCTAGCCGAGGCCTGAAGGAATTACCTGCCAGACTGGGTCTACAGCAGGTAGTGAGCGAACCAACAAATTACAGCTGACAATGTGGCGATCCATCTTCTTGAACCACTGCCATCCTTTTGGTGTAGTGCTGTTGGGTAGAGAGCTCCATGAGTTACACCCAGCAATGATGAGCAAAATATTTCCAAGTGAGGATGGTATACAACTCAGATGGGGATACATAGTGGTGGTGCTCCCACGTGCCTGTAGCCTTTATTCTTCTTGGTGGTAGAAACTACAGATTTGGGAGGTGCTGTTGAAGTAGCCTAGGCGAATACAGGTCATCCCCAGGTTACAGCAGGGTTCCGATCCTGTGAACTGTCCGTAACCCGAACAGATCGCAAGTCGGAAATGTGGCCGTGAAGAGTTCCCAGGTGGCAGAAAATGCATGCAGCAGCCAGCAAATCCATCCCGACAGTCTCCTAAACGTTTGTTCGTATGTACGGGCTGTACATAAGTCAGGCGTTCATAAGCTGGGGAGTGCATTTTGTAGATGGTACACACTGCAGCTGTTGGTAGACACAATGAAAAATCAGAATGGTGGATCGTTACAATTCCCAGGGTGCCTTGATGTCATTCTCAATCAAATGCTGCCTTGATGTCGTCACTCTCGCCTCACCTCAAGAATCTTTTAAGATCTCTTTATTAGTCACATGTACATCGAAACACAGTGAAATGCATGTTTTGCATCGAGTGTTCTGGGGGCAGCCCACAAGTGTTGCCACGCTTCCGGTGCCAACATAGCATGCCCACAGCTCCTAACCCGTACGTCTTTGGAATGTGGGAGGAAACCGGAGCACCCAGAGAAACCCACGCAGACACGGGGAGAACGTACAAACTCCTTACAGAGAGCAGCCGGAATTGAACCTGGGTCACTGGCGCTGTAAAGCATTACGCTAACCGCTATACTACCGTGCCTCTTTGATCCACGTTGGGATGAAGGTTGTGAAGAGGTCTGGAGCAGAGTGGTCCTGGCAAAAAATACTGGCACAAGCAAGCTGGTTATTAGCAAGTTAAGTGATCCTTGCCAAAAAAGTCAATGACACCTTCCAACAATTGGCTGATGATTGAGAGTAGACGAATGGGGCAGTAATTGGCTGGATTGGATTTATTCTGCTTATTGTGGGCAGGACATACTTTGACATCTATCTGACAATATGGAAATTTTCCTGCATTGTAATTGTACTGGAAAAGCTTAATAAGAGGCACAACTAGTTCTGGACCACAAGTCTTCGGCACTATAGTCAGGATGTTGTGATCCCATGGTCTTTTCAGTAATTCGGTGGTGTCACCCTTCATATCACATCACAGAGTCAACTGAATTGGCTGAAGACTGACTTCTATGAAGCTGGGAATGTCAGGAGGAAACATTTGTCCTTTACGGTATTGGTAGGAGTGACCACTGAAGTCCAAATGGAGACTAGGTCATGCCTTCACAGTGAAGATATTCCCCATCGTCTTGTGTATGGCCACAGCAAGACCATCCACCAGGCAACCCTGGATTCTTTCTGATTGCCAATCCTGCTATCACCATTCACCAAGTGAACCAATACCATCATGCCTGCCAGTGGAAAGATCCACGATTTTGGTGGACAGACACAAGAGGATGATGATCACATTGCATGGCACCATCATCTTAAAAGATATGGATTTAAAACTCTGTTCTGGAAATCCCATTCATGAAACCCAGCACATCTGTGCTGAATACAAGGCTGAAGCACTTATAATCATCATCACAGAGACCAGTATTCAGCCAATTGCATGATATCAAGAAACATAGTAAAAACGAGAAAAAGAGAACTCAATTACAGTGTTCAAAATGTACTCAAAAGCTGGCTACACATCTAGCCAAGCTGTTCCAGTATCACAAAAACACTAGATTCAACCCAACAATGCAAGTCCCGCCCGCATAAAGTACAACACATCCAACCCAGCTAATTACTGCCCCTGCCTACTTTTAAATCAGCAGCAAAGTAATGGAAGCTGTCCTTTAACAGTGCCAGAAAATGCCATCCACTGATAACTTGCGCATTGATTTTTAGTTTGGGCTTGGAATGAGCACTTTATTCCTGGCCTCATTACAACCTTAACCCAAACAAGGACAGAAGAGCCTCCAGAGGTAAGGTGAGAGTAACAACCCTTAAAATTAATTAGTATTTGACCAAATGTAATATCAAGGAAACCTGGTAAAACAAAGTCAACAGTTCCACTGGCTGGAACCATATTATATACAAAGGATGATAGTTGTGGTTGTGGGAAGTCAATCAACCCAACTCTTGGACATTGATGAAGCAGCTGAACTCTTTCAGCAATGACTTCTCCTCCAACACAAGGCCAGAAATGGAGATTCTGAAGATTCCACAATGTTCAATTCCATTTGCAATTCCTCAGAACATGAAGCAATCCGTGCTTTCACACAGCAAGACAAATTTAAGGTATGGGCTGAAACAATTCACGATACACCATGAAATAACAACCTTCAACGAGAGAGTCCGACCACATCCAACTGCATTACTGTTGCCCAATCCACCATTAATATCCTGGAAGTCACCAGTGACCAGAAGCTCAGCTGGAACAGTTACATAAATACTGAAGCAACAAGAGCAGGTCACATGAACATAGAAAGTCAGAGCCAGAGTCAGCTACTTGGACCCACAAGCCTGTTCTGCCACTTGGTGAGATCAGAGCTGATCTGACCGTAACAGCAACACTGCACTCCCACCTACCCTTAGAAACTTCTCGTCCCCCTGCTCATCAAGAATCTATTTCTGCCTGAAGAATATTCAAAGACCCCCCCCCAAGAAAGAGAATTCTAAACTTGCCATCCTTGGAGGAAAAGATCCACTTCATCTGTCTTAAATGAACTCTTTATTTTTAAACAGTGAACCCCAATTCTAGATTCTCTTACAAGAGGAACATCCTCTCCACATCCATCCTGTCAAGGTCAGAGATGGTAGCAAGTGAATCACTTTCTGATGCCCTGAAACCTTTCCGCTAGCTAAAATGACTCGTCAGGAGCGTCTCTACTGCCTTGAAGAATGAGGCTCTGAAAACATTCCAAGCTTGACACCATCCAAGCATCACTTGATTAGCACATCATTCACCACCCTAAACATTCCATCCTTCCAAGTGTGTATGGATCCAGAGGAAACAGCCAAGGTACTTAATGAATACTTTACTTCCGTATTCACTATGGAAAAGGATCTTGGTGATTGTAGTGAGGACTTGCAGCAGGCTAAAAAGCTTGAGCATGTAGATATTAAGAAAGAGGATGTGCTGGAGCTTTTGGACAGCATCAAGTTGGATAAGTCGCCAGGACCGGATCAGATGTAGCCCAGGCTACTGTGGGAGGCGAGGGAGGAGACTGCCGAGCCTTTGGCGATGATCTTTGCATTATCAATGGGGACGAGAGCAGTTCCGGAGGATTGGAGGGTTGCGGATGTTGTTCCTTTATTCAAGAAAGGGAGTAGAGATAGCCCAGGAAATTATAGACTAGTGAGTCTTACTTCAGTGGTTGGTAAGTTGATAGAGAAGATCCTGAGAGGCAGGACTTATGAACATTTGGAGAGGTATAATATGATTAGAAATAGTCAGTATGACTTTGTCAAGGGCAGGTCCTGCCTTACGAGTCTGATTGAATTTTTTGAGGATGTGACTACACACATCGATGAAGGAAGAGCAGTAGATGTAGTGTATATAGATGTCAGCAAGGCATTTGATAAGGTACCCCATGCAAGGCTTATTGAGAAAGTAAGGAAGCATGGGATCCAAGGGGACATTGCTTTGTGGATCCAGAACTGGCTTGCCCACAGAAGGCAAAGAGTGGTTGTTGACGGGTCATATTCTGCATGGAGGTCAGTGACCAGTGGTGTGCCTCAGGGATCTGTTCTGGGACCCTTACTCTTCATGATTTTTATAAATGACCTGGATGAGGAAGTGGAGGGGTGGGTTAGTAAGTTTGCTGATGACACAAAGGTTGGAGGTGTGGTGGATAGTGTGGAGGGCTGTCACAGGTTACAGCGGGACATAGATAGGATGCAAAACTGGGCTGAGAAGTGGCAGATGGAGTTTGGCCCTGATAAGTGTGAAGTGGTTCATTTTGGTAGGTCAAATATGATGGCAGAATATAGTACTAATGGTAAGACTCTGGGCAGTGTGGAGGATCAGAGGGATCTTGGGGTCTGAGTCCATAGGACACTCAAAGCAGCTGTACAGGTTGACTCTGTGGTTAAGAACGCATACGGTGTATTGTCCTTCATCAATCATGGAATTGAATTTAGGAGCCGAGAGGCAATGTTGCAGCTATATAGGACCCTGGTCAGACCCCGCTTGGAGTACTGTGCTCAGTTCTGGTCGCCTCACTACAGGAAGGTTGTGGAAGCCATAGAAAGGGTGCAGAAGAGATTTACAAGAACGTTGCCTGGATTGGGGAGCATGCCTTATGAAAACAGGTTCAGTGAACTTGGCCTTTTCTCCTTGGAGCGACGGAGGATGAGAGAGGTGACCTGATAGAGGTGTATAAGATGATAGGAGGCATTGATCGTATGGATAGTCAGAATCTTTTTCCCAGGGCTGAAATAGTTGCCACAAGAGGACACAGGTTTAAGGTGCTGGGGAGTAGGTACAGAGGAGACGTCAGGGGTAAGTTTTTATTCAGAGAGTGGTGAGTGCGTGGAACGTACTGTTGGCAACGGTGGTGGAGGCGGATACGATAGGGTCTTTTAAGAGACTTTTGGATAAGTACATGGAGCTGAAAAAAATAGAGGGCTATGGGTAAGCCTAGTAATTTCTAAGGTAGGGACACGGTCGGCACAACTTTGTGAGCCGAAGGGCCGGTATCGTGCTGTAGGTTTTCTACGTTCTACATTCTATGTTCCACCATCAGTGCACCACAGTTGCCGTATGGCCCATCTTCAAAATGCACTGCATCTACTCATCAATGCTTCTTCAAACTTTCCAAATCTGTGACTTCTACCATGTAGAACTAGAGCAACAGGCAAACAGAAACTCTACCACCTACAAACTTCACTCCAACCCACACATGATCCTGACTTGCAAACAGATTCCTTCATCATTGTTACATCTAGGTCCTTAGAATCCTTTTTTTCCCCAAATCTGTGGGATTCATTCCACTTCGATAGATAGCAGCAATATATCTGCCGGCTCACCACCACCTTAAAGGAAATGATTGCTAGCCTTGTCAGTGATGCCCACGTGCTGTCAATGAATTAAAAAAAACTACTTCCTGATCAAAGTACTCAGTGACAGGTCAAGGGTCACCATAGCCCACCAAACCCACAACCAACTCTCCTCTTGCAGAAGTGCATATTACAGTCTGATCCTGGATCTCACATTCAGAGGGACCCTTCTGGAGCATTGCTCAGTGCTCCCAAAATATTAGACACCTTCCATGCTGTGACACAAAAGACTGTTTGCTGTCACCAAGGAAGATGAAAAAGACCAAAGCCCCCACAATGTTGCCCCTGATAACCGGAGAAAGGCTAAAGGTTTTGAGGCACAAAAATGCAAAAGAAACAGTACCTCTGAGTACTACAAAACTATATCACATCCAAAAGTGCTCACATTTGAGATGGTATTTGCAAGGATTTTGCACAAATCAGTTTAAATACCAAAACATTACCAAAGAAAAAGCGGTATAAAAAACACTATGATGCTAGAGGAACTCAGCAGGCCAGGCAGCATCCACGGAGAAAAGCAGGTGGTCAATGTTTCAGTTCAGGACCCTTCTTCAGGACTGAAGATAGGAAAAGGGGAAGCCCAATAGATAGGAAAAGAGGAAGCCCAATAGATAAGGAAAAGCAGAACAGTGATAGGTGGGCAAGAGGGGAGGTGGGATGGGCACAAGGTGGTGATAGGTAGATGCAGGTAAGAGATAGTGATAGGTAGGTGCGGGGGAGGAGGGGAGAGCAGATCCACCGGGGGGTGGGTCAAAGGTAAGGAGGAAAAAAAGGGGGGTAGAAAAATAAAAGAGATAGGCTGGGAAAGGGAAGGACATGGTTGGGGGTCGGTGTGGGGATTACTTAAAGTGGGAGAATTCAATGTTCATGCCGTTAGGCTGCAAGGTTCCAAGACAGAAAATGAGGTGCTGTTTCTCCAGTTTGCACTTGGAATTCTCCTGGCAGTGGAGGAGGCCGAGGACTGACATATCAATGATAGTGTGGGAGGGGGAGTTGAAGTGACCGGCAACGGGGAGATGCAGTTCGTGGTTACAGATGGAGCGCAGGTGTTCTGCGAAACAATCACCTAGTCTGCGTTTGGTCTCACCAATGTACAGAAGGCTACACTTGGAGCACCAAATGCAGTAGATGATATTAAGGGAGGTGCAGGTAAATCTCTGTCTCACCTGAAAGGACTGTTTGGGTCTCTGGATGGAGGCGGTATAGGGGCAGATGTATAGGGGCAGGGGCAGTGGAAATGGAAAATTCCCGGGGTGGGAGCAGGATGAGTAGGGGGGAAGGAGTGAACTAGGGAGTCATGGAGTGAGCGGTCCGTGTGAAAGGCAGAAAGGGGTGGGGAGAAAATATGCTTGGTGGTGGGGTCCCGTTGGAGATGGTGGAAGTGGCAGAGAATGATGTATTGGATACATAGGCTGGTAGCATGAAATGTGAGGAGAAGGGGGACCCTATCCCTATGGGGTCTGGGAGGGGTGGGGGTGAGAGCAGAGGTGCAGGTGCGGTATCATGTGGTAAGTGTGGCATCGTGTCTGGAACGGACACTCTGAGACAATCCTTCATGAAGATTTGCACTGTGAGACGGAACCAAAATTTATCCTTCAACGTTCATGGAAAGAAATCCCTGACCAATTATCTCACCACCATTCAATGAGTTTTTCTTTATCCAAATTGCTATACACAAGTTTGATGTATTATTTTTTCTCCGTCACTCTGGTGATTGCACTTCAAAAATTGCCTTGTTAGCTGTAAAATGTTTCTAGGTATTCCAAGGACATGAAATTGCTTTAGAAGTGCAACCTTTTCTTTCAATCAGCCCAGACACGACGCAGATCCTCCCTACATCCAATGGCTTTTAGTACCAATGGAACTTTGGAGAACTATCATTGACCTTTCCATTCCTGGGCAAGGCCACACATTAATTTATTTACACATAAAAGCATAATAGTGTTTTGCACATAAAAGTTGCCTGGTCAAGGTCCACCTAGTTTGTGTTCTACCTTCTTCCCAGTAATCACATGGAGTTGTTGACTAATTGTACCAGAGAAATCTCTGTTATTCCAGGGAAAGGAAAAGCTTGCTCACAGGACTCATATCCTGAAAAAAATATTCCAAGTGACAGACGTGGTCAGGCTCTTAGCAGGAACTTTTCAGATTTCATGATGGCATGTTCTTCAGAATGCTGCCCAGCATGTTACCCAGGTACACATTCCCCCCACACGTGGCTCAGTACTCTTTCACTGTGTACATGAACGTCCATCCCAAACTCACCCTTCCTACCCTCCAGGTGTCAAGCCAAACCTTTAGAAAGTCTTGCTGTCGAAAGACATCATTAATGTACGGTGAGATTACACCCTGGCACTTCTCAAATACAATGAGATCATCGCTGTCTCTGGCATAAAACAACCATGTGAAACAGTGTAAACCAGGAAAATGTGACCTGCAATGAAGACACCCTGGGACGACATGGACTAAAACTTCATTTGACTAGGTCATGAGCAGCATGCTCCCTGGTGCTTTTACCATGTGCCCCTGGAGCCCTGACCCTTTGCCCCCACCCACCACGGTCCGGCCGACCGCCGTTGCACTGTTGTCCCCGCCCCCTCCACTGCCCACCCCCCCCCCCCGACGGCCTCCCACGCTGGCCTCCCACTCACCGCCTCACAACTCGCTCTCAGGCCGACGCCTCAGAAACTCCGCGCTCGGTGCTCGCACCACGAACCGACCGTTGCCGACCAGAGAGAGGAGGGGGGTGGGGGGGAAAAAAACAAAGCTTCGCCTTGCGAGGAGTGAGAGAGAGGGGGGAAGGGGGAAAGGAAGAAAACACAAAGAAGGAAATGAGAAAGAAACCAAACGGCGGAGAAATAAAAAGAGAAAAGAAAGAAAATAATCTCGCCGGCTCCGGCGCCTGCGTGCTGCGTCACACCTTCCTGCCCACTCAGTGACGTCAACAGGTGCTCCGTGCTTGTGACGTCACTGGTTTGTGCGTAGAGGCCGTCAGCTCCTGAGCTGCCCTGCATCATGGCGTGTGCGGAATGTGGCGGTGTACTTCACGTTTTTTAATCGGTTCCCTCTCCCTTTTACAGGGACTTCAGGCCGTGAGTTGCCTTGGAAAGTACAGATTCTTGATGTGGCCGTTTCTGCCAGGACCTCCCTCATATAAGGAGCCAGCCTTCTTCCAGAGGCAGGGGCGGTGTGCATGTGTTAACCCAGCAGGAAAGTTGCCAGCTTTCCACCCGCTGGGTAGCTGAGGCTCAGCGGGAAGCACTGAGTGCGGTGCTTGTGGATTCAAATCTACCTGATGCATCCCAGCCTGGAATGGCAACTGCTCTGCCCAAGACCACAAGAAATTGCAGAGAGTTGTGAACACAGCTCAGCCCATCACACAGACCAGCTTCCCCTCCATTGACTCCATCTACATTTCCCAGTGCCTGGGGAAAGCAGCCAACATAATCAAGGACCCCTCCTACCCCGGTCATTCTCTCTTCTTCCCCCTTTCCATTGGGCAGAACATGTACCACCAGGCTCAAGGACAACTTCTATCCTGCTGTTATAAGACTCTTGAATGGACCTCTTGTAACATCAAGATGAACTTTTGATTTTGTGATGGCTTGATATTGACCCTTGTACCTTACTTATCTACCTGCACTTTCTCTGAAACTGTAACACTATATCCTGCATTATGTTTTGTACTACCTCAATGTACTTATGTTTGGAATGATCTGTCTGAATGGCATGAAAGCAAAAGCTTTTCACTGTATTTCGGTACATGTGGCAATAATAAACCAATTACCAATTACTCCAAAGACTTAAAGCACACAAATAAAAATCCAAGCTGTTCCTGTGTAATGCTGAGGAAATGCTGTACAGTACTTATTTCAGAGAAGTCAGATTGAAGTTCTGCTTACAATTCTCAGGTGGATGTGAAAAGTTCCCTTAATTAGAATTTCAAAGAGCAGAGCAAATTTTCCCACCTGTCTCTGGCAATATTTATCCAACAACCAAACATCATCAAAACTTGGTTATTGTCACAATGCCGCCAGCAGGAGCTTGTACGTAATTGGTCTGCTGCATTTCCTGCCAAACAACAATGACTGCATTTTAAAAATACCTAATTGGTTGTGAGGTGCTTTGGGACATCCTAAGTTTGTGAAAGATGCTACAGGAAAACAAACTGATTATTTCCAAAACACTGGCTGGGAATTTCCTCAGTGCAGTTCAGAGAGGTTGGAGTAAATCAGCTCAGAGAAAATGCTTCGCTTACAATGCACTTCCATAAAATAGCAGCACTTATTTCTACAATAATGTCCCATGGTACTCCATTCTAATCAAAAGGGAAAAAGAATTCCAAGTGAAAGAAGGAACGATTGGTCCAGGGTCTGTGATCAGCGAAGTGGCAGCACTCACTACTAACTTCAAAGAAAGATGTCTGCATTCCTGGATTATGGATTATAGCCTTTCCAACATTAATAATTTTTCTTTAATACTTTAATTCCTCATTCTTACTAGCCCTATCCCTCCTCTATATCTGGAATGCTTTTTGTGTTCTTTACTGTGAAGACTGAAACAAATTATTTATTTAACAAAAAACAATGCTGGAGAAACTCAGCAGGTCAAGAAGCATCTGTGGAGGCAAAGGGATGGTATCATATCCTTTTGCCTCCACAGATGCCGCTTGACCCACTGAGTTCCTCCAACAGTTTGTTGTTTGCTCCAGATTCCAGCATCTGCGGTCTCTTGTGTCTTAATTATTTAACATCACAGCTAGTTCCATATTCCCCACCACAATTTATGTAACAGCATAAAAAACAGGAGCAGGAGTAAGCCATTCGGCCTTTCGAGCCTGCTTCATCATTTATCAAGATCATGGCTGATCTCCTACCTCAACACCATTTTCCTGCACTGTCCCCATATCCTACAATTCCCAGAATATCCAGAAACCTTTCAATCTCTGTGTTGAATGAACTCAGTGATGGAGTCTCCACAGCCCTTTGGAGTAAGAATTCTGAAGATTCACCACTCTCTGAGTGAAGAAACTTCTCCTAATTTCAGCCCCAAATGGCTGACCCCTTATTGTGAGACTCTGGCCCCGGCTCCATTCTCCTCAGCCACAGGAAATTCTTTCCTGTCAAGCCTTGAATTAATTTTGGAAATTTCAATGAGATCTCCTCTCATTCTTCTGAACTCTAGAGAATACAGTCCCAGTCTACTCAATCTCTCCTAATACAGCAAACCTGCCATCCCTGGAACCAATCTGGTGAACCTTTGCTGCACTCCCTCTAAAGCAAGTACATCTAGTTTAGATAAGGAAATCAAAGCAGTACAAAATACTCCACGTGTGGCTTCATCAAGGTCCTATATACTGTAATTGCATTAAGACATCTTTAGTCTTGTACTCAAATCATTTCAAAGTCAAAGTCGAATTTACTGTCATGTGCACAAGTCCAAGTGTGCACAGGTGCAATGAAAAACTTATTTGCAGCAGCATCACAGGCACATAGCATCAGATAAGCAGCATTCACAAGAAAAACATAAACATAAATTATACACAATTGTTACAAGAAAGATCACAATTAGAACAAAAAAACACGAAATATATTTTAGTGCAAAGTGACCTATGTGGTCATAGTGTTGCTAAACTGTAGTGATTGGGGTTGTGCCGGTTGGTTCAAGAACCGAATGGTTGAAGGGAAGTAGCTGTTCCTGAAGCTGGTGGTGTGGGACTTCAGGCTTCTGTACCTCCTGCCCAACGGTAGCTGCGAGAAGATGGCATGGCCCAGATGACAGGGATCCTTGATGATGGATGTTGCCTTCTTAGGGCAGCACCCCCTGATGGTGGGGAGGGATATGCCCGTGGTGTATTGGGCAGAGCCCACTACTCTCTGCAGCGTCTTATGTTCCTGTGCATTCGAATTGTCATACCAGTCCACGATGTAACCAGTCAGGACACTTTCAACCCTACATCTGTAGAAGTTTGTTAGAGTGTTCAGTGACAAGCCGAACCTCCTTAACCTCCTAAGAAAGTAAAGATGCTGGTGCACTTCCTTGTGATTGCATCTAGAGTACGTGCTGGGCCCAGGACAGGTCGTCCGATATATTAATGCACAGGAATTTAAAGTTGCTGACTCTCTCCACCGCCGATCCCCCAATGTAGACCGGCGCATCTTCGCCCTCCTTCCCCTTCCTGAGGTCAACAATCAGCTCTTTAGTTTTACTGAGTTTTAGTTGAGCGAGAGGTTGTTGTTGCGGCACCAGTACGCAACCAGTCTCGCTCCTGTACGCTGACTCATCACCAGCTATGACTTGTCTAACAACAGTGGTGTCATCGGTGAATTTATATCTGGCATTGGAGCTGTGCTTAGCCACACAGTCATGTGTGTATGGAGAGTAGAACAGGGGATAAAGGCCAACATACGTCTTGCCATCCTAACTGCTCACTGCATCTTTCAGTTACTTGTGTACAAGGACACCCAGATCCTTTTGAATATCAACGCTACTCAACCTCACCAGTTAAAAAATACTCTGCTCGTCCAATTTGTGCACCAAAGTAGCTAACTTCATATCTTTCCACATTATATTCCATCTGCTATGTTCCCAGCTATTCACTCAGCTTGTCCATATCCCCCTGAAGCCTCTTTTCATCCTTTTCCTGACTCACACTCCCACCTCCCATCAGCAAGGTTGGAAATTGGACATTTGGTGCCCTCAGCCAAATGGTTGATATAAATCATGAATAGCTGGGACCCAAGCACTGATCCCTGCAGTAACCCACTTTCTCCTATCTGAGCCTCTAAGTGATCCAACCCTATCTTTAATATTCCTCTTCAATTTTCACAGTAAAAGCTTTTACAGTCTGTTTTTATATTTCTTAGTAGTTTACTCTCATATTCAATATTTACTTTTCTGAATTTATTTTTTCCTTTCCTCTTTTTCTCTTTTAATCTAATACAATTCTTAACGTCTTTGGTTAGTCATGGATGGAACACTTTTCCATTGGAGCTCTTATTTCACAATGGAATGTAACTTTATTGAGATTTTTTTCAAATATTTATCTAAATGGGTACCTTTGCTCATCCATTGTCATAACTTTTTAACCTAATTTCCCAAATTCCCATCTTAACCAATTCGTTTCTCATACCTATGTCATTGGATTTAATTAAGTTTAAGATCTAGTTCCAGATTTAAGGTTGTGGCTATCAAACTCAATGTGATGTTTTATCATATTATGATTCCCAGGAGATCCTTTACCAAGAGATGAATAATTAACTCTGTCCCATTACAAAATACAAGATCTAAAATAGTCTATTCCTTGGTGGATTTAACTACATATTATTTAGGGTAACTGCCTCAAAAGGATACTATAAGCACATCGTCTGGACTATTCTTACCAATGTGATGTATCTAATCTTGGTTAATAATCTGTCTAATGGTGTAGCTGATGCTCGAAGGTTTATAGACTACTACCACTGATGATATTTGTCCCTTTGTTATTTCTCAGCTCCACCTATTCTGATGCTTTGATACTATCCAAATAGATCCCTTGCGTCCAGTAACACTGACGTCATCAAGCAAGCTGAACAGCCAATCACTGAAGAATCCTCACTGCCAGCTAACCAGGAAACAACAAGCACAACTTTTAATCAAAAGTTTAAACATGATACAGAGTACTGGAACATATGCAAATGAAAAAAGATAGAAGCTGAAATATCATAAATAAACTTCCAAGAAAAATTCCTTGTAGATTGAAACCTTTATATAAGGGAATAATGTACCATATATATGAGGAAAGGACATTGACCTGAAACATTAACCCTGATTCTTTCTCTACAGATGCTGCCTGACTTGTTGAATGTTCACGCCATTTTATTTCAGATTTACAGCACAGGCAGTTTTTTGCTTTATTCTATATGTTACTTCAGGGCCGAATATCTTGTTGAGCCATAATTATGGTTTGGTGCACCATTAAAAATGCAATAAAGCACAAGTTTTTCTGGGTGTCTTACATCACGACCAGTTCATAAATAGCTGAAAGTCATGTTAGCATGAATTTTTTTCCTTGATTCTATTGGAAATGCCTCAAAGCAGCACAGCCTGTGGAGGAGATCTGAATTAATCATTGCCATCATTGAGCAAGCTGCTGCCATCGGGGTGCTGATAGCCTATGTTGGTGCAGGTCCAGAGATAGTGAAAGCAATGTTGCAACCTGGGTCACACCAGGTAACCAGCCTGTTGAAGGTCTTGTCTCAGGAGAGTGCCAGTGGCACTGTGGACCATGAAAATGTTGTTCTCTCTCAGGTCAGCATCTTGCCCATAACTAGTTGTCTGACAATGTCCACACCTGTGCTCCAGACAGCACCCATTGACCTGAGACAGTGCAATCACCAGCTGGCCCTTCTAGGGCCAGAGCTACTCATAATCATCCATCACAGGGCTCTGCAGTGCACCCGATTGAAATGGAGCCATCTTTCACCAGCCACATGTGGGGTTGTCGGGTGGTAATGGGGGTGGGATGGAAGGCGACAAAAGGGGGCACAGTGTAGAAGCAGTAGGTTGAGCAAGCCTAGTTGGAAAGGCCAAGCACAAAGGTGAATAGTTCATATCATTATATCGTTAGCAAGTTTCATTTGACGTTAAAGTTGAAAGATTTGCTAATTAAAATCTTTTCAACACATTCATTCCAGCCTGATCACTCCACTGAAATGTGGAGGTGGGATGACAAGGGAGATAGCATGGCAGATAGCAGCACACGAGTATGACTTAATGGCTATCACGGAGAGGTGTTTGCAGGGTGACCAGGACTGGGTGCTCAATACTCCAGGTTGTACAATGGTATAAAAGAACAGTCCAAAAGGGAAAGGAGGTGGAGTAGTAAAGAAGGTATCAGTGAGGTACTCTATGAGATAGAGGCAGTGGATAGTAAGGTAGAATCAGTTTGGGTTGAAATCATGAATAGCGGGGGAGTAGTGGAAGTCATCTATAGGCTTCCAAAATGTGACCTCTCAATAAGGCCCTGCAAACACCTCTCCGTGATAGCCATTAAGTCATACTCGTGTGCTGCTATCTGCCACGCTATCTCCCTTGTCATCCCACCTCCACATTTCAGTGGAGTGATCAGGCTCGAAATATCGAGGGCATGTTTAAAGGGAACTGCAATTGTCATGGGAGATTTTAATCAATAAATTGATTGGATGAACCAGACTGACAAAATTTGTGGCGTGCATCAGGTATTGCTTCTTTGTGTAGTATGTTTCTGAATCTACCCAGGAACAGGCTATTTTAGACTTAGTCATATATAATGAGGAAGGATTAGTAAGAGCTCTTATGATTAAAGATCCCCGAGGAGGCAGTGACCACAATGTGATAGAATTCCAGGTGCAGTTTGAGAGTGAACACCACAGGACCAAAACCAGGGTCTTCAACTTAAATAAGGGCAATTATAATGGTACGAAAGTGGAGTTGTCTAAGGTGGACTGGGAAAATAAACTAAAAGACGGGTCCGTAGATGAACAGTGGCAGACATTCAAACAGCTGGTCCATAACACTCAGCAGGAATTTATCCCAATTCGAAAGAGGGATTCCATGAGAAAGAGGCACAACCTGTGGTTAACAAAAGAGATCAAGAATAATGTTATATCGAAAAGTAGGGCATACAAAGTGGCAAGGGCTGGTGGTAGACTGAAAAGCTTATAAGAAGGGAAAAATTAATTTTGAAAGAAAACTTGCATGCAATATCAAAGCAGTAAGAGTTTCTATGGATATATAAATAGAAAGAAGGCGGCCGAGGTAGGTGTGGGATCTCTAGCGAACGAGGCTGGTGACTTAATAATAGGAAACAAAGAAATGGTAGAAATGTTAAATCAAGTTTTGCACTGTGGAGGACACTGTAAATACCCACAAGATAATAGATGGGTTAATTTCAAATGATATTGATGAACTTGTAAAAATACCAATTACAAGGGATAAAGTATTAGGAAAAACTCACGGAGCTAAAGGCAGACAAAGCGCCAGGACCCAATGGCCTGCACCCAAAGTTTTAAAGCAGATGGCTGCAGAGATAGCAAAGCTATTGGTTAAAATTTTTCGAAACTTGCTAAACTCTGGGAGGGTACCAGGAGATTGGATAACAGCCAACGTGATTTCTTTGTTGAAAAAGGGAGGAAGACAGAATGTGGGAAACAACAAGCCGGTTAGTTTAACATCCTATTGTTGGCAAGATGCTAGAGTCAAGAATCAAAGAAGAAACAACCGATCATTTAGAAAAGCTGAATATAACCAAACCTGGCCAACATGGTTTTATGAAAGGTAAATCACATTTGACAGATTTGCTCATTCGTTGAGGATGTGAGGGTTGATAGAGGGGAACCTGTAAATGTAGTGTATTTAGATTTTCAAAAGGCATTTGACAAAGTGACATGTAAGAGGCTGATGCATAAATGAAGAGCCCAAGGTACTGGGGGAAGTGTTTTAGCATGGATTGAAAATTGGCTTCACATGGAAACTGGAGAGTTGAAATAAATGGGTCCTTTTCAGGCTGGAGGGATGTAACTAGTGGAGTGCCTCAGGGATCTGTACTTGACCCTCAATTGTTTACTATTTACATGAATGACCTGGAGGAGGGAACAAAATGCAAGGTTTCCAAGTTTGCTGATGATACAAAAATCGGTGGAAGGTCATGTTGTGATGGGACATTGTGGTTCTGCAACAGGATACAGATAGATCGAGTGATTGGGTGAAAACCTGGCAAATGGAGTTGAATGTGGGGAAGTGTGAGGTCATGCACTTCGGTAAGGGGAATCACACGGTGGGTTATCATCGAAATGGAGAGAGACTGCAAGTGAGTGAAGTTCAGAGGGATCTCGGCGTTCTAGTGCATGAATCACTAAACATTAACAAGCAGATCCAACAAGTAGTTACGAAGGCAAACAGATGTTGGTCTTTATTGCAAAGGGGCTGGAGTTTAAGAAGAGGGAGGTGTTGTTCCAGTTGTACAGGGTGTTGGTGAGGCCACACCTGGAGACTGAGCATGGTTTTGGTCCCCTTACAGTAACATTGGAGGCAGTCCTAAGGAGATTCACCAGGGTAATTCTGGGGTGAGAGTGTTGTCCTATCAAGAGAGGCCAGACAGTTTGGGCCTGTATTCCTTGGAGTTTAGAAGAATGAGGGGTGACCTTATTCAAACATATAAGGGGCTTGACAGGGTGGTTGTTGAGATGTTTCCACTAGTGGGAGAGTCATGAACAGGGGGACATTGTTACAAAATAAGGGGCCAGCCATTTAAAACTGGGATGTGTAGAAATTTCTTCTCTCAGAGGGTGATGAATTTAAGGTGGAGATAGATAAAATATTTGAAAGGTCAAGGAATTGAGAGTTAGGGAGAAGTGGCACAGAAGAGCAGTTGAGGCCGGCATAGATCAGCCATGGTCACTCTGAGTGTCGGGGCAGGCTTGAACCATAGAACCATTGAACCATACAGCACAAAACAGACCCTTCGGCCCACCATGTCATGCTGTCCATCAAACCACCCTCACACTATCTAAACCTTTCCTCCCGCATATCCCTCTATCTCACGTTCCTCCATGTGCCTATCCAACAAACTCTTGAACCTGTCCAATGTATCTGCCTCCACCACCACCCCAGGTAGTGCATTCCATGCACCAACCACTCTCTGGGTGAAAAACCTCCCCCTGACATTTCCCCTGAACCTCCCACCCATAATCTTAAAGCCATGCCCTCTCGTCTTGAGCATTGGTGCCCTGGGAAGGAGGCGCTGGCTGTCTACTCTATCTATTCCCCTCAATATTTTATATACCTCTATCATGAGGGGCCGAGTGGCACACTCCTGCTCCTATTTTCTTGTGTTCTTGTGTTCTTCTCTTCGGAAAGAAGCAGCGCTTTTTGGTACAATGTTGCCTTCATCTTTCATTTAGTGTCTGTGTGCGAGAACTGACACATTGTAGAGGTGACCATTCTGTTCAATGTGTGCAGTTTCCAGAAGGACCTTGGCATTCCCACTTTGGAATCAGAATCAGAATCAGGTCTATTATCACTGACATATGACATGATATTTGTTGGTTTGTGGTAGCAGTACAATGCAAGACATAAAAATTACTACAAGTTACAAAAATAAATAAATAGCGCAAAAGGGGAATAATGAGGTAGTGTTCATGGGTTCATGGACTGTTCAGAAATCTGATGGTGAAGGGGAAGAAGCTGTTCCTAAAACGTTGAGTGTGGGTCTTCAAGCTCCTGTACCTCCTCCCTGATGGTAGTAACGAGAAGAGGGCATGTCCCAGGTGGTGAGGGTCTTTAATGATGGATGCTGCTTTCTTAAGGCACTGCCTCTCGAAGCTGTCCTTAATGGTGGGGAGGGTTGTGCCCATGATGGAGCTGGCTGAGTCTACAACCCTCTGCAGCCTCTTGCGATCCACATGGAACTGGTGCAAGGATTATGTGAGGTTGCAGGCAGAAGTGATTAAAGTAATCAGGGCCAATGGGTTTGCTGCAGTAACCCGGCATTTATGTATGTTTGTAAGACCAGGCACATTGTAGAGGTGAACATTAATGCTGGGGGAACTGCTGGTAGATCTTGTACCAGGTTGGACCCATTCATTTGATGAGCATTTTACAGTTGCAAAGTAGAATGATACAAATAAGGTAAATTACATTGTTTTAATTGTGTTTGCAGCAATGTTTTTAATAATTTACAAGTGTTTTTAAGTCCTTTCAGGTGATTATTAAAAATGTTCTTAAATATTTAGTAATTTTTCAGTATTTAACATTTTATTTCATTTCAATAGTTTTGCATGGTTCTGAATACGAGGGCATTGAGAGACACCGAAAAAGCTGGGCAGCTGTAACAGGCTGTAAAGCTGCGGACAAGGCTTTGCCATCTAAGGTTTCCTCAAGAGTTTCATGGGCAAGGCTTGTTCTGGCATGTGACCTGATTACTTCACATGTGACCTGACCATGACACACAGGGCCCTGCCCCCCCACCTCTCCCCCCACCCCCCCGCCTTACAGGGTCTGGGATGCTTTTGTCCACCTTGTTCTTATTTACAGACGTACAACTCTTGGGCTCAGCAAAATTAAGCTCAAAGTACTTGGAGCAAGTGGCTAGGTTTATCCATCAAGAAGCTAATACCCCAGGGCTTTCCCTTGCTGAGGCATTGATAGGAAGTCATATGTAGACTATAAAGCCATGGAATATGAAAAAATCCTGATGATGACGTCAGATCAAACCATGTCTTCAACTTAACATTAACCCCTGATTACCCAGAGTACACCTAATACCCTATTATCAACAAAACAACCCAAAGAAAATGCAACTTCCAACTGTGAACATGAGCCATAACAGTATAGATTGTCCAAGCAATTTGGTGAGTAGGGGAAGATACTCACAGTCCTGACATTGTCATCCCAATAAGTGTGTGATACTGCAGGGAGAAGCAATGTTTCAGTCTGTCTTGTCACTGTCAACAGTACTGTCACATCCAGTGTCCAGCCCTACCTCACTACCATTCCTGACCCCCTCACTGTCTCGAAACTTCCAGACTGCTTGTGTAAGTTCTGTTCCTGAAACTAAATATTGGTAAGACTGAAGTGATTGTCCTCAGACCTGTTACAAACTCCATTCACAAGTTCTTCCAGCAGATTGTTTGTGACTCCACCCCTCACCCTGACATCAACCAAGGACCGTGAGCCCCGTAATATCACTTGACTTCATGCCTGACCCAGCTCATCTGTTACCTCTTGATTTGACGATTGCAGTGCACTCCTTGTTGACCTTACACATTGATGTCAGCTGTGGTTCTGTTGGTGGAACTATTGCCTCTGAATCAGAGGGTTTCAAGTTCAAATCCTGAACGTAACACAAGCTAACACACAGTGCAGCACTGAGGGAGTGCTTCACTGCTGGAGGAGAGCGAAGCCAGGGGATATGAGTGAGGTCCTAAATGAATACTTTTCAACAGTTATCACCAGGGAGGAGGATGTGGAGGCTGCAGAGTTAAGGGAGAGGTACTCTGATATTCTGGAACACATCTGTATCAGGAAGGAGGAAGTGTTAGAAATATTGGAGCACATTAAGGTGGATAAATCCCCAGGGGCCTGATAAGATCTATCCCAGGATGGTAATGGAAGCAAGAGAGGAGATTGCTCTGGCTTTGATGGAGATTTTTGCATTTTCGTTAGTCATGGATGAGGTAACAGAAGCTGCAGGATAACTAATGTTGTCCCCTTGTCCAAAAAGGGCAGTTGGTCTATGCCTGGAAACTTCATCAGCCTTACATCAGTGGTAGGGAAGATTCTGAGGGACAGGATTTATGTTCACTTGGAAAGTCAGGGAATGATTGAGAGGAGTCAGGATGGTTTTGTGCAGAGATCATGTCTCACAAGTCTGTCTGAGTTTTTTGAGGAAGTAACCAAGGAGATCAATGAAGGCAGGGCAGTAGATGTTGTCTATGTGGACTTTAGTAAGTCTTTTGACAAGGTCCAACATGGCGGGCTGCTCCAGAAAGTTAAGGCACAAGGGATCTGAAACGTGTAGGGAACTGCATCCAAAATTGGTTTGGTGATAAGAAGCAGAGGGTAGTGGTGGATGGGTGTTTGACTGGAAATCTATTGTATCACAGGGATCAGTGGAATTGGAATTGGTATTGGTTTAACATTGTCACGTACCAAAGTACAGTGAAAAACTTGTCTTACATACTGTTCATACAGATCAATTCATTACATAGTGCATTGAGGTAGTACAAGGTAGAACAATAACAGAATGTAGAATAAAGTGTTACAGTTACAGAGAAAGTGCAGTGCAGGCAGACGATAAGGTGCAAGGTCATGACGAGGTAGATTGTGAGGTCAAGAGTCCATCTTATCGTACTAGGGAACTGTTCAAGAATCTGATAACAGCGGGATAGAAGCTGTCCTTGAGCCTGGTGGTACGTGCTTTCAGGCTTTAGTATCTTCTTCCCGATGGGAGGGCAGAGAAGAGAGAATGTCCAGGGTGGGTGGGGTCTTTGATTATGTTGGCTGCTTTACCAAGGCAGCGGGAATTGTAGACAGAGTCCGTGGAGGGGAGGCTGGTTTCTGTGATGTGCTGGGCTGTGTCCACAACTCTCTGCAGTTTCTTGTGGTCCTGGGCAGAGCAGTTGCCATACCAAGTTGTGATGCATCTGGATAAGATGCTCTCTATGGTGCATCGGTAAAAGTTGGTGAGTGTCAAAGGGAACATGCCAAATTTCTTTAGTCTCCTGGGGAAGTAGAGGCGCTGATGAGCTTTCTTGGCCGTGGCATCTACGTGGTTGAACCAGGACAGGCTATTGGTGATGTTCACTCCTGGGAATTTGAAGCTCTCAACCCTCTCGACCTCAGCACCATTGACATAGACAGGAGCATGTGCACCGCCCTCCTTCCTGAAGTCAATGACCAGCTCTTTTGTTTTGTTGACATTGAGGGAAAGGTTGTTGTCATGACACCATGTCACTAAGCTCTCTATCTCCTTCCTGTACTCTGATGCATCGTTATTTGAGATCCAGCCCATTACGGTGGCGTCATCTGCAAACTTGCAGATGGAGTTAGAGCAGAATCTGGTCACGCCATTGTGAGTGTATAGGGAGTAGAGTAGAGGGCTGAGGATGCAGCCTTGTGGGGCACCAGCGTTGAGAATAATCGTGCTGGAGGTGTTGCTGCCTATCCTCACTGATTGCGGTCTGTTGGTCAGGAAGTTAAGGATCCAGTTGCAGAGGGAGGTGTTGAGTCCCAGGTCCTGGAGTTTGGAGATGAGTTTGCTTGGAATTATAGTATTGAAGGCGGAGCTGTGGTCAATAAACAATAGTCTAACGTAAGTGTCTTTGCTGTCAAGTGCTGGGACCTTTGCTGTTTGTAATAGATATAAATGACTTGGATGAGAATGTAGGCGGTCTGATTGGTAAGATTGCAGATGGCACAAACATTGGTGGAGTCGTAGATAATGAAGAAGATTGTTCAAAGAAAGCGGGACATAGATCACTGGAAAGCTGGGTGGAATTTAATCCAGACAAGTGTGTGGTAATGCATTTTGGGAGGTCAAACTCTGGTAGGACATATAGAGTGGCAGGGACCTCAGGAGCGTTGATGTACAGAGTGACCTCGGGGTTCAAGTCCATATCTCCCTGAAAGTGGCAACACAGGTGGATAGGGTAGTGAAAAAGGCATTTGGTATGCTTGCATTCACAGGCCAAGGCATTCAGGATAAGAGTTGGGAAGTCATGTTGCAGTTGTGCAAAATATTGGTTAGACCACACTGAGTATTGTGTACGATTCTGGTCACCACATTACAGAAAGGAGGTGGTAACAATAGAGAGAGCGCAGAAGAGACTCACCAGAATGTTGCCTGGAATGGAGGGCTGTGGTTATAAGGAGAGATTGGATTTGTTCTCACTAGAGCGTAGGAGGGTGAGCGGTGACCTTATTGAGGTTTTTCCCAGGGCAGGGGAGTCTAGAACTAGAGGGCACAGGTTTAGTGTGAGAGGGAAGAACATCAAGGAGATCTGAGGGGCAGATTTTTCATACAGAGGGTGGTGAATGTCTGGAACGAGCTGCCAGACGAGGTGGTAGAGGCAGATACAATTACAGTGTTTTAAAGACATTTGGACAGGAACTTGGACAGGAAAGGAGTAGAGGGATACAGGCCTAATATGGGCAACTAGGATTAGTGTAGATAGGCATTACAGTCGGCACGGACAAGGTGGGCTGTGAAGGCCCAATCCTGTGCTGTATAATTCAATGATTCCATGATTCTATGAAGCCAATATTATCCCTCAACTAACATCAACAATAACCAGATTATCTGGTTATTGTCGTAATGATGCGTGAGGGAGCTTGCGTGGGAAAATTGGCTGGTAAATTTCCCATAATACAACAATAACTACACTTGAAAGGGTGCTTCATTGTGTCACGTAGTAAAATGTCCTAAGGCACTTTACAGGAGTATTAACAATCAAAATTTGTCACCAAGCCACAACTTAAGACATCAGGCACTTTGGTACCACACTCTGTCGAATACTGCTTTGATATCAAAATCACTCGCTCTCTGCTCACCTATATCATTCAGTTCTTGATCCCTGTTTCATCTAAGGTGGTCATGAGGCCTAGAGGCAAATGGTCCCGGTGGAACCCAAACCGAAAATTGGCGACTGGTTACTGGTGAGGAAGTGGCACTTAGAGTTATACAGCACGGAAACAGGCCCTTCGGCCCAACTGGTCAACTCCCTAAAGCTTCTATAGCTCCTTAAAGGCAAGGGTTAAGTGTATAGTTGAACATTTAAGTGGTGAAGAGGTAGAAACAGTGGTGATCCGTAGATCCAGAAAAGCTTGAAGTGACACACTTCAGGAGATCGAATTTGAAGGCAGAATACAGGGTTAATGGCAGGACTCTAAGCAGTGTGGAGGAACAGAGGGATCTTGGGGTCCACGTCCATAGACCCCTCGAGGTTGCCGCGCAGGTCAATAGGGTTGTTAAGAAGACGTATGGAGTGTTGGCCTTCATTAGTTGGGGTATTGAGTTCAAGAGCCGCGAGGTGATGTTGCAGCTCTATAGAACTCTGGTCAGACCACACTTGGAGTATTGTGTTCAGTTCTGGTCACCTCATTATAGGAAGGATATGGAAGCTTTAGAGAGGGTGCAGAGGAGGTTTACGCGGATGCTGCCTGGATTGGAGAGCATGTCTTATGAGGATAGGTTGAGTGAGCTAGGGCTTTTCTCTTTGGAGAGAAGGAGGATGAGAAGTGATTTGATAGAGGTGTACAAGATGATAAGAGGCATAGATTGAGTGGACAGTCAGAGACTTTTTCCCAGGGCGACAATGGCTTACGTGAGGGGCCATAGTTTTACGATGATTGGAGGAAGGTATAAGGGGGATGTCAGGGGTACGTTTTTTACAGACAGAGTGGTGGGTGCATGGAACGCACTACCGACAGAGGTTGTGGGGGCAGATACATTAGGGACATTTAAGAGAGTCTTAGATAGACACATGAATGATAGAGAAATGGAGGGCTATGTGGGAGGGAAGGGTTAGATAGATCTTAGAGCAGGATAAAATGTCAGCACAACATTGTGGGCTGAAGGGCCTGTTCTGTGCTGTAATGTTCTATGTAGGGGCCAATATACATCGATCATTAAAATGCCACAGACCGGTAAAGATAAAGGCAAAAGGAACGTCGGAATCACATCTGAAGATGAGAAGATGTATTCAAGACCGAAATGGATAGATCTTCAGACTCCAAGGGAATCAAAGGATATGGGAATAGGGCAGGTAAGTGAAGTTGACGTCAAGGATCAACTATAATATTGAACAACAGAGTAAACTCAAAGGGTTGTATGATCTAATCCTGTGCCTATTTCTTATGTTCTCATGGTTTTGCATTACAAAGGGATAGCAATTTTGGTACAGCCCGACAAAGATCTGGTGGGACCACACCTGACAGACTATGAGCATTTCTGGACACCACCTTAGGGAGGATACATTGGCCTTGGAGGACTTAGTATCACCAGAATGATACCAAGACTCCTTGTGTTAAGTTATGAGGAGAGATTGCACAAATTAAGATTACATTCCCCGGAACTTAAATCATGGAGGGATGGTTTGCTAAAACTTTTCATGAACCTAAGGGGAAACTGGAAGCACGGAAGAGGAGAAACCATTTCCGCAAGTTGAGCGTGTGGTTGGGGAGTTATCTAGGGCCAAAGGGGCATGATTTAAAAAGTAGGGACAGGCCTTTCAGTGCAGCACAGTGACATAGCTGAGTGGCCATGGTCTCACAGCGCCAGTGTCCCAGGTTCAATCCTGACCTCTGGTGCTGTCTGTGTGGAGTTTGCACGCTCTCTGTGACCGTGTGGTTTTCCCCCGGGTGCTCCGGTTTGCTCCCACATCCCAAAGACTTGCAGGTCAGTAAGTTAATTGTCTGCTAGATTGCCTCCAGTGTGTGGGTGAGGGGTAGAATCTGGGGGGAGTTGATAGGACTGTGGGGAGAATACAATGGGATCAGTGTGGATGGATGGTTAATGGTTGACATGGACTCGGTAGGCTGAAGGGCCTGTACAACTCTATGGTTTCTATGATTTCAGGAATGAAGTTCGGATGTGGTAGTAGAAGCTTGGAATTATCTTCTGTACAGCAAATGATACTGAGCTAATTCTTAATTTTAAAACTGAAAGGAATAGATTTTTGTCAACCAACACTATCAAAAAAATGAGTATATGGAATTGGGTCGCAGATTAGCCATGATCTCATTGAATGCCAAAACAGACACGGGGCTAAAGATATACTCCTGTTCCAACGTCTTCTCTGCAGCACCGATGTGCCAGCTTATACTTGTCCATGTTGTCAGCCAGTGTGCCTTTGATGATAAATTTCACACTTCCTCATAACTTGTGTTAAACTTTACCTTGCAGGTTTCTCTCTCCTTCCTTTCTTGAATAATGGAGTGGCAGTTGTTATTTTCTCGTTGACGGGTACAACTTCTGAATCCAGGGAGTTCTGGAAAATAATAACTTTTGCATCTACAGTTTCCTGATAACTCTTTCACCACCCTGAAGAGAAAACCAACAGGCTTTGGAGACTTTGTTATCTTCAGTCCCATTATTTTCTCTGTTGGCATTTATTAAAAATAATGGTCAACTTCTGTGCTTGATATATTTTCAGGCTTCCTTGCAATCTGTCCTCGACCTCCACTGTGACAATGGGCACAAAGTACTTCTTTAAAAAGGTTTACCATTTCCCCCCCCCCTCTCTCTCTTACAGTTTCAGCTGCATCTGTCTTTAATGACTCACTTCTCAGCTCACCTCCTTAATATACTTGGAAAAGTTTTTACTGCTAGATTCAATATTCTTTGCAAGTTTTTCTTCATGTTGCTCTTTTCGACTTCTTGTTCCTTTTCCTGAATGTCTTTGTTGCTTTCTATAGCACTCCCAGATCACTGAACTGCCACTTTTCCTACCTTTGCACCCCTGGAATTATGTCTCTGATCTATGTTGCTTCTCTTCCTCTTTTCCTAACTTCCCTGACCTTTCTAAAGATTCTATCACCTGGGAGCCAATCTTCCCACACTTTAGCTAGGTCTCTGTAATGGTGACCTTTCAAGTTGAACTTGTTCTTATAACGTCTTGGGTTTGATTCTTTTTGGATATTCATTTGTGACAGAGCTCTCTGCTGGGTATCTGTCCCCAGCCTCCCTGAGCCCTGATTCAGGATTTCAACCTGAAACGTCGACAATTCCTTTCCTCCCACAGATGCTGCTCGACCCACTGAGTTCTTCCAGCAGATTGTCTCCTGCTCCAGATTCCAGCATCTGCAGTCTCTTGTGTCTCGACGGTCGAGAGGCTTGAGAGCTTCAAGTTCCTAGGAGTGAACGTCACCAATAGCCTGTCCTGGTCCAACCACGTAGATGCTACAGCCAAGAAAGCTCACCAGCGCCTCTACTTCCTCAGGAGGCTAAAGAAATTTGGCATGTCCCCTTTGACACTCACCAACTTTTATTGATGCACCATAGAAAGCATTCTATCCGGATGCATCACGGCTTGGTACGGCAACTGCACTGCCCAGGACTACAAGAAACTGCAGAGTTGTGGACACAGCCCAGCGCGTCATGGACAACAGCGTCCCCTCCATGGACTCTATCTATACCTTTCACTGCCTTGGTGAAGCAGCCAGCATAATCAAGGACCCCCACCCACCCGGGTCATTCTCTCTTCTCTCCTCTCCCGTCAGGCAGAAGATACAGGAGCCTGAGGGCACATACCACCAGGCTCAAGGACAGCTTCTATCTCACTGTGATAAGACTATATGGTTCCCTTATACATTGAGATGGACTCTGACCTCACAATCTACCTTGTTGTGACCTTGCACCTTATTGTCTACCTGCAATGCACTTCCCTGTAGCTGTGATGCTTTACTCTGTACTGTTATTGTTTTTACCCTGTACTACCTCAATGCACTCTGTACTAACTCAATGTAACTGTACAGTGTAATGAATTGATCTGTACGAACGGTATACAAGACAAGTTTTTCACTGTACCTCGGTACAAGTGACAATAGTAAACCAATACCAACACCAATACTCATGTTGCTCATGTTTTGTACATTGCTACTGGGCATTTTAATATGTCTTTACTTTTCTGATATCTTTATCCCTTTTATGCTCTGACCTTTCCTCCTGGCCCCCCAGATATTATTCTTAGGTTACGGTTGTTTCCATCCGACAACACAACCCCTCCTGATGCAGGGTTTGGCCCCAAAACATTGACAATCCCTCTCCCCCCACAGATGCTGCTCGACCTGCTGAGTTCCTCCAGCAGATTGTTTGTTGCTCCAGGTTCCCGCATCTGCAGTCTCTCGTGTCTACACACCCTCCCATTTGCCCACCCTTCATCAATAAAATTCTTTACACAATCCCATTTGCCCTTTCTACTGGGACCATGGTCCCTGCCCACTTATGTGACAGCTCATCCCAGAAGCATAGTTGCCATTAATTATGGGAAAAATGTAAGAAACTCACACAGTCACAGGGAGAACATACATACTCCACACGGACAGCTCTGGAGGTCAGGATTAAACCCACGTCACTGGAGCTGTGAGGCAGCTGCTCTACGCGCTGCATCACTGGACATTATGTCTGTTGTTCTTTCAGGAGGGAAAAGTGAGGTGTTTCAGTCCACACTTCAGGGAGTTTCTACAGTGCATTTCAGATGGAAGAGCATTTTGACAAATAGATGGACAGCTTTATCTTCTAATCTTTAAAACCACAGCAAGTGAAAAGGTTTGGCTGTATTCCTATACCAGCTGAACCAGTTTCGACCCGTGACCTGCTACCTCAGATGGATAGATGGGTTACTGGTCTAACAGTGAAAATCTTCCAGTGATTTAATGCAAACAAATTGTATGTTGACCTATTCACTCCAAGCAAGAAATCTTTCAGAGCCCTAAGCTCTGGACTTCTCTGTCCAAACATCTTTGCCTCTCCACCGTTCTTTCCTCTAAGACTCTGCTTAAATTCTGTCTCTCTTCTAACACTTTCTTTTGCGGCTCAGTGTCAATTTCTGTCTGATCACCCTCCTGTGAAGTGCCTTGGGATGTTTTACTGAGTGTATGTTGTATTGCCTAACGAAGATAGGTTTATGACAGACCTAGCTTCCTCGAACAAACCTTGACAGGCCTTGAACAAATTATTAAAAAAGCTAGACCTCCCCATTTCAGCCAGAAACTCAGAACCTCTAACATCAGGCATTGATCCAGACAGAACATTAGAGGTAAAACTTCACTCACCGGAGTGTGTTGCTGACTTAGCTTCTGATACCTTATTAGCATAGGTTTACACTTGGTTACTAATTTCATCCACTGATGGAGTCATGGAGTAAAACAGCACGGAAACAGGCCCCTTGGCCCAACCCATCCATGCTGACCATGTTGCCTACCTGAGCTAGCCCCATTTCCCCACGTTTGGCCCACATCCCTCTAAACCTTTCCTATCCATGAACCTGTCCAAATGTCTTTTAAGCGTTGTAATTGTACCTGCCTCTACCACCTCCTCTGGCAGCTCGTTCCACATACCCACCACCCTCTGGTTGAAAAACTTGTCCCTCAGGTCCCCTTTAAACCTCTTCCCTCTCGCCTTAAACCCATGCCCTCTAGTTATAGATTCCCCTGTCCTTCGAAAAAGACCATCCACCTTATCTGTGCCCCTCATGATTTTATAAACCTCTATGAGGTCACCCCTCAGCCTCCTTCGCTCCAAGGAAAAAAGTCCCAGCCTGTCCCATCTCTCCTTATAACTCAAACTGTCCAGTTCTGGTAATATCCTCGTGAATCTTTTCTGCACCCCTTCCAGCTTAGTGACATCCTTCCTACAGCTGGGCGTGCTAAGATATTGGGCATCTCAGGGGCACAGCGGGTAGAGCCTCTGCCTCACAACTCCAGAGACCCGGGTTCAATCCCGACCTCCGGCGCTGTCTGTGTGGAGTTTGCACGTTCTCCCTGTGACCGCGTGGGTTTCCTCCCACATCCCAAGGACGTGCGGGTCAGTGGGTTAATTGGTGCGATTGGTCAGGGTAGGTGGAGGAGGGCTCTGGTTAAAAGCTGAAATAAGTGCAAACCTATCCCAACACCCCAGGTATCCACGAATCCAGGAAATATTTAAATCAGGCAGCTATGGTAGAATTGGAAGCTAATTTGGAAATTTACTGGCGTTGCACGGTCATAGAGTCATAGGGAGACACAGCATGGAAACAGGCCCTTCGGCCCACTGAGTCCGTGCCGACCATCAACCACACATTTACACCGATCCCATTCTCTTCTCCCCAAATTCCCATCAACTTCCCTCAGATTCTACCCCTCACCCACACACTGGGGCCAATTAACCCACCGACCCGCACGTCTTTGGGATGTGGGAGGAAACCAGAGCACCCGGGGGAAACCCACACCGTCACAGGGAGAACGTGCAAACTCCACACAGACAATGCCCAATGTCAGGATCGAACCCAGGTCTCTGGACAGCGGCTTTACCCACTGCACCACTGGGCTGCCCTTAGTCCTGGTACCCATTTCCTTGCTGGTACCCTCCTCACCCCTACTGCACCCAGCCAAACATCCAGGGAGGACTTGTTGAACTCAAATGCACCTTTTACTCTCTTCACTAGGGTGTCCTGCCACAATCTCCAAATATCCACTGCCATTGCACATGAAGTAGCTCATTACACAGTCGTGGTGAAACCGCACTCAGCAGTTTTGTATAACACAGGCTCACTACCATTTGAGATTTGTAACCTGGACGTAGAACAGTAAGGAGGAAGTTCTGTTAAGCTGGGCATTTCCATGCATCAGTGATGTCACGCGTTTACGTCCCACTCATCCAACTGCCCTTCTCGATCCCATTGGATCCAAAGCCTCAGAGGGAAACCTATTGCCCGGCTGTACTCCAATAGAGTTTTCCCAAGTATTCCTGCTTTCCCACAATTCATCAAGATTCATTAAAAAGACATTTATCTTTGTTACAGTTGTCTCCAGCTGCACTTGTTGCTTAACTACGTGATAGTTATGGAGCACCAGCGGTCCTTCGGATGAGGTTACTGAGGGAATTAGATCTTGTTAGACACTTTTCATTCATTCACAGGGTCTGGGCATCAATGGCAAGGCCAGCATTTATTGCCCATCCCTAATTGCCTTTGAGAGGGAGGTGAGTCAGCTTGGTATTGGTAATTGGTGTATTATTGTCATGTATAGTGATACAGTGAAAAGCTTTTGTGTTGTGTGCCGTCCAGACAGATCATGCCACCAAGACAGTACATCGAGGTAGTACAAAGAAAACAGAATGCAGAATATAGTGTTACAGTTACAGAGAAAATGCAGTGCAGGCAGACAAATAAAGTGCAAAAGGCAAGACAAGATAGCTTGGGAGATCAAGAGTTCACCTTTTCTTCTTTTTCTTCTTGAATTGCTACAGGCCATGTGGTGAAGTTTCTCCCACGGTGCTGTTGGGAGGGAGTTCCAGGGTTTACACCAAGAGAATGGTGAAGGAATGGCGATATATTTCCAAGTCAGAGTGGTGCGTGTCTTGGAGGGGAACCAGCAGGTGGTGGTGTTCCCCTGCACCTGCTGCCCTTGTCCTTGGTGGGAGGCGTCATGGACTTGGGGGCTGCTGTTGGAGATGCCAAGGGGAGTTGGTGTTGTGTAGCTTATAGAAGGTGCAACAGGGCAGCCAAGTTGTGCAGGCGGATTGGAAATAAGCCAAAACATTAGACATACTCAAAGCAGGAGGCAAATTTAAAGTGGACGACTGCAGCGTTTCCAGTTAATTGGAAAATTAATGGGATCAGAAGAAAATGTGAGGTTGCTTATATGAAAAGAGCTGGTTAAATAAGAGCCAATGTGGATGCTGAGCAGAAAAACTCAGGCCGTCTGAACTCCTTCATGGTGTGTCAGGTGAAGACCACATTATCCAGGGTAAGTGGATTTTTGAAAAGCCTTTGATTAAAGGTATTCACAGAACGGTCATGCTGAAATCCTGAGGGTAGAGTCAATGCAAGATAACAGCTGGGTGTGGAAAAGCAATTAGCTAAATGAAGAAGGGGAGCGGCATTAAATCGGTAAATTGGTAAATTGGTTTGTTATTGTCACTTTTACCGAGGTACAGTGAAAAACTTGTCTTGTATACTGTCCATACAGATCATTTCATCACATCAGTGCATTGAGGTAGTACAAGGGAAAACAATAACAGAATGCAGAATAAAGTGTCACAGCTACAGAGAAAGTGCAGTGCAGGCAGACAATAAGGTGCAAGGTCATAACGAGGTAGATTGTGAGGTCAAGGGTACATTTTATCACACTAGGGAACTGTTCAATAGTCTTATAAAGGCGGGAGAGAAGCTGTCCTTGAGCAAAGTGTTGAGTGGGATGACCCAGGAATCAGAGTGTCAAACATCCTGGATTCAGAACATTGGACCTTGGGTGGAGGTGAAGCAGCCCAGAGTCTACAAGAGAAGAAAGATAAAATCTGTTGATAGTGACAGGTCAGAGTCAAGAATCAGAATCAGATTTATTATCATTGACTTATATGTCGTGAAATGTGTTGTTTTGCCACAGCAGTACAGTGCAAGACATAAAATTACCATAAATTACAAAAATAATTAAATAGTGCAAGAGAAAAGGAATAACGAGGTGGTGTTCATGGGTTCATGGACCGTTCAGAAATCTGATGGCGGAGGGGAAGAAGTTGTCCCTGAATCGTTGAGTGTGGGTCTTCAGGCTCCTGTACCCCCTCCCCGATGGTAGTAACGAGAAGAGGGCATGTCCCGGGTGGTTAGTGTGATGTATTACACTGAGAAATGGGGAGATGTGTGTACCGTGGGGACTGTCAATGTAGTTAAGAATGAAGCTGGTCTGTTTGAAAGGAGTAAATGCTTTCATTGAAAGAATGAACGGAGGAATTTGTCCCAGGCTGACTCAGTGTTCAAACAGTCACAGCCATCTAACAGTTCCAGGCCGTGTTAATCAGTTGTGAATTGTAACTACTGGGGGACGGAAACAGTTCACAGAACAGACACAAGCAACGAAGAACAAGAAAGTCTTGGCTTATCCCCAAAAGTAGAAGTGGAGATTGCAGCTCACTTCATCCTTGTGCAGCAGGTAACGTGGGACGCTGGTGCTGCCCTGTGGAAATGGTTGCTCTCTGTGGCACTGTTCACAGGCTGCACACGTTAGTAAACCTGGCATCTTGATTGGTCAGCAATGCTTGAAGGCACCCTGTAGCTAAAGGGGAGGTGTATTGCGGTTGCAAGGAGAGATGGGAAATTTTTTCTCAGAGGTTTGAGCAACAGCTGAACATGTGAGAAGTATCACGTGGGCTTCCTGAGAAGTCTCACGGGAAGAGGTGGCAAGGAGAGACATCTCCAGGGTGGCTGGAGCAGTGCTTCAGTTTAATGCTTCAACCAGTAGCTGACACTTCCAACAGCGCAGCACTTTCTTAGCACTCCACTGGCTCTACCAGCCTTGTTCTGGGCTCAAGCCTCTAGTGGGACTTGAACCCACTAACATCTGACTCGAATGCAAACATGCTGCCACTGAGCCACAGCAGACACCAAGGTCTGAAGAGTCACATCCACATGTAATGACAGTTCCTCAAGCCTCTATTGCCCAATGCAAGATAGAACATAGAACATAGAACATAGAACATTACAGCACAGTACAGGCCCTTCGTCCCACAATGTTGTGCCGACATTTTATCCTGCTCTAAGATCTGCCCTTTGGGGGTCCTTTGCACTGGTCTAGTCTGCTGCTTGCTCCTTGGTTCCCAGAACTGATCAGACTTAAACTAGAAATACAACTCAGCATTCATCTCCTCTCATCTGCTGCTATAATCTTTGTTTTAGCTCCTCCTATTCCAGCTCTCTCCTGGTTGGCTCACCATCCTCCACCCTCCCTAAACTTGAGCCTTCCCAAAGCTCTGTCTCCTAATCACCCACCACCCCCTGTATTTGCTGACCAACACTAGTCAATGGTCTGGAGGTGCCTGAGTTTCAAAACTCACATACTTGTTTGCAAACCTCTCCATGGCCTCGTCCCTCAGTACCTCTGTTAGCACCCCTGCCTCTTCCCCCAAGCCCAATAGCTCCCAAGACCTTTGCCTCTTTGGTATCATGATTTTACTAGCCCCATCATCGACTGCTGTGCCTTCAGGTGTTTGGGCCCTAGCTCTGGAATTCCTACCAAACTCTGGAGACCCCTCTTTCCTCCTCTAAGATACTTCCGACCTCTTTGACCAAGTGTAGGTAAGTCAACTGCCCTAATATCCCCGCAGTGTCAGATCTTGGTTGATGGTGCTGCTGTGAAGTGCCTTGGGATATTTTACAGTGTTAACGGTATTGTTGTTGCTGCATGTCCATGCTTCTCAGATCACTTTTAGCTTCATTCTGGGATCGTTAACCATGACCCTCACTTATTAGAGTCATAGAGTCATACAGCACGGAAACAGGCCCTTCAGCCCAACTGGTCCATGCCGACCAAGACACCCCATTCAAGCTAGTCCCATTTGCAGCGTTTGGCCCAATATTTCTTACGAAGTTTCAGGATTTCCACTTTCTGAATTTCATATGACATGCGCTTACCTCCTTCTCATTCTCTACTGTGGTTCAACATCACCCAGAAACGTTAACATCTCAATTTAGTTTCTGAATCCAGGTTGTTTTATGTAATTAAAGGCCATGGGATCAATTATTGGAGCATTTCTCCTGATGTATTCACCCATCTCTAACTGACAGGAATGGGAAAGGAGGTGGAGGCAGACACAGTAGTGCAGCGGTTAGTGTAACGTTATTACAGCGCCAGCGACCCGGGTTCAATTCCGGCCGCTGTCTGTAAGGAGTTTGTACGTTCTCCCCGTGTCTGTGTGGGTTTCCTCCGGGTGCTCCGGTTTCCTCCCACGTTCCAAAGACGTACAGGTTAGGAAGTTGTGGGCGTGCTATGTCGGCGCCGGAAGCGTGGCGACACTTGTGGGCTGCCCCCAGCACACTCTGTGCAAAAGATGCATTTCACTGTGTGTTTTGATGTACATGTGACTAATAAAGATTTTATCTTATCTTATATTTGCCCCTTGGTCTAGATCGGGGATACCGAATCCAATTCAGCAGCTGAGATCAGTGAATTCAGTGACAATCATTGATGGATTTTCACTTCTTTCGAGACGCAATGCCCTTGTGAAGGGTGGGGTTATTTTCCCATGGGACCTCCAGAACTTTAAACAGACTTGACACATCTATGTTCAGCAACCAAGCTCACTTTCTTCTGAACACAATCAAGGTGCAGTAGGAACCATTTGCCCAGTTTGCCTCATTCAACAGCCAGCAAGGAACTTCATTGGGGAAAAGAAGAAGTAACAGAGGTTCAATTTTTAGCAAAGGGAAACAAAATTGCGTGATCAGAGGTCGACGGGCAGGGAATGGTTCCCATTTCAAACTCATTTTGTCACATAAATAATCAAAATCAATTTTAAATGTTAACATTTTGAGTAGAAATGACAGAGGCTGTGCTGTGCCAAAGGTGTTTTTGAACTTTTTCCTTTAAATGTCACTGCTTGTTGACAGGAATAAGTAAAGAGATGGGGTGCTAAGCAATTGCACCCTTTCAGTGATGTAACAGCTTGGCAAACTCTGCTTGATCTCTCCACAGAAGCCGATAGTTTAGTCTGAATCATCTGAGATTTCTGGCATTAGTCATTTCCTTTTACCTGCATAAGGACAGATACTAAGTGAGTCCAGTAGTGATTCACTATGTAGTGCCCTGCCTTCAAACCTGCTGCTGGTTTTGCCACATACTCACCTGCCAGATGAACCAGGTTTGTTTCGGAAAGGGAAGATACCAGCAGCGTGGGCAAAAGGTGGATTCTGAGCCTCTGTTCCCTTTACTTCTGGAGAATGACTCTGCCAGTGATGGAGGTCTCAGCTTGCAGAATCTGCGGCTCCACCAGTTTTCTAGTGGGGGCAGATGACCAAGTCCTTAAGCTGATGGAGACCAAGACCCTGCAACAGTTGTGCCATGAAGGCACGGCCAAAAGTCACCGGTGTAACCTTCAGGAATACGCAAGTCTCCACTCAGAGGCAATTTCACACAGACATTCCAGTGAAGGCCAGATCTCCGGGCCAGACCTGGAGAAGAGCAACTGCAGTCAGCAAGCCAGAGATAAGAGTTAAGAGTGGCCAGAAAACCTCGACCCACTGCAATCTGCCTACTGCTGGAACAGGTCGACGGGGGACGCCATCTCCCTGGCCCTACACTCATCTCTGGATCAACTGGATAACAAAGACACCTACATCAGACGTCTATTTATTGACTACAGCTTGGCCTTCAATACCATAATTCCAAACAAACTCATCTCCAGACTCCTAAATCTGGAACTCAAAACCTTCCTTTGCAACTGGATCCTTGACTCCCTAACCACAAACCGCCATCAGTGAGGACAGGCAGCAACACCTCCGTCATGATTGTCCTCAACACTGGTGCCCCACAAGGCTACGTCCTCAGCCCCCTACTCTACTCCCTATACAAATGAAGACTGCATGGCCAGATTCTGCTCTAACTCCATCTAAAAGTTCACGGATGACACCACCGTAGTGGGCCAGATCTCAAATAATGACAAGACAGAGTACAGGAAGGAGATCGACAGTGTAGTGACATGGTGTTATGACAACCTTTCATTCAATGTCAGCAAAGCAAAAGAGGTGGTCATTGGCTTCAGGAAGTGGGGCGGAGCACACACCCCTGCCTGTATCAGTGGTGCTGAGGTGGAGATGGTTGAGAGCTTCAAGTTCCCAGGTGTAAACATCACCAATTGCTCATCCTGGTCCAACCACATAGATGCTATGGCCAAGAAAGTACACCGGCACCTCTACTTCATCAGAAGGCTAAGGAAATTCGACATATCCCCATTGACCCTACCCAATTTTTATAGATGCACCATAGAAAGCATCCTATCCGGATGCATCACGGCTTGGTACGGCAACTGCTCTGCCCAAGACCGCAAGAAACTGCAGAGAGTTGTGGACACAGCTCAGGACATCACGGAAACCAGCCTCCCCTCCATGGACTCTGTCTACACTTCCCACTGCAATGGGAAACCAGCCAACATAATCAAAAATCCCTCCCACCCCAAACATTCTCTCTTCTCCCCCTTTCCATTGGGCAGAAGATACAAAAGCTTGAAAACACACACCACCAGGCTCAAGGACAGCTTCTATCCCACTGTTATAAGGTTCTTGAATGGACCTCTTTCACGATAAGGATGAACTCTTGATTTCTCAATCTACTGCTTGTACCTTGTACCTTATTGTCTGCCTGCACTGCACTTTCTCTGTAACTGCAACACTATATTCTCCATTCTGTTGTTGTTTTACTCTTTGTACTAACTTGTTGTCCTTATGTATGGAATGATCTGTCTGGATGGCACGCAAAACTTGGTCTTTCACTGTATCTCGGTTCATGTGGCAATAATAAACCAATTACCAATTATGTGTAAAAGAGCGGCTACATCACATGCGCGCGCGCGTGTGCGCGCACACACGCACACGCACACGCACACACACACACACACACACACACACACACACACACACACACACACACACACACAAAGCCCAACAGATGCCATCTTGCTGAGGGTATTTACGCACACACGGATCATGACATCAACCACTCTGAGGTGTTAATTTGACACCAGAGGTGAAACTTTGGAGTTTACAGTTGCAATGCCCTTGTATAAACAGTTGCAGCTCATTATTATTGGTTTATTGTCACATGTACCGAGATACAGTGAAAAGCTTTTGCTTGCATGCCATCCAGAGAGATCATTCCGTACATAAGTACATCGAGGCAGTAAAAAGAAAACAGAATGCAGAATATAGTGTCACAGTTACAGAGAAAGTGCAGGGCAGGTCGACAAGCTCAATGTTAAGCATCATAAAGTACCCCTCACAAGGAACCATTGGGTCCTTGTGGGTTTAGTTCCCATTGCTTTCTTCCAGTTGTTGTAACAATTTTAAACATTTTTACTGCTTTCTGCAGTTGCTTCAAGTTTCAGAACAGAGTGACACGACAGGTGCTAAGGCACTTGACGCTGACTTCAAAGCTGCTGCACAAACCAGTTGCTCCCAGAAGTGGGAACGTTAGTGGGCCTTCCTCGGGAGGTACAGCATGACCTGGAGAATGAGCAGGGCCAGGACAAACCGCTGGGACGGGGTGGCGGTGCGGGTGCAGGAGGAGGGGTGGGTGTCCAGTAGGAAGCCGTATCACCCCAGGGTGTGCCAGCAGCAACTCTGCTACCCAAAGCTCAGTGGTGCCCTGAGAGATTGGCATCTGTTGCAGCCAATCACAGTGCAGGCCACATTCAGCACTACTGGTGGTTGCAGTGGTCCCTGTGGCAGTGACTCTTATGAGTTGGGCTGTTTCTAGCCTGGAGTTGAACATATTTGCAACAACATTCAGAATCCACTCCTACATCCCAGGTCTGGAATTCTAACCCAACATCCCGAGATCCCAGACCTACTTGAGGGCCAGGAATTCCCACGTCTGCAGCACTCTTGAGGACTTCCTTGAGGATGGCCAACATCAGGTTGAGTGCAAGGTCCTGCCGAACCATGTCGTGCGACCTCTCCCCAGACTGTGCTCTTCGCCATGTCTCCGTCGGTTTCTCCCTGGTTTGTGGTGCAGTCTCTCCTCCTGCACTATCTCTCCCAACTCCTGGGGCTCCATCTTACACCGCTGCTCTGAAACATTGTAAGATAAAATATCTTCATTAGTCACATGTACATTGCAACAGGCATCGCTCTTGTCCCAGACCACGTTGTGTGAAACCTTCCATTTTTCCATCTGTTTGGCTGATGTTTCCCAAAGGTCGGCTGCTGGTCTCTGTAAAACTTCCAGGACTTGTTAGTTAGCCTCAGCTTTGTCCATACAGACTGCCAGTGGGTCCATCTCATTGACCTGCCTTCCTGTCATAGAGTCACAGAGTCATACAGCACGGAAACAGGCCCGACACGTCCATGCCGATCAATATGCCCATCTGAGCTAGTCCCATTTAATAGAACATACAACATAGAACAGCACAGCTCAGGAACAGGCCCTTCAGCCCACGATGTCCATGCCGACCAAGGTGCCAATTTAAACTGCACACCTGTCTGCACGTGGTCGACATCCCTCCATTCCCTGCCTGTTCCTGTATCTGTTATAATGCCTCTTAAACGTTGCTATCATAGGTTTTACAACAATCCAATACTTATTGTGATCATCATTACCCATTGTCAATTGAATTTAACTTCCACATCAGCCATGGTTAGATTTGAGGTGGGGTCCCAGGATTGTTAGTCCGACTCAACCAGTATCTCAAGCGTCGCAGCACCATACCTTAATTACTATTGATTTGTTTAACTTAAGAGCTACACAGTGGAACTTAATTCTGGATGGAGACCACGACAGCCCTTTCACATTGTCCTGACCGAATGAGTTTTCCAGCTTCTTTTGACTTATGGATGTCACATTGGTACAGAGGTCCTGTGTGACCAGGAGCTTTACAAAGGCTCTCAGGGAAGTGATGAAGCTTACAAAATACCTGCTATATTTGCCTGTGTTTGGCCCATATCCCTCTGAACCTTTCCTATCCATGTACCTGTCCAAGTGTCTTTTATTGTTGTTATTGTACCCGAGGAACTAGTCTCCGAGGGACATGGGAACTATCTCCTCCATTGGCATTTACCATCCTCTCAGACTTGCCCTCTCGTGTGATGTGTCCTACCCCTCGGCACCCGTAACACTGGGCCACCTGGACTGGGTATCTAGGGCTGCGGGGTCTCCCGTGACATCCACGACATGGTCTCCCTCCTCTTCCACCCAGGTGACCCACAGCCTTCCCACCTTGATCAGTCAGCTGACCTGCCGGTTTCCCACCGAATCCACTTCCCCGTGACTCGACCTCAAAGAAGAAGACCAGGCTGCCATTACTGTGTCCGTGGGCCCTGCCTGTACCTCAGGACTGTTGCCCAAAGCCGCCACATGCACCTTTCCCTGATGGGGCCAACCCTGTTGCCTCCTCAACCACTGGGGTCCCGAATAAACCGCTGCGCCTGAATTCTCTCAACACTTCTGATGACATCAGGTTGGAGTGCTCCCCCCGCCCCCCCAGGGTCTGCACCACATTTCCACGGGAACCCCGGCAGTGGTTCCTGGAGCCAATGGACCAACCTTTCACATGTCTCCCACCCAACAGCCGGCAACAATGTCGCTACCCTCTCCTCACATCACGGCCCGTTCCCTCGTTCCGTGTCCTTCCCCCGGGACCTCCGTGATGTCGCTACATCGTTACATGTTCCATACAGTGCGGACGACGGAGTCCGCTCATGTTCCCGAGCTCCGTGATGTATCCGACCCGTCCACCACCGGCCATCGTCACTGCTCTACTTGGAGAACCCCATTCCCTCTTCCCTTTGCACTGGATCATTGGCCTCCTGCTCCCTCAGCAGCAACATCCCAAACTGAATGCCCCTCCGTTCCTTCCGAGATCTTCACCACAAGCTTCTTCCTCACAAGCAAACAGACTATGAATAGAGTGCCCTTTATCGAACGCAGTGACTCCAAACTAAACTGCAACGTCTGGGTCCAACAATACATGAAGAGTCATACCATGTGATACAAATCAGGCCTTAAACATGTATGTACATTACAGGAATAGATTGTTGCGGTATTGTGAAACTCTCAAAGCCTCTGGTACCAAGAACACTCAGGTTTAGCTGTGTTGTGTTGGGAGTTGAGTCAGTGGCCATCAGACACTGTGTGATAGTTGACCTTGCCAGTATGATAATTAGAATTGGCTACTGGTTCCCTGATGATAATTGGTTTATTATTGTCACATCAAGCAAGATACAGTGAAAAGCTTGTGTTTGTGTGCCATCCAGGCAGATCATTCCGTACATAAGTACATCGAGGCAGTAAAAAGGGAAAATAACAGAATGCAGAATAGAGTGTTACAGTTACAGAGAAAGTGCGGTGCAGGCAGACATTATGGAGCTGTGAGGCAGCGGCTCTACCCGCTGTACCACTGTGCCACCCCCAGGAAGAACTCGCTGCCCAGACGGTGCAGGGTGACCCAGCAGAGAGTGCTGAAGACGCAGCACCCATTTGATTTCGCCCCTTCGTGTACTGGCACTGCTCTTGGCTCAGAGAATAGCACAGAGATGGGAGCATGATGCAGCCAGGCAGCAGGGTGAGGTTATACCCTTGTGCTGCTGCAGAGCGTGCTGACCACAGGTCAGTTAACGGAAGGACGAGTGTGCAGAGCAAAACTTGAGGTGCATTGTGAAGTCTGCCAGAAAGCTTGAGTTCAATGTCAGGGAGCAGAAGGGATCTGACACCAACTTGGTGCGAGACACGCTTGGAGCTTGAGGCTCATTCCTTCCCATCCTAGGATTCCACCCCCCCCCCCCCCCTTTTGCAACTGGATGCTTGGCATCCTGACCAACAGACCGCAATTAGTAATGACAGGCAGCAACTCCTCCTCCACGATTACCCTCAGCACTGGTGACCCACAAGGCTGCTGATCTGATTGACAGATGACTTGGTGCTGTGCTGTCTGTGTGGAGTTTGCACGTTCCCCCTGTGACCATGTGGGTTTCCCCCGGGTGCTCCGGTTTCCTCCCACATCCCAAAGACATGCAGGTTGGTAGGTTAACTAGCCACTATCAGTTACCCCCAGTGTGTGGGTGAGGGGTAGAGTGTGGGGGGAGTTGATGAGGATGTGGGGAGAATAAAATAGGATTGGTGTAAATAGGTGGTTGATGGTCGGCACGGACTTGATGGGCCGAAGGTCCTGTTTCCGTGCTGTGTGACTGTATGACTCTAGTTATCCAAAATCACAGCAGCATGAGATTTAAGTAAGAGGTGTGTGCTAACACAATATGCAGCCTGGAGCTCAATACGGATTATGGTATTTGGAGAGAATTGGGTGTGAGGAGGAGGATTGGGTGTGAGGAGGAGGATTGGGTGTGAGCATAACATCACATCAATGACCTGTCCTACATCACGCACACAGAACCCGGTGACCGTAGCCAGAAATGCACTTGCTAAGTGCTGGCTCACACTAAAAGATCTCTTTTTTGATGAGGTTCGTTCACATAGTCCTGTAGTACAACAACGTTGCACTACAGGTTGGAATTTCATGACTATTATTTTCTTGGAGAAGTTTATGTGGGAACACACTTTATGAGTTTGATTGTAATAAAGGAATGAAGTGGTTATCATGTAAACAACTGCACAGGTAATTGTGGGCAAAAGACTCAGAGACTTGCATCATCTTTTCACAGCATTGTGACTAATCTACACAGTTCGAATGGCCTCTGTCCCACAGCAGCCGGAATTCGTGTTGTATTCCAACCAGGCGGAGCAAGTAGTCTGTCAATCAGATCATCAAAAGGGACGTCCCTGACACGGTTGTTGGAGAGTGCGCCTGCCCTTGATCATCAACTTATGTCAGTGTTCCACAGATAGAGGCTTCCATTCCCAGCCAGCTTGTGAGCTGCTTGTTCCCAACAGTGAAAACCCTTCTAAAAAGCATCTAGTATTCTAACACGCAAGCATAAGAAAACTCAAACCACTGGGAAAGGCCATTCAGCCCATCATGGTAAGTCTTTGCTGTCAATAAGTGCTATGCCAATTACCTTCTGCACTGTCTGCTGTTGCACTTTAGTGGAAGCTCACACTAATAAAGTGAGTATAAGGGTACGTTTGGCTTGATTCTGCTGTCTCTTGCAGCTAGCTTTTGCAGGCACAATGCTGGTCTTGGTTTTATGTCTGAGCTGCTGAGAAATCAGATGTTCTGGTGTATGCTGTGGAAAGGATCCCCACGGTGGGCGCACAGCCCATAAGACCATAAGACATAGGAGCAGAATTAGGCCATTCAGCCCATCAAGTCTCATTCGTTCGTGGCTGAATTTTTTCCCCTCTCAACCCCATTCTCCAGTCTCCACCAGGATGCTGCACAATGGGGTGCTCGGTCCTTTGTAGCTGGGGTCAAATACAGGTTTACAAGTCATTAGTTGTTCCTCGCGATATTGCGTGTGCTATACATAAAAGGACAGTCTCTCCACGCACATTCAAACTATTCTCAGCGTTTCCAGAGGGCTCTTCACAATATCAAAACTCAAGGCATCCATTGTCCTTCATCCTTCCTTGTTGCGATGCACATTGTTTGGGTCTCTCATTCTTATTCATTTTTCCATCCCATTTGCTGGATCTGTCTCTCTCTCCCCTATCTCTCTCTCTCTCTCCCTCCCTCACTCTCTCTCCCTCACTCCCTCCCTCCCTCTCCCTCCTTCCCTCTCTCCCCCTTCCTCTCTATCTCCCTCCCTCTCCCTCCTTTCCTCCCTCCCCTTTCCTCTCTATCTCCCTCCCTCCCTCTCCCTCCTTCCCTCCCTCCCCTTTCCTCTCTATCTCCCTCCCTCCCTCTCCCTCCTTCCCTCCCTCCCCTTTCTTCTCTAATTCCCTCCCTCCCTCTCTCTCTCCCCTATCTCTCTCTCTCTCTCCCTCCCTCACTCTCTCTCCCTCCCTCCCTCCCTCCCTCCCTCTCCCTCCTTCCCTCTCTCCCCCTTCCTCTCTATCTCCCTCCCTCCCTCTCCCTCCTTCCCTCCCCTTTCCTCTCTATCTCCCTCCCTCCCTCTCTCTCTCCCCTATCTCTCTCTCCCTCACTCTCTCTCCCCCTCTCTCCCTCCATCCCTCTCTCTCTCTCTCCCCTCCTCTCATTCTCCCCCATCTCTTTCTCTCTCTCCCCTCTCTCTCTCTCTCCCCTATCTCCCTCCCCTATCTCTCCCTCAGTTCTTATTGTACAAATACATACCAACATTCGTTACCACGAACAGCAGAATGAGTTTCCTCTCTGTCTCTCCACTTTTAGTAACTGTTCTTTCATATCAGTCTGATGTGTATTTGATGCCATTCACTCCAGTACTGTGGAGATGCTGTTACTGTATTAAGCAATTTCTGTGTATTTTCTGATTTACGGTAAAAATTGACTTCTGGACATCTATAAAAACAGAACCCGTTCATTACCCAGAGACGGCCTGTAGCTTGTAAGGAAGATTGCATAAAGGAAAAGAGAAAAAACCCAATGAAAATGAAAAGTAGGATAAATCTCCAGTGAAAACAAAAAATGAAAAAAACAAAAAATCGTGTGCAGTTCCGGTCACCTACCGACAGGAAAGTTATCAATAAGCTTGAAAGAGAGCAGAGAAAATGTACACGGATGTCGCCGGGACTTGAGGACCTGAGTTATAGGGAAAGGTTGAATAGGTCAGGACTTTATTCCCTGGAGCGCAGGAGAATGAGGGGAGATGTTATAGAGGTGTACAAAACCATGAGGGGTATAGATAGGGTGAATGCATGCAGGCTCTTTCCCCTCAGGTTGGGTGAGACTAGAACTGAAGGTCATAGGTTGAGGGTGAAAGGTGAAATATTTAAGGGGAATCTGAGGGGGGCTACTTCTCTCAGAGGGTGGTGCGAGTGTGGAACGAGCTGCCAGCAGAAGTGGTGGATGCGGGTTCAATTGTAACGTTTAAGAGAGGTTTGGATAGGTAGCTGTACAAAACTCTGGTTAGACCACACTTAGAGTACGGTGTCCAGTTCTGGTCGTCTCATTCTAGGAAGGATGTGGAAGCGTTGGAAAGGGTGTAGAGGAGATTTACCAGGATGCTGCCTGGTTTGGAGAGTATGCATTATGAGGAGAGACTAAGGGAGCTGGGGCTTTACTCTTTGGTGAGAAGGAGGATGAGGGGAGACATGATAGAGGTGTACAAAATATTAAGAGGAATAGACAGAGTAGACAGCCAGCACCTCTTTCCCAGGGCACCAATGCTCAATACAAGAGGGCATGGCTTTAAAGTAATTGGTGGGAGGTTCAAGGGAGATATCAGAAGAAGGTTTTTCACTCAGAGAGTGGTTGGTGCATGGAATGTGCTGCCTGGGGTGGTGGTGGAGGCTGATACGTTGGTCAAGTTCAAGAGATTGTTAGATAAGCATATGGAGGAATTTAAAATGGAGGATATGTGGGAGGAAGTGGTCTTAAGCAAGGTTTAAAGGTCGGCACAACATGGTGGGCCAAAGGGTCTGTATTGTGCTGTATTGTTCTATGGTTCTATGGTACATGGATGGGAGCGGTTTGGAGGGATACGGTCCAGGTGCAGGTAGATGGGACGAGGCAGAAAACCAGGCCGGCATGGACTAGATGGGCCGAAGGGCCTGTTTCTGTGCTGTAGTGCTCTATGACTCTATGACTTCTACTTGTATAATTCACTACCCAAAGAATAAAACTTCCACTATTCATTAGTGGACTTCCACTTTCTGTAACAGCAATAAATGTGCAGATCATTCATAAAATGCATGGTAGAGAGTGCTAAGGGTGAACTGTTAATTTTACAAAGCTGATGGCAGATCAAGTCCTGCAACCTCTGGTGTTGCATATTTCACAAGTTATCTCTTTCCTGCTAAACGATTCTGGGGTCCTTCGGGCACAGAAGCCAGTGCGGACCGTAAACACTGTTTTATAAGCTCCACTGAAATCACCTTTCATTCTCCAGAAACTATAGGTCATTCTACTCAATCCTTCCTCTTCAGAATGAATCTTTGCTGCACTGCTTATAAGACAAGTATTCCTTAAAGCTGCACGCAGTTCATTGGGTGTGCTTGCACCGAAGCCCTGTACGAAGGTAGCAACACACAAAATGCTGGAAGGACTCAGCAGGTCAGGAAGCATCCATGGGGGGCAATGGACAGTCGATGTTTCGGGTCACGTAAATGGTCTCGACCTTTATTAATATAAATTGTAAAACACTGAGGCTGCAGCACCGATCGTTGTGGAACCTAATTGTGGCAGTAGACAATGACATTCTTTCCTTTCACCTGTTCTCTTCCTACGTTAATATATTACCCCATCACATGTATCCCTCTCCTGTTAAAACCACGTTAAAAGCGATTTCCTCATGCCTGACAACAAGTGTGTTTCCTTCCTTTCCGGAATAGTCGAGTTCAATCTGCTGACTTCCGGCTCACTGGGACATGTCCAGAATCCAGTGTTCAGTTTCAGTCACCCTGCTTATAGGAAGGATGCCATTAAGCTGGAAAGAGTGCAGAGGGAGATTTACGAGGATGTTGCCGGGACTCGAGGAACTAGGTTAGAGGGAGAGCTAGGGCTTTGTTCCCTGGAGCGTAGGAGGCTGAGGCATGACCTTATAGAGGCGTTTAAAATCATGAGGGGCATCGATAGGGTGAATGCACTCAGTCTTTTTCCCAGGGTTGGGGAATCAAGAACTAGAGGGCACAGGTTTAAGGTGAGAGGGGAAAGATTTAAAAGGGACCTGAGGGGCAACTTGTTCACACAGAGGGTGGTCCGTATATGGAACGAGCTGCCAGAGGAAGTGGTTGAGGCAGGTACAATAACAACATTTAAAAGACACTTGGACAGGTACATGGATAGGAAAGGTTTAGAGGGATATGGATCAAGTGCAGGCAAAAGGGACCGGCTTAGATGGGAATCTTGGTCAGCATGGACCAGTTGGGCCGAAGGGCCTGTTTTCTTGCTGTATGACTCTATGGCTCTAATCCAGGGAGTTTTGGAAGATCCCCTTTAACAAATCTACTATTCATGCATCCACAGGATGAAGGCCTTTAGGTACAGGGACATGTTAGCTTTTAGTTCCATTTATTTTTCCTGTACTTTTTCTAATATTAATTATTTAAAGGTCCTTACAACCATGAGCTCACTGGGGCCCATTATATCTGAATTGTTTGTATCTTCCACTGTGAAGACAGGTACAAAATGTTTAGTTAATGTTTCAGCCATTTCATTCCTTCTCTCTCAGCTTTTGAAGGACCACGTTTACTTTCACTAATCTTCCCTCATGCACACTTGACAGATGTTCTTACAACCTTTTCATATTTCCTGCTCATTTTATTTTCTAGGATGTTTCTTTTTCTTAACTTTTGTTGGTTCTCTCAGACTCTCCTGGTGACTCGCTTGTACTACTCTCTCCAAATAATATAATCTCCAAATACTCTCTCCAAACTCTCTCCAATATTGGAGCAACAAACAATCTACTGGAGGAACTCAGCAGGTCGAGCAGCATCTGTGGGGGGGGGGAAGGAATTGTCGACATTTCAGGTAGCAACCCTGCATCAGGACTGTCAACTAAGGACTGCAGATGCTGAAAATCTGAAATAAAAACAGAAAACACTGGAAACACCCGACAGGTCAGGTAGCATCTGAGAAGAGAGCAACAGAGCCTTCGTAAAACAGGGAAAGAGAGAATAGAGGAGTTACAAGGGACTACAGATGCTGGAATCTGGAGCAAAAAACAAACTGCTGGAGGAGCTCAACACTTCACCTGGGTCTCAATCCGAAACGTCGACTGTCCATTTCCCTCCACAGATGCTGCCCGACCCGCTGAGTTCCTCCAGCAGTCTGTTTTTTGCAAAGAGAGAATACAAGTTAGCTTTAAGTTGCAAAGGCGGTGGGGGTGAACAGTTAAATAAAGCTGTGAAATGCAGATCAGAGTTGTTAAATGATCCGGCCTTTCTTGCTATGTTGTTCTCAGGGCATCCTGACACCCAGATTCAATGCCACGTGTTGGGACATGCATTCTCTTGACCTCTCTCTGCATCAACGCTGATTCACTACCTCTCAGAGTTGTCCTGGTTCACAGCTCCACTTTATCCTTTGTCACATTCGATGCTGCCACAGATGTCTTTTAACCTTCCATTCAAATGGCAAAGATCAAAAATGTCAACAGCTTTTCAATTCTAATGCCCCTGCAGACCTCAAAACACAGAACAGTACAGCACAGGAAGAGGCCCTTCGGCCCACCATGTCTGTGCTGACCATGATGCAATTTAAACTTATCCCATCTGCCTGCACATGGTCCATATCCCTCCATTCCCTGCCTGTCCATGTGTCTGTCCAAAGGCCTCTTAAACATTGCTATTGTATCTGCTTCCATCACCTCCCATTCCAGGGACCCACCACTCTCTGTGTAAGAAAACTTGTCCAACACATCTCCTTTAAACTTTCCCCCTCTCACCTTAAACCCATGCCCTCTGGTGTTTGACATGTCAGCCCTGGGAAAAAGAATCTGACTGTCTACCCTGTCTATGCCCCTCATACCTCTATCAGATTGCCCCTCAACCTCCGATGCTCCAGAGAAAACAATCCGAGTTTGCCCAATACATTCCCATCCTGACAACATCCTCCCCTGCACCCTCTCCAAAGCCTCCACATCCTTCCTGTAATGTGGCAACCAGAACTGCACACAACAAATGAGGCCCGATCAAAGTTTTATACAGCAAAACAAACAAAAAACTATTTCACCATTTACCTCCTTACTGTTTGTGGAACCTTGCTGCAGGCAGATTGGCTGCTCTATTTGCTACATGACAGAGATGGCACTTCATAAGGACTTGTTTAAAGATACTTTAAAATAAATTCAAGCTTTTCTTCCTCTTTATATCTGGACGGTTATAAATCTCTGACACACTCTGACCGCTGGTGAGGGTTCCTGCTGCCAGAGCAAAATCAGGAAATTTAGTAACCGAGGACTGTCCTCATCCCAAGCCCAGACACATCGACTTTTCAGAGTGGGACTATGTGGTCCACAGGATCCTGGGTGGACACCCTTCTTGTGACTTGGAGATGCAGCTACCATCGGGCAGGAGGTACAGAAGCCTGAAGTCCCACACCACCAGGTTCAGGAACAGCAACTTTCCTGCAACCATCAGGTTCTTGAACCGACCTGCACAACCCTAACCCTACCTCAGCAACGGGACACTACGGACCACCTCTTGCACTGCCGTGGACTTGTCTCTGATTGTGGCTTTGTTGTTTGCCCTAAGGTCTTGTTTTTGCACAGTCTTTCTTTTCTCTCTCTTCGCTGTCTTGTTTAATTTGTGTTTAATTTATATTCTGTGTGTTGTCTGCACCTACATGCCTGTGATGCTGCTGCAAGTTTTTCATTGTACCTCATCGTACTTGTGCACGTGGCAATAAACTTGACTTGATTGCTGTGAAAATATGTGCCTTTGATGGTAGGCACGGAATCGATGGGCTGAAGGGCCTGTTTCCGTTCTGTGCTCCTTCCTGACTCTAAGCTGCAGCAAGATGTGTTGCCTCTGGCAAATTCACACCAGAAATCAAAACTCTGCGGAAAGGGACAGAGCCAAGTTTCACATTGAACGGTGGGAGCGTTTTATTGAAGCAAATAGAGTACACTGTCACTAAAGATGTGTGAATTTGTCTACGGGCGGGCACGGTAGTGTAGTGGTTAGCGTAACGCTTTACAGCACCAGCGACCCGGGTTCAATTCCCGCCGCTGTCTGTAAGGAGTTCGTACATTCTCCCCGTGTCTGCATGGGTTTCCTCCGGGTGCTCCGGTTTCCTCCCACATTCCAAAGACGTACGGGTTAGGAAGTCGTGGGCATGCCATGCTGGCGCCAGAAGCGTGGCGACACTTGCGGGCTGCCCCCAGAACGCTACGCAAAAAAATGCATTTCACTGTGTGTTTCGATGGGCATGTGACTGATAAAGAAATCTTATCTTATCTTGTCTTAAAAATGTTCCCCTCAGCTTACCTTTACCTGAAGGTGGGATTCTGGGCAGGAACAAGATGGACAGATTGTATTAACGGTTGAGCAATGTATTGTTTCAGCAAGTTTGCTGATTAGCAATGGTGGGTGAAGTCTTGTTATGCTGAGGCTGCAGTGGGCACAAGGAGAGGTGTGTTGCATCCCAGAATATGTCACAGGATATAGAATCATAGATTGATATAGCAGAGAAGGAGGCCATTTGGCCTATTATATCCATGGAGCTAGCCAATAGGCTCCACCATTGAATAAGGTCAAAGTTGATCCAATCCTGGCCCCCAACACCAATTTCCTGCTCCGTCCCCAATTCCCCCCCCCCCAGCCCCCCTTTGTTGTTCACACACCTGTCAGTCTCCCCCTCAAGCGTAGGAAATAACTCCGCCTCTACGCTCTCTGTGGTAGAGAAGTCCGAAGATTCATGGCCCTTTGAAAGAAGAAATCCCTCCCCATCTCCATCTGAAATCGGGGACCCCTTATTCTGAAACTATGCCTCCTCTTTCTAGATACCCCCACCAGGGAAAAACATCCTCTCAGCACCCACTCTGTCAATCCCTCTCAGAGTCTTATCAATCACATGTCCTCTCATTCTCCTGAACTCCAATGAGTGTCAGACCTGCTCAACCTGTCTTCATACGTCAATCCCTCCATCCCTGGAGTGAACCTTCCCTGCACGACCTCCAATGAAGTACACCCGTCCTTAACTATGGAGAGCAGAACTGTACACCGTACTCCAGATATGGTCTCACCAGCTCCCTGTAATGTTGCATCAAAACATCCCTACCTCTGTACTCCATACCAGTTGCAATAAAGATCAACATTCCAGCTGCCGCCTTAATTACTCGCTGTACCTGTTTGTTAACCTTGTGCTTCATGTTCCAGTGCCCCAGATCCATTTGTACCACAGCAGTTTATTGTCTCGCTCCATTTAAATAATAACTTGCTTTTTCGTTCTTCCTTCCAAAGTGGATAACCTTCCATTTTCCTACATTATACCCCATCTGCCAACTTCTTGTCCCCTCACTGAACCTGCCTCTATCCTTTTGTAGGCTCATTGTGTCCTCCCCACAACTTGCTAACTACTTATCTTTGTATCATCAGCAAACGTAGCTACAGTACACTCAGATCGTTCATCCAAGTCATTACTACAGATTATAACTATTGAGACCCCAGTGTTGACCACTGAGGCACCACACTAGTTACTGGTTACCAACCTGATAATGACCCATTTACCCCGACTCTCTGTGTTCTGTTAGTTAATCAATGCCCTATCCATACTAACATATTACCTCCAACTCCATGTACTATTATCTCGTGCCTATTAAGGATCCTTTATGTGGCACCTCATCGAATGCCTTCCAGAAATCCAAATACATTACATCTACTGGTTCCCCTTTGTCCACCCTCAAAGAACATCCTCATAGAACTCCATGAAGTTTGTCAAGCACAACTTGCCTTTCATAAAACCATGTTGATCCTGCGTAATTGTCTGATTATTTCTAAATATCCTGCTTTATTGCTTAATAATGGTTTCCAGCATTTTCCCAGTGACCGTTGTCAGACTAACTGGCCTATAGTTTCCTGCTTTCAGTTCCTCTCCCACCTTGAATATCCAATCCCCTGACTGCTAGCTCTGCAATTTTTTTCAATTTTCACTAATTTATCCAGATTTTTTTTGCTTTCACTGGCCCCTTTGAACAGCACATCCCAGATTACAACAAACTCGGTGTAAAAATTTAACCCTCTGACACTTTTTGGCAATGACCTTAACTCTCTGATTCCAGACCCTCTTCTTATATATTATTAAAGATTATCAGATGCTAACGTATTATTCTGCACTATGGATTAGTATAGACTATTATCTGTATCGACTGAAAAGTGTTGAAATGTGCAGTGCCTCAAGGTTTTACTAATGTTTATAAACCACTTGAGTTTTGGTCTTTGCAATGTGACTTTTTCCCAACGTCGTAATTGATTTGTAGACTTTGAACTCAGTGCTATTTGTCTTTCCCTATTGTGTGGGGCTCACATTTCTGACCTTTGAGGAGCTAACATTGTTTAAAACAAACAGTACGATGTATGCTGGATCTGGTGGGATTATGTGACAATAAAACCTTAATAGGCACTGAGCAGCCCCAGAGGGAGCTTGCTGGGTGACTCTCTATGCCTCAGAGTCCGCTTTGTCTAAGCCAGCAGTTCCTTTGTCTCGAATGTCACATGTAAACTTTAAAAATGTAGTAAGTTCGTAAGTCAGTAAGTTAGAGACAAGGGCGAGTTTAATACTTATCATATATGTTCAAGCACAGACCAGGGTTTTCAGATGAAAGTTTTACTCAGCCTGGTGTGGAGCAGAGACCTGAGGTGGTGCCCTTCCCGTACAGAGTCGGTGACGAATGAGACCCTCCCAGGGCAGCCCCTCAGGGCTGAGGGTGACCTGCTGCCACTCCTGTTCCAAGGTGGCTGATGAGGCTGACGTGGGGCCCACAGACCCTTCTACTGATGAGGCAGGAGGTGTGTGAGGGGGCAGAGTGGGCAGTAGTTTGTCACACACGCATACACCCCTACACCCACACACCTCTACACACACACAAACACACACACACACACACACACACACACTCACCCCTACACACACCCCTACACACACACCTCTACACACACACACATCCCTACACACACACACCCCTACACAACACACACCCCTACACACACACACTCCTACACACACACAGACGCCCCTACACACACATGTACCCCTACACACACACCCCCACACACACACATACACCCCTACACACACACATGTATACACACATGCACAGACATGCACTCACACACATGCACACACTCCTACACACATGCAGGCACACATACACACACACATATATCCCTACACACACTCGCACACATGCGCACACATGCACACACCCCTATGCACACACACGCATACATGCACGTGCAGACGTGCACTCACACACATACAGATACACACATACACACACATATATCCCCACACACATGCACACACACATGCACATACGCAGATTCACACACAAACATACCCATGCACACACATGTGGCTCAGCGCAGGATCACTTACCCATGACCTCCCTCCCTACCCCCCTCCTGTCCCCACTCTGGTTTTCAGCTCTCAATCCTTCACACATTCCTGGCCCCACTCCCAGCTGCTGTCTCCCAGCTCGGCTGCACGGCTGCACGGCTGCACACCTTCCCACCTTCCCACCTTCCCACCTTCCCAACCCTGGGCTCTGGCCACACCGGATGTGAGGTTGGCGAATTATGACCCCAGTAAACAGAACATGGTGTTGGGCTTTGAACCTGCTAACGTTGAGCAGCAGGGGGAGCCGCATCCACACTGTCGGCAACCACATCCCCATGACCACAAGGGGAAAACTGTTAACTTTCTGACAGATGGAAATCAAAAAACTGCAGACACTGGAAATCTGAAAGAAAAACAGAAACTGCAAGAAACACTCACCTTCTGATCAAACTCAGCGATACACAGCCTTTTCCAATCTGTTGCCCCTTTCCCTCCGACGTGTCCACTCCAGAGACACGTCAGTGCTGGTGTTGCAGTGCAGCCTGGGGAAGCAGTGTCAAACCAGCTGACCTTCCCTGCAGAGGCCAAGCTGTCATCGTCCTTGTGTCCTGGTCAACAGTTATTCTTCAACCAACACTGAAAACCAACAACCAACATCAGGTTCTTGAACTGACCTGCACAATCCTAACCCTACCTCAGCAATGCAACACTACAGACCACCTCTTGCACTATCATTGGCTTGTCTCTGATTGTGGCTTTTTTTGCACTGATGTCTTGTTTTGCACAGGGTTTTTCTTCACTGCCTTGTATAATTTATGTTCTGTGTGTTGTCTGTACCTACGTGCCTGTGATGTTGCTGCAAGTTTTTCATTGTACCTGTACCTCACCGTACTTGTGCACATGGCAATAAACTCGAATAAACTCGACTTGACTTGACTTGAAACAGATCAGGGGCTAAATTATATAGGGATGTGCCTTTAACCTGTGCACATGGATTCCAAGGCAGACGACATACCAACATCGAAAGCCGGTACAACAAGGGTGAGGAAGCAGGGAGAGGGTGCTGGTGCTGGGGAAGTGCAGAGTCAGAAGCTGACTTGGGAGGGATTGAGACTGGCGCCGTGGGAGGGAACACTCCCCGGGGTTTCGAGGCTCTGCACTGGGGACCTCAGAGGAAATGGGGCAGGTGGAGTGATGCCCTGGACCCACTGAGATCCAGCAGACCCTCCAGATACAAGGTCAGCGGGCAGTGGGACAGGGAGGTGTGGAGGAAGTGGTCAGGTTCAGTGACCTCACACCAATGGTCGTACCCCAGCAACTGTGCTACCAGTGCCGGACCCTGCTTGGTTCCCCACTCCTCCCCTTGCCCACCCACCAAACTCTCTCCCAATCACGGCCCAGACCTAACTTTTCCAGGCTTCGCCTCACTAAGAACATCCGTGTCTCACGCTGCCAGTTGTTCAGCCTCCTCATCAAAGCTGCTCCCTCTGAGGCAGTCCCTCAGGGTCGAGGAGGACTTGCTTCCCCTCAGGTTCTGTGGGTCCTGAGGTGACTGATGAGACCCATGTGGGACCCACAGATGGGGCAGGGGGTGAGTGAGGGGGTGGGTGGGTAGTTTGTGAGGTGGGGCACTCCGTGTGCTCCCGATGCACGGACTCAAGGTTCCCAATCCCATCCCGAATGCTCCTTCCCACACTGAGCGGTCGTGGGCCAGAGGTTCCCAGGAGTCTGTGGGGAGGTTGCAGTTCTAAAAAGGAGGTTTTCAGGACATCCTTGAATCTTTTCCTCTGTCTCCCTGGTGATCTCGTCCCGTGACAGAGCTCGGGATAGAGGGTCTGTTTCAGGACTCTGGGGTCAGGCATTCAAAGGGGCCTGCCCTATGGAGCCAACTGGCTGTAAACAGCTTCCCAATGTCTCAAGCACATTGTAAGGCATGCACTGAGCCACGTTTTTCTGTCTGGTAGGATCAGATGATGCAAAACCGGTGTGAGCAGTAACCAACAGACAGGGAGCAGGTGAGGTTGCTCCCCATTGCTCCTCCCCACATCTCACTCCCCCTCACCCCACCATCTCTTCTGTGTTGCAAGGAGCAAGACGGTGGGAGCTGCAGCCCTTTCTTCCCCAACCCCTCACTGTGACCATGACCTTGGCTCTCTCAGAAGAACTCCCAGCTGGCCAGGAGGTAGTGGAGCAGGAAGCCAGCGAGGGCGATTCCCACCCCATCGCTCGTTCCCGATGCAGGCACTCTGCACTCTGTCGCGGGTGGGTTAGAAGGGGATCAGCACGGGCTGGAAAACCGGGAAAGGAACAGGAGCAGGGAACAGGCCATTCAGCCCCTTGAGGTAGTTCCGCACACAGCAAGATGACGGCTGACTGGATCTTGGCCCCACTTCACAACGTGCCTTTGGCTGTTCTCCCACGGGATGTGGTCATCACAGGCAAGGCCGGCATTTATTGCCCATCCCTAATTACCCCCTGAGCTGAGGAAGCCAGGAAGGATTCACCATTTGCTCCATGAGGCTACGTGCTCTCCGTTTCCCTTCTCCCCTGAGGTGGGCTCCTCTTGGTGAAGGGTTCTCAGTACAGTGGGCAGACCCTGCAAGGGGCTTGGAGAGGCACGGATGCATCGGAAGCTCAGTAACACTCGGTCGCCTCTCTCACCTCCGACACAGCCGCTGCCTTTCCTCGGACAGCTCTCGACTCTCCATTTCCCTCCACAGATGCTGCCTGACCTGCTGAGTTCCCCCAGCAGATTGTGTGTTGCTCCAGATTCCAGCATCTGCAGTCTCTTGTGTCTTAATGTTCCAGTTAATGGCCTCTTCTGTTTCTAATGTTTACTGTGTAATATAACCACTGGGCTTAAGGGTGCAGATGATACTAAGTAAACAAATGCATTCTCAAACAAAGCAAAAATCTGCCCTTGAGTTCCTTTGCAAACAACTAATGCAACCGACTTACTGGGAAACTGGGAACTTTGCTCTTGAAAGAAAAACAAGTAAAAGGGTTTTGAGAGAGTGGAAGTAAGAATACAACACGCTGACAAGCATGAGTCAAAGTTCTAGAAGCAAAAGCAATCTCTTTGCATTGCTCTGGGATCCCATTTCACTCCTCTGGAGACAGACCCCCAGAGGAAACTATCCATATTTGACTGGCCCTCAGAAAGAAATGGTGTAACATGGGCTGTTTGCGCATATCGGTGCAGCATTGTAGGTTAATGGTGGCCCAGCAGTCCCAGCACGGGCTACTGCTGTACGTTGGTACTGCCCTTGTTGCAGTACGATCCACCGATGCTGTATCTTTGCCCTGAACAGCGTGGAGCCTCTTCTCGAAGAGCAGTCCACTGAGAATAATTCCCCCATAACCCTCTCTCTCTCTCTCAAGCACCAATCCAAAGTCCTTTTGGTTGATAGTGTCCAGCCACCCTTCCCCTTCCCAAAAGGCGCTGGGCTTCAGACGTTAACTGCTCTCTGAGCAAAGAAGCTTTTCCTCACACTCCCCTTGGATCTTTCACCCACAACGTTGAATCTGCATCGCTGGGTCCTTGAACTGAATGGTCGCAGCTTCCTTCTCTCTACCCCACTAAAATCCATCATGATTTTGTCTACCTCAATCAAACTTCCTTTGCTCCAGGGAGAACAGCCTCCAGCTTCCCCAGCAGGAGCAAGACAACATTCAGGCATGGGTTGATAAGAGTTGTACCACAGGGGTGCCAGGTAATGTCCACCTCCAACCAGAGGGAGTGTAAGCACCTACACTTGACATCCACCGGCGTTACTGTCACCAAGTTCCCACCATCGACATCCTGGGGGTCACCATTGACCAGAAACTCAACTGGACCAGCCACACAAATACCATGGCCGTGAGCTGGTCGGAGGCTGGGTCTCCTTCGGGGAGTGACCCACTTCTTCACACACCTCTCCACCATCAGGAGCGTGACCACTCTCCACTTGCCTGGATGAGTGCAGATCCAACAAGCTGCTGTGGCCCTGGGCAGAAGCAAACAGAAGGTGACTGTGAATGTATTCGTGATGGGGGCGAAGGTATTTAGGACGGGCACCACTTGGCGTTGAAGAGTTTGATGCCTCCAAAGGTGAGTGGCTGACCTTCTTAGTGACAGACCATTTTACAAGTGGAGGGAAGGAGTTAATCTTTGACGAGCGTAACCCTGCCATATCGGTGACGGATTCCACCAGCCTTTCTTAAAGGTGAGGTCCTGTCTGGCAGGAAGTGACCACCAGCAGTGGGAGGATGAGGCTGTGCGCAGGAAGCAGCTCTATGTACCATCGGCTGGGGCCTCGTGGTTACCGCGCCAACTTCCGCATGTCCCGTACTTGGATGGGCAGAAGGACATTGCGAAGGGGGATGTCCGGGCTATGCAGGCTGCAGTTGAGGTGGAACCACTCCAGGACCTTCAAACCACCCTTTGTACCTGCAGCTCCACCAACCAAGATCCATTCTCACATCCGAGGGCTAGACGATTCCAGTCCTTGGTTCCTTGGCTCTACTGAGGCTTTTATTTCCCTTTGCCCCTTGCACAGTGACGAATGTGTCAGGGTATCCAACTCCCAGCAAGAGGCAGGCTGGTGGGTGAAGATTACGTTGTACTTGATGTCAGGCCTCGCTAAAAGGTTAACCGTAGACTGCTAAAGTGCCCTTGCTTGTATTTGCAATTGTAATTGGTTTACTATTGTCATGTGTACCAGGATACAGCGAAAAGCTTTTGTTTGCGTGCCATCCAGACAGATTATGCCATAAGTACAACGAGGTAGTAAAAAGAAAACAGGATGCAGAACGTCGTGTTACAGCTACAGAGAAAGTGCAGTGCAGGCAGACAATAAGGTGCAAGGGCCATAACGAGGTAGATTGGGAGGTCAAGAGTTCATCTTTAACGTACAAGAGGTCCATTCAAGAGTCTTATAACAGCGGGATCGAAGCTGTCCCTGAGTCTGGTGGTACGTGCTCTCAAGCTTTTGTATCTTCTGCCCGATGGGAGAGGGGAGAAGAGAGAATGTCCGGGGTGGGAGGGGTCTTTGATTATGTTGGTGGTTTTGAGTGAAAAGTTCTGCCCTGGTGTTTATTTTCTCCTCTGGGTGTTATTTGCAGCAGTATCTTGGGGTCTTTCCCCATCAACGACTGAATTCTCTGCTTCTTGCCTTAGGTGACATGAAGTTGCCTCAAATGCCACAGTGTGCTGTGAGTGAAATACGTCATCAGTGCGATCTTTGTAGCCAGGTAGTGGTGATGTCTTACAAACATCCTGCAGCTCTTGGCCACTGTAGTGGAACAGGACAACTGTTCTTGTGATGTTGTCCGTGATTCCAAGTTGTCCTTTCAAACCCAACAAGCCACTTTTACCAACTGAATGAGACCAGGGATGGCTCAGGTTGACACGGTTGGACATGATTGTTGTAATCTTAACAGGATGCAAATGCAGTGCAGGTGTGACAATGTTCTTGTGCAGGCTCAATGTGATTAGGTTAGATTAGGTGTGAGTACTTAATGTCTATGGGGTTATGGGGTTAACCAGCAGGCTGCCTCAGTTCCAGACATACCGGCTTTTCCCACCAGACCACTGAGTTAGTGCAGGAATTGAGTTCTCCTTCCAGTCATTGAAACCCACCTCAGACCTGCCAGTTCCCACCTGCCTTTGGAGCTGAGATGACGGGCCGCACCATTCACCGCGCGATTCTTCGATCGCGCCCGGCTTCCCCGCTCTCTGGGCTGCCCTCCCTGCTGGGGATGGTCCTGCTCCACCACGGCTTTCGGCTGTGGGTCCAGAGGCATTTCACCGGACCGGACCTTACAGCTGCGGCCCCCTTGGTGCTCCCTCCATCACTGCCGGGTCTCTCTCCCCTCACTCCAGGAGCTTCACACAGTTCATCTGCTCAGGGGCTTACCTGACCACAGAGCCGTCAAGCCGGCCAGCACAGAAACAGGCCCTTCAGCCCATCACATCCATGCTGACCTCTTTGTCCATCTACACTAACCCCATTTGCCCACATTAGGTCTGTATCCTTCTGTGCCCTGCCTATTTAAATGTCTCTTAAACATAATGACTGTACCTGACTTCACTACCTCCTCTGGCAGCTCATTCCAGATATCAACCGTTCTCTGTGTAAAAAAACTTACCCCTCAAATCCCCTTTAAGACTCCTTCCTCTCACCTTAAACCTACCCCCTCTTGTTTTTGATACCCCTACACTGGGGAAAAAGATTCTGACTGTCTACTCTATCTATGCCCCTTATAATTTTATAAACCTCTATCAGGTCTCCCCTCAGCCTCCTTCACCCCAGGGAAAACAGTCCCAGCCCGTCCGATCTCTCTCCGTAACTCCGATCCAGGCAACAGTCCTGTGAATCTCCTCTGCACTCTCTCCAATGCAACCACACCCGTCCTACAGTGTGTTCCTGTAGCCCACCTGTCCCTACCACCTCAGGGGCTCCGGGCCACAATGCAAAGGGACAGTGGTTCAACTCCTTGCTCTGCCCTTTATTACAGCCTGGTTTCACTGGACCTTCTGCCCCTGAGCCCTCAGTGTGAGTGATTGCCTCGATATGCTCCCTCATCTCTATTCAGCTTTTGATCCAGCATCACAGAATTGTTACAGCACAGAAGGAGTGCTGCTTTTGTGCCCACGCTTTGGAACAGACTTTGCCACCAAACAATCTTTAAATATCCGTAGGACGATGCAATCACTTGCTTTTAGCAGACCAGAAGCAAACAGTGTTATCTAGACATATCAGTGAGCACACACTGTTCATGATAAAGCTGTTCTGATCCCAAGGGTTGAGCTCGGAAGTGGAGATTAGTCGTTAGGAAGGCCTGATCAATGTATTGACTGGTTGCGAATTGCCTAGCAACCAATATCCTGCCATTTTTATTTCCTCCAAAACAAGGCTGTCAGTAATGGCCCACACTCCGTGACCCCAGACCCCTCTCCACATCACCCCCGCCCTGCCTCACTGGGTCCCCTCCCCCCACTGTTCCCACCTGCCCTCCCCACCTCCCTTATTTGGTTCCAGGCCCCACCTTCCTCTCCTGTCAGATCCCACCATCTGCAGCCCTCTGTCACCTCCACCTCTCACCTCCCAGCCTCTGTCACTGTCTCCACTCCCCCCTCCTCCATCTGTCCATCCCCCCTCCTCACCTGGATCCACCCATCACCTCCCAGCTCATGCCCCATCCCTTCCCCTCACCTCTTTATACCGGCTATCACCCCTCTACTTTTCAGTCCCGATGAAGGGTCCTGACTCAAAACGTTGACTGTCCATCTCCCTCCACAGATGCTGCCTGACCCGCTGAGTTCCTGCAGCGGTTTGTGTGTTGATCCTGCCATCTGCAGTCTCCTGTGTCTCTCTGTCTCACTGACCCTGAAGACCTGCCCACTGCCATCTCATCGTTCTTGCCCCCACACCCCCCCCCCACCTTTAAATTCTGCTCTACCTTCCACAAGCTACTCTGGCCTTCCCTGCTGCTCCCTACACCGGCTGGAGGATTCCTGGTGTTCCAAGATTCCACAATTTGCTTCAGATATGGGCATCGTTGGCATCATCCAGAAGCCCTGAGTAGGGGGTTCCTGAACTGAGTGGTATACTTGGTCTCACTTCAGAGGGCAGTTGGTGTTGGACTGGATTCACACACAGGCCTGACTGGCTAAGGATGGAGACTTCCTTCACTCAACGTTATCAATTCGCTGGATTTGTCTTAATAGGAGAAAAAATGATCCCAGCTTTTTATTTCTATTTTTTGGAAACAGAATTCTAACTCACTGCCTCAGTGGGATTTGAACACTCGTTCCCGCTCAGATCTCTGGAATACGTCCAGTAACACAGCTACTACATCAGCCTAACCAAGGGAGACTGTACACCAATGTTTTACAGATATACCATAGAAAACTTCCTATCCGGATGTATCATGGCTTGGTACAGCAACTGCTCTGCCCAAGACCGCAAGAAGCTGCAGAGAGTTGTAGACACAGCCCAGCACATCATGGAAAACAGCCTCCCCTCCATGGACTCTGTCTACACTTCCCACTGCCTTGGGAAAGCAGGCAACATAATCAAAGACCCCACCCACCCCGGACATTCTCTCTTCTCCCCCTCCCATTGGGCAGAAGATACAAAATCTTGAGAACACGTACCACCAGGCTCAAGGACAGCTTCTATTCCATTGTTATCAGACTCTTGAATGGACCTCTCTTGATCTCCCAATCTACCTCGTCATGGCCCTTGCACTTTATCTGTCTGCCTGCACTGCCCTTTGTTTGTAACTGTAATACTTTATTCTGCATTTTGTTTTCCTTTTTGTACGACCTCAATGTACTTATGCACGGAATGATCTGTCTGGATGGCATGAAAACAAAAGCTTTTCACTGTATCTCGGTACATGTGACAATAATAAACCAATTACCACTTGGTCAGTGCATGAAGGTGTTTTTTAAGACCCAGAGCCTGCTTGCCATGGCCAGTGCCAGGCAGGGTTACCAGGGCTTACCCACATCAGAGGTGGCATCTTGGTGGGTGCAGTTGGCCATGCAATCACAACTGTTGATGCCACCTCTCATGAACCACTGTGTGAATCAGAACATGGAGTACTCATCAGTAGTGGGGATGACCTTGTGTCTGGTGGGATTCCCTCCCCGTTCAGCCGCTCATCCTCCGTCGGAGTGGAGTTGCAAACACACAGCACGTACCTCCTGCCCCCACTTCCCTTCCTTGCAACTGAACCACAGGGGATTCCCATGGGAAACCCATCAGTGGCAACAACTAGCAGGAGAGTGGGGTGATTGTCACAGATCTGCAACTGGCTACCTGCGACACACAGCACGGAAACAGGCGCTTTGGCCCAACCTGTCCGTGCTGACCAAGGTGCCCATCTAAGCCAGTCCCGTTTGCCAGTGTTTGGCCTGTATCATCCCTCTAAACCTTTCCCATCCATGTACCTGTTCAAGTGTCTTTTAAATGATGTTAATGTACCTGCCTCACCCACTTCCTCTGGCAGCTCGTTCCATGTACCCACCACCTTCTGGGTGAAAAAGTTGCCCCTCAGGTCCCTTTTAAATCTTTCTCCTTTCACTCTAAACCTATGCCCTCTAGTTCTTGATTCCCCAACCCCAGGAAAAAGACTTTCACCCTACCGATGCCCCTCATGACTTTATACACCACTATATGATCACCCCTCAGTCTCCTACGCTCCAAGGAATAAAGTCCCAGCCTGCCCAATCTCTAGAGTCCTGGCAACATCCTCATAAATCTCCTCTGCACTCTTTCCAGCTTAATAGCATCTTTCCTATAGCAGGGTGACCAAAACTGAGCACAAAACTCCATGTGCGGCCTCACCAACGTCCTGCACAACTGCAACATAACATCCCAACTTCTATACTCAGTGCCCTGACTGATGAAGGCCAGCGTACCAAAAGCCTTCTTCACCACCCTGTCTACCTGTGACGTCATATTCAGGGAACTATGTACTTGCACTCCAAGGTCCCTCTGTTCCCCAGGGCCCTACTGTTCACTGTGAAAGTCCTACCCTCATTTGTCTACCCAAAATGCAACACCTCGCACTTATCTGAATTAAACTCCATTTGCCACTCCTCAGCCCACTTCCCCAACTGATCAACATCCCTCTGTAAATCCTGATAACCACCCTCACTGTCTGTGACACCACCTATTTTAGTGTCATCTGCAAACTTCCTAACCATGCCTTGTACATTCTCATCTAAATCGTTGATAGAGATTTCCACCATCGCCCAGTCGGATGGGAGTGCACTTGACCCATTCCGTCCTCCCCTATCCCATCATAAGCAGCAGTGTCTCTTCCTGTGCCCACACTGTGCCCTCTGGTGCCTCCCCCGGGATCCATCCTTGACACGTCCCATTTCCTATCCATCTGCTTCCCTCATCATCCGAGAACACGGAAGCAGCTTCAACCTGGGCACTCGACTTCTGACTCGAAGTTTCCAGGTCGCTTGCCTTGTGGTGTAAGGGCTGGCAGTTGCTCCAAGTGAGAGGAGCAATGAGGCCATCACTACCCGTCCCCGTCACACACCGAGACACCGACTCCCTGGCACCTGCCCACAACTGAACCAGAGTAAAAGGAAATCAAAACAGAAAACTGCAGACGCTGGAAGGGTCTCCCACCTGAAACATTAACTGTTTCTCTCTCTACAGATGCTACCTGACCTGCTGAGTGTTTCCAGTATTTCCTCGATCTCATTTGTAACCCTGTGTCGTCCCATCACCAGGATTGCCCATTCCCACCTTTGTAACATCGCTTGACCGTGCACATCTGCTGCTCCAACTTTGCTACCTCTCACCTGGGAGATTCCAACGCACTCCTGTGTGCAGCCTCCCTCATCTCACTCCCCACGAACTTGAACATCCAGAATTCCTCTGTCTGCCTCATAAGTAGTCCCGATCACGCACCACACCCTGTACTCATTGTCCCTCACTGACTCATGAGTAACCAGCGCCTTGAGTTTAAAATCATTGTCCTTGTTTTCAAATCCCACAACGGAACCACCCCTCCTATCTCTGAAGGCAGCTCACCGTCACTTTCTCATGGGCAAAGTGTTAAGAATGGGCAATAAATGCTGCTCCTGTCAGGTGCTCATCACAGGGTTCTCTCACTTGGAGCAACTGCCAGCCCTTACACCACAAGGCAAGCGACCTGGAAACTTCGAGTCAGATGCTCGGTAGTTGATTGACATTTAAAAAAAAAATTAAGTGACAATCTCCCCTGTTTTAATTGCACTTGATTTTTTTTTAGTACTGTGTCAGGAATGGTTAAATAAAGTCAGTGAGTAAGTTCACACAGGGAGCATCTGCCTTAACTCCATTTTAGGAAAGAGTACGACAGAATTATCTTGAAGTTATTTACTGCAGAGAGAAAGAGAGAGAGAGGCAGAATGGAGGGGGAGGGTGAGACAGAGAGAGAGGGAGAGAGGGGGGTGAGAGATAGAGAGAGAGGTGGGGTGGGGGGAGAGGGTGAGGGAGAGAAGGAGAGACAGGGAGAGAGAGAGAGAGTGGGAGAGAGGGGGATGGTGGAGGGAGGGAGAGGGGGGAGAGAGAGGGAGGGAGAGGGGGAGAGAGGGAGGGGAGAGGTGGTGAGAGAGAGAGAGAGAGAGAGAGAGAGAGTGTGCAAGTTTGACAACAGCAGGAAGCTCACACCTCACAAGAAGTGTCAGAGCAATTCCGGAAGTCATCACCTCGTTCTACAAAACGCGCTTTGTACCGAATGTCAGTGAGAGGCGCCGCTTCTCCCCGTGATGGCTCACTACAGAACACAAGAGCATTGACGGTACACTTTGATTGAGAAATCTCTCCTGCAACCAGTAGAGCTGACCTCACCAAACGTAGGGCAATGGGACTAGCGTAGGTAGACGTCTCGGACGAGTTGGGCCGAAGGGCCTGTTTCCATGCCGTATAACCTGCCCTGATTCCTCAAAGCACTCCCGGACACACAGTGCCACTTTTAGACTCGTGCGGTAGAGGCTGCCAATATGAAGAAATGGTGTGTGGCCCCAGCATCAAGCCACCCGCATGAGCTTATCCAGGCGATACAGCATCCCCAAAAGATATTCTGTGTGCTGTGGGACAGCCAACTTGCACACAGCAAGATTTCGCTAACAGCAATGTGATGATAACCAGATCATTTGTTTCGGCAGTGTTGCTGACATTGAATGTAAGAAACAGAATCAGCAGTGAGACCATTCGGCCCCTCGTTGCTGCTCCACCATTCAAGAAGATTTGCTTCTTCTTAGGTGTCTGAGAAGGTTCAGCTTGTTCACGAGGATTCCCTCGAACTTCTACAGACATGCTATAGGAAGTATCCTGATAGGTTGCATCTCAGCCCTGGTACGGCAACTGCCCTGCTCTGGGCCGACAGAACCTGCGGAGAGCGGCAAACACTGCCCAGTCCGTCACAGGCTCCTCACCTCCTCCCATCCAGTCCATCTTCACCGTGCGTTGCTTCAGGAAGGCTGACGGGATCGTCAGGGACACCTGTCACCCTGGCCGTTCCCTTTCCTCTCTCCTACCTTCTGGGAGAAGATACAGGAGCTTGAAAGCCCGGACGTCCGGACTCAGGAACAGCTTCTTCTCCACTGCTGTCAGACTCCTGAACCAGTCACCTCTCTCACATCCCCTTCCCGGTGGGGCTACCATGTTCTCGGACTCTGAACTCCACCTCCTCTGTTATTGTCACTGTAGCATTTCTTTCTGCACTACCTCAGATTGCCTCAGACTACCTACAAACTTTGCACCATTCTGTTATTTTGCGCCCGTCATTGTATTTATTATTAACATCTATACTGTTTACTCTGTGAGCTTCACGCGAGCAAGGAATTTCATTGCACCCTGGTGTACGTGACAATACAGATCTGAATCTGAACCTCAGCACCACTTTCCTGCACTAACCCCACATCCCTTGATTCCTTTCATATCCAACAGTCTATCCATCTTTTCCTTGAACATACTGGGTGACCGAGCCTCCACAGGCTTCTTGGAGAGAGAATTCCAAGGATTCACCACCCTCTGGGTGAAGAGGTTTCTTCCCATCTCAGTCCTTACCCCAGCTGACCCCTTATTTTTGAGACAGTGACCCCTGGTTCTAGACATCCCAGGCAGGGGAAACATCTCCCCTGTGTATGCATATGATGTGGGGATTGATCCCTGTCGAACCCCACGTTTCAATGAGATCACGTCTCATTCTCTATTCAGTCTGCTCAATCTTCCCTCGTATGACCAAACCCCACAATCTTCACAGGAATCAGTGCGGTGAACCTTTGCTGCAATCCCTCTGTAGCAAGTATATCCTTCCTTAGTTAGGGAGACCAAATGTGTACACCATACTCCAGCTGCAGTCTCACATGGACCTGTATAATTGCAGTAAGCCATCTCTACTCTTGTAGACACAAGAGACCGTAGACGCTGGAATCCGGAGAATAAAACAATCTGCTGCAGGAACTCAGTGGGTCGAGCAGCGTCTGTGGAGGCAAAGGATTAGTCAATATCAGTCCCGAAGCAGGGTTTCAACCTGAAACCTTGACCATCCCTTTCCCTCCACAGGGGCTGCCTGACCTGCTGAGTTCTTCCAGCAGCTATAGAGTCTTAGAGCAATACAGCACGGATACAGGCCCTTCGGCCCAACCATTCCATGCTGACCACTGTGCCCACCCAGCTAGTCCCAATTTCCTGCATTCGGCCCATATCCCTCTAAGCCCCTCCCCTCCATGTACCTATCCAAGTGCTTCTTAAATGATACTGTTGTACCTGCCTCAGCCACTTCCTCTGGCAGCTTGTTCCATATACTCACCACCCTCTGCATGAAAAAGTTGCCCTCAGGTCCCTTTTAAATCTTTCCCCTCTCACCCTGAACCCATGCCCCCTTGTTTTGGACTCCCCTACCCTGGGGAAAAGACTGTTACCGTCCACCTTATCTCTGCCTCTCATAATTTTAAACACTTCTATAAGGTCGCCCCTCATTCTCCTACGTTCCATGGAATAAAGAGCTAGCCTGGCCAACCTCTCCCTATAACTCACGCCCTCTAGTCCTGGCAACGTCCTCGTAAATCTTTTCTGCACTCTTTCCAGTTTAACCATGTCTTTCCGATAACAGGGTGACCAAAACTGTACACAGTGCTCCAAGTGCGGCCTCACCAATGACTTGTACAACTGCAACATAATGTCCCAACTCCTGTACTCAGTGCCCTGACTGATGCAGGCCAGTGTGTTAAACACCTTTTTCACCACCCTGTCTACCTGTGACGCTGCTTTCAACAAACTGTGCATTTGTACTCCAAGCCCCTCTGTTCCATTTCACTCCCTAGTGCCCTACCATTCATAGTACAAGTCCTACGCTGGTTTGACTTTCCAAAATACATCACCTTGCACTTGTCTGTATTGAAATCCATTTGCCACTCCTCGGCCCATTTCCCTAACTGATCAAGATCCTCCTATAATCTATGGTAACCTTCTTCACTATCAATAACACCTCCTAATTCCATGTCATCCGCAAACTTACTGATCGAGCCTTGTACATTCGCATCCAAATCATTGATATAAATAATGAACAACAAGGGTCCCAACACCGACCCCTGCGGCACACTAGTCACCGGTCTCCATTCCGAGAAACAACCTCCAACCACCACCCTCTGCTTCCTAACTCCGAGCCAATTTTGAATCCTCCTAACGAGCTCTCCCTGCATTCTATGGGACCTCACCTTCCAGACCAGCCAGTTTGTTTTTTGATTTCAACTCCTATACTCAAATCTTCTTGCAATAAAGGCTAATTTACTACTTACCTTCCTAATTGCTTGCTGTACCTGTATGTCAGCTTTCAGTGTCTACGGAACCAGGACACGACCTTGCATTTTCCCCTATTGTTTTCCACATTGATTGAGGGAAAAGAATTGGCCAGGGTACCAGGAATTTCTCTTCATCAACATAATTCTATTGGATCTCGTACATTCACCCAAGAGGCCAGGTACAGCCAAATATCAGTACCTCACTGAAGGATTGCTCTGGATCCTTGCTCGGAGTACCACCAGCTGAGAGAACAGAGTGGTGTCGGCAAGGGGGAGGTGAGGTCCTCATCGCCTCACTGAAGGATTACTGAGAAACTGCACCCCAGAATAAAGTTTAATTTGTCCCAAAGTTAAGCTCTAAGAGAACTGTTTGACAGGATGCTGTTTCATTTTCTGCAGCTAGTTGCAGGCTCAAGATATTGCCACCAGGTGGCAGCAGCCACACACTGCTTGAAACCTCAGGCCCTGTCCTTAAAGCAACCCATCCATTGCTTGTACAACTTCCCCTTGTTCTGCTTCTTGTCACTGTACAGGGTTAGGGTCGGGGTTGTGCTGTACAAGTGGCAGTAATCTTCCACGTCTGGGCTCTGAGGGTCACGGTGAGGGAGATCCCGTCCTTTCAGTAAACTATAGTCAGGACAAGAGAAATAAAAGACCGCAGATGCTGGAATCGAGAAGAAAAACATGATGACGCTGGAGGAACTCAGCAGGCCAGGCAGCATCCGTGGAGAAAAGCAGGCGGTCAACACTTCGGTTCAGGATCCTAACGTTGACCACCTGCTTTTCTCCACAGATGCTGCCTGGCCTGCTGAGTTCCTCCAGCATCGTCGTGTTATAGTCAGGACAACTGGGAAGAGACAATCGAGCAAGTGTGCGTGCTGTCTGTAGTGAATAGATCACCTTTCCAGGTGGGAAAGAATGTTAGGAATAGGAGGAGGCCATTCAGCCCTTCAAGCCTGCTCTGTTGTTGAATAAGATCGTTGTTGACCTGCAGCTGGGAGCGATCTTTGCTCTTATCCAAAAATATTACCTGTCTCAATTTCAAGATGCTAGTTGTTCAGCAGTATCCACAGCCAGGTCCCACTACTCTTTGCAGGAAGGGCAGCTTCCTTTTTTATACATAAGTTCATTCAAGAGACGTGGGCTTCACAGGCTGAGCCAGCATTTATTGCCCATCCCGAGTTGCCCCTGAGAAGGTGGGGGTGAGCTGCCTTCTTGAACCAGTACAGTCCTTGGGGTGTGTGTGTACCCACAGTGCTGTTAGGGAGGGTGTTCCAGGACTTTGACCCAGCGACAGTGAGGGAACGGCGATAGGTTTCCAAGTCAGGATGGTGTGTGGCTCGGAGGGCAACTTCGGAGGGTGGCGTTCCTCGTGCTTCTGCTGCCCTTGTCCTTCGAGCTGGCAGAGGTGGTGGGTTTGGAAGGTGCTGTCTGAGGAGTCTTGGTGAGTTGCTGCAGTGCATCTTGTAGATGGTACAACCTGCTGCTACTGTGTGTCGGTGGTGGATTCACTCCTTCTCGAACATCTCCATGGTGTTTGATCCCTTGGCATCCATCAAATCCCTTTTAACATTTCATCCCTCAACCTCCTAAACTCAATGTAACCGGTCGGTGCAACCTAACCCTTTAAGCCCTTGGTGAGCCTGGCTTGCAACCACTTCAAACTCGCTGGGGCATGCTGAGCAGTGTTGAACACAGGGTCGTCACAGCATTCCCTCCCCACTGTGTTCCAGTTCCCTGGCATAAATTTCTTTCAGCTACCTTTTGATTCTTTTATACCTGTCCACCAGTGTCGGTAATTCCTGTACGTGGACCATCTTCCAAATTCCTGATTTTAGAAAAGATTCTGATTTGTTTTTCTTAAATTCAAGGGAAGTGACCAGATTTTGCGTCACTCCCTACCTCCCTACCAGGTGTTTGTGGCACCTTGTAACTCCCTGTCCCATCTTCAACACTGCCGTGTCTCCATCCTTAGATTTGGAGAACTCTGTCAGGTATTCACTGTCCTATTAAAGAAGTTTCCCTTTCACCCCTCTTCTCCCCTCGTTACCAGTTGTTACAAAAAACTCAGCACTCTGAAGCGGTTTGAGGTCACAGTCTGTACTCCTTACACCATCCCACTGGAGTACACACACACACACCATCCACACCGAGCTGCACACTCATATTAAGTGTTCTGTCTTCTTTCCCACGAACACCATGCTGCGGGTTCTGATCTCCTTCAAAGGGTCAGGGGATCAGTGTGCAGGCAGCAGAGCCATTGCCCTCCAGACTTTGTTCCTCTCATCACCTCAGACTCTTAGCCTCACTGCGAACTGCCACCTTGCTCTGGCCAATATCTTCACTGCCTCAGTCCAATACTGCCTGGAGAAACAGGAGACTGCAGAAGCTGGAACCTGGAACAAAAAGCACACTGGTGAAGTCCAGGTGAAGGGTCTCGACCCAAGCCGTCGACTCGCCATTTCCGTCCTCAGATGCTGCCGGACCCACTGAGTTCCTCCAGCAGCTCAGTTTTGTTGCTCCCAATTCCACCAGGCTGGGGTTACACAGGAGAGTTCAGGTGAAAGATCAGATGTTGTTAAAGGAGCAGACACGCTTGGTAATTCAGGGCTCTGGCTTGGGAGGCTGGGATTAATCATGCTCAGATCGCTGGCTCTAACTTATTAACTTACTGTCCCTGTTTATCTCCAGTGTGTGTGGGAATTGGTTATTGGGGAATGGGTGAAGGAGCTTTGAGGGTTTAACGTGAAGGTTACATGCGGCACGGCACAATGGGAGCGGGCTAGGGACTTCCATTAGAGCTAGGGTGTCTGTTTGTGAGGAGCAGACAATGTCCCCCGGAGCTCATAGGGTTTGGCAGTTGGAGTTCTGTGTCCTGTGACTAAGACTGTCGGTATCCTGTGTCCTGGGACTTCGACTGTTGGTGTCCTGTGTCCTGGGACTTGGACTGTCTGTGTCCTGTGTCCTGGGATTTGGATTGTTTGTGTCCTGTGTCCTGGGACTTCGACTGTCGGTGTCCTGTGTCCTGGGACTTCGACTGTTGGTGTCCTGTGTCCTGGGACTTGGACTGTCTGTGTCCTGTGTCCTGGGACTTCGACTGTCGGTGTCCTGTGTCCTGGGACTTCGACTGTCTGTGTCCTGTGTCCTGGGACTTCAACTGTCAGTGTCCTGTGTCCTGGGACTTCGACTGTCGGTGTCCTGTGTCCTGGGACTTCGACTGTCGGTGTCCTGTGTCCTGGGGCTGAGACTGTCGGTGTCCTGTGTCCTGGGACTTGGATTGTCTATGTCCTGTGTCCTGGGACTTCGACTGTCGGTGTCCTGTGTCCTGGGACTTGGACTGTTTGTGTCCTGTGTCCTGGGGCTGAGACTGTCAGTGTCCTGTGTCCTGGGACTTAGAATGTCTGTGTCCTGTGTCCTGGGACTTCGACTGTCGGTGTCCTGTGTCCTGGGACTTGGACTGTTTGTGTCCTGTGTCCTGGGACTTGAACTGTCGGTGTCCTGTGTCCTGGGACTTGGACTGTTTGTGTCCTGTGTCCTGTGTCCGGGGACTTTGACTGTTTGTGTCCTGTGTCCTGGGGCTGAGACTGTCAGTGTCCTGTGTCCTGGGACTTAGAATGTCCATGTCCTGGGACTGAGACAATCAGTGTCCTGTGTCTTCTCCTGTTCACGTCTCTGTCCTGACATACACAGTGAGGGTACTGGTGGGTTACCTGGGACTGTTGCCTGCCACTGTTTACCGGGGTTGGTGGTGACCATGTACGTGATTCTGCCCTGAACCCCTTTACCTGCCTGCAGCCTCTGGCACAGTGACCCCCACCTCCCCCCCCCCAGTCTGCTCCCTCATCTTCCAACTGCAGAATCACCAGTGTTGCCACTCCGTTCTGCCCCCTGACCTCTGGTCACCTTCAGCTCGTGTCAGCTTAAGCGGGTGAACTGCCGATGCTCCCTCCTCTCCTGCCCCCCCACCCCAAGTCACCTCGAAACCGTCAGACGACAAGTCCAACGTCCACGGCCACCTGAGCAGAAAAACCAGCACCTTGCTCCCGCTGTGAATCCCACTCATTCCACTCCCTGCCCACTAACTCTCCTGCTGCCTGGGTTCAGCTGGCACAGACCAGCCCAGACTGTCACAGTTTCGGTGTCACGACTGATGCCAGTTCGAGTTTGGGACCTCCTGCCATCCTAAACTGGCTCCTACTTTGGCAGCAGCTCGATTTTACGATTCTCCTCCTCGGTTCTGAGTTCCACCCTGGCCTCAACCCTCCCTACCTCTGGAATTTTTTCTATTCATATTTATTCCAGGGATGTGGGATTTGCAGGCTGAGCCAGAATTTAATTGCCCTCGATGGCTTAGTTTATTATTATTGCCACATGTACTGAGATGCAGTGAACAGCTTTTGCTTTGCGTGCTATCCTGACAGATCATGCCACACATCAGTCCATCGAGGTCGTACAAAGGAAACAATGCAGAATACGTTAATTTAAGTTTATGTCGTTTATGCTTGCCTTATTTATAACGTACCACGTTGCTGCAGCATAAAGCTCATTTTCATGGCAGTTATACCCTGGTATGCCCACGACGATAAACTTCAAGTTGATAGTGTTACAGTCACAGAGAAAGCACAGTGCAGGTAGACAGATAAAGTGCAAGGGCCACATCAAGGTAGATTGGGAGATTAAGCGTTCAGTTTGATCTTCATCCCGCCGTTATAAGACTACTGAGCAGTCCCCCAGTACAATAAAATGGACTCTTGACCTCATAATCTACCTCGTTGTGGCCCTTGCACCTTATTGTCTGCCTGCACTGCACTTTCTCTGTAACTGTAACACTATATCCTGCATTCTGTTATTCCCTTGTAGTATCTCAATGTACTGATGTGATGAAATAATCTGTCTGGACGGCATGCAAAACAAAGTTTTTCACTGTACCTCGGTACATGTGGCAATAATAAACTGATTTTCAATTTCAATTTCAATCTTTACTGTATGAAAGGTCCATTCAAGAGTCTGATAGCAGTGGGATAGGCACTGTCCTTGAACCTGGTGGTATATGCTCCCAAGCCTTTGTGTCTTCTGCCTGACAAGAGAGGAGAGAAGAGAGAATGACCAGGCTGGGTGGGGTCTTTGATCATGTTGGCTGCTTTACCCTGAAGCAGCGGGAAGTGTAGACAGAGTCCATGGAGGACAAGCTGGTTTGTGTGATGGAAAAGGTGGCGGTGAGCTGCCTTCTTGAACTGCTGCAGTCCTTGAGGTGTGTGTGAACCCACAATACTATCAGGGAGGGAGTTCCAGGACTTTGACCCAGTGACGGTGAAGGAACGGCGATAGGTTTCCTAGTCAGGATGGTGTGTGGCTTGGAGGGCAACTTCCAGGGGGTGGTGTTCCTCATGCTTCTGCTGCCCTTGTCCTAGCTGGTAGAGGTGGTGGGTTTGGAAGGTGCTGTCTGAGGAGTCTTGGTGAGTTGCTGCCGTGCATCCTGTAGATGGTACAACCTGTGTGTCGGTGGTGGAGTGGGTGAGTGCTTGTGGATGGGGTGCCCATCATGTGGGCTGCTATGTCCTGGAAGATGTCGAGCTTCTGGAGTGTTGTCGAAGCTGCCCTCATCCAGGCGAGTGGAGAGTGTTCTGGACTTTAGTATGTCTGGACACAGTGGGTCGCCACTCGTGGCCCCCATTGGACAGGGTCTGGGGACAGTGACCCACAACTGTTGCCTTCTTCCACCTTACTCTACATTCCCCTGATAACAACATCCTAATGGGGTCACCGGTGTCCCTTAGGCTGACCTTACCTGGTCTGGGCTGTGTGTGACTCCAGGGCCACCAATGTGTTGACTCTTTCGCACCTCGTCAGTTCAGGAGCTGTTAGGGATGGGCAATAAGTGCTGGCATGAATAAATGCCGTGAATTAAGAAACAATTAAAAACTCCCTCTTGCCCCGTGTCTGTATGATAGGACACCCCTCCTCCCTACCTCAAGAAAAAAACCACCTTCCCCCCAAACTTGCCCCTACGCGGATGGAATTGTGCCCCCGGATAGATGACGTATCGTGCCAAGTGCCAGTGGATTAGGGGTTGGGGGAGTTTGGGGTGTCACCCCTAAAGGCCAACTCATTGCCCCTGCTACATAACCCCCTATCTCAGCCAGAGTACTGCCTATGTTTGCGGGGTGGTGCTCTGACCCCACTGAAGGGGGCAGCAGCCAATCTTTGGGCCAGGAACCCTATCCCAAACCCAAACCCAGAACTTGAGAAGGAAGTATACCAAGTCGATAGGATTGACAGGTGTCGATGAACAGAAAGAGTCATGGGTTCTGGCAAGGAAAAGCATTCTGAGATTTACAAAAATTTGTGCAGAGTACAAGAGCAAAGAGGTCATCTTAAGTATATTTATTTGGTATTGTTTTAGGCACGTGGTTTTGGGTATTCGGTTCCAAAAGGGGGTTAACAACATGGAGAGAGCACAGACACTGGGTGTGAAGGGAGACTTAAGATACAGGGGCAGTTCCCATTGGGGAAGAGAGGCCACAGGGAGTTTTAATGGAGCAATGTTTGATACTAGGGACCAGGGAAAGAGGGAAAGATCATTGGAGATACAAGAGACTGCAGATGCTGGAATCTGGAGCAACAAACAATCTGCTGGAGGAACTCAACGGAGCGAGCAGCATCTGTTGGGGGAAAGGAATTGTCGACGTTTTGTGTTGAAGTTTGCCTGCAATGCACTTTCTCTGTAGCTGTCACACTTTATTCTGCATTCTGTTATTGTTTTACCTCAATGCACTGTGTAATGAATTGATCTGTATGGACAGTATGCAAGACAAGTTTTTCACTGCACCTAATAATAAACCAATTCACCAACTTACCAGTTTGAAACCCTGCATCAGGACCAAGAGCGTAGGGAGGATAGTCAGTATAAAGGGGAGGGGTGAGGCCGGGGCCGGTCGGTGGGGAGGGGTGAAAGAGGCGGGAGATAGAGCCAGAGGCTGGATGATGATAGGTGGAGACACAAGGGGTTACAGATGCTGAACCTGACAAGTAAGGAAGATGGAGCGTGGACCCAGATGAGGGAGGGATGGTGGACCAGATGGGACCACCTGCGGGAGGGGAACAACACTGGGTGACGGGGGGCTGGAGGGAGGTGTGGAGAAAAGACAGTGGGAAGACCTAAGTAGATTGGAAGGAGAGAGAGGGGACAACACAGGATGGAAGGTTACCTGAAGTTGGAGAATTCGGTGTCCGTGCCGTCGGGGTGTAGACTCCCCAGGGGGAATATGAGGGGCTGTCCCTCTAGTTTGTGTTTGGCCTCACCCTGGCAGTGGAGGAGGCCGAGGGCAGACAGGTTGGGGTGGGAATGGGGAGGGGAGTTAAAATGGCTGCAACCGGGAGCTCGGAATGGGCGTTGCGGACACAGCGTAGCTGTTGTGCAAAATGGTCGCCCAGTCTGTGCCTGGTCTCGCCGATGTAGAGGCCGCGTCGGGAGCACCGAATGCAGTAGGCGCAGTTAGAGGAGGTGCACATGAATCTCTGCCTCACCTGCAAGGGCTATTTAGGGCCTGGGATGGTGGTAAGGGAGGAGGTGTAGGGGCAGGGGTTACACCTCCTACAGTTGCAGGGGATAGCGCCTGGGGAGGGAGACGGGTGGGTGGGGAGGGATGAGTGGACAGAGAGAGTGATCCCTGTGGAAAGCACGAAGGGGTGGGGAGGGGAGGACGTGGCTGGCGGAAATGGCAAAGGATGATGTGCTGGATGTGGAGACTGGTGGGATGAAAGATGAGGACTGGGGAGCTCTGTCTCTGTGCTGTGTGGAGGGAGGTGAGGTGAATGCAGAAGTGTGGGACGTAGAGGAGGTGTGAGAGAGAGGGCCCCATCAACCACAGTGGGGCAGCAATTCCTCTTAGTAACAAAAGGGTTGACACTCAGTGTTAGACTGTTGTAACACACTCTCTGTTACACACACACTCAGTGTAAGACTGTGTTCTAACACTCTCTCTGTTACACACACTCAGTGTAAAACTGTTCTAACACTCTCTCTGTTACACACACACTCAGTGTAAGACTCTGTTCTAACACTCTCTCTGTTACACACACACTCAGTGTAAGACTCTGTTCTAACACTCTCTCTGTTACACACACTCAGTGTAAGACTGTTCTAACACTCTCTCTGTTACACACACACTCAGTGTTAGACTGTTCTAAAACTCTCTCTGTTACACACACTCAGTGTAAGACTGTTCTAACACTCTCTCTGTTACGCACACACTCAGTGTAAGACTCTGTTCTGACACTCTCTCTGTTACGCACACACTCAGTGTAAGACTCTGTTCTAACACCCTCTCTGTTACACACACACTCAGTGTAAGACTGTTCTAACACTCTCTCTGTTACACACACTCAGTGTAAGACTGTTCTAACACTCTCTCTGTTACACACACTCAGTGTAAGACTCTGTTCTAACACTCTCTCTGTTACACACACACTCAGTGTAAGACTCTGTTCTAACACTCTCTGTTACACACACACTCAGTGTAAGACTGTTCTAACACTCTCTCTGTTACACACACTCAGTGTAAGACTCTGTTCTAACACTCTCTCTGTTACACACACTCAGTGTAAGACTGTTCTAACACTCTCTCTGTTACACACACACTCAGTGTAAGACTCTGTTCTAACACTCTCTCTGTTACACACACACTCAGTATAAGACTCTGTTCTAACACTCTCTCTGTTACACACACACTCAGTGTAAGACTCTGTTCTAACACTCTCTCTGTTACACACACACTCAGTGTTAGACTGTTCTAACACTCTCTCTGTTACACACACACTCAGTGTAAGGCTCTGTTCTAAGACTCTCTCTGTTACACACACACAGTGTTAGACTGTTCTAACACTCTCTGTTACACACACACTCAGTGTAAGACTGTTCTAACACTCTCTCTGTTACGCACACACTCAGTGTAAGACTCTGTTCTAACACTCTCTCTGTTACACACACACTCAGTGTAAGACTGTTCTAACACTCTCTCTGTTACACACACACTCAGTGTAAGGCTCTGTTCTAACACTCTCTCTGTTACACACACTCAGTGTAAGACTCTGTTCTAACACTCTCTCTGTTACACACACACTCAGTGTAAGGCTCTGTTCTAACACTCTCTCTGTTACGCACACACTCAGTGTAAGACTCTGTTCTAACACTCTCTCTGTTACACACACACTCAGTGTAAGACTGTGTTCTAACACTCTCTCTGTTACGCACACACTCAGTGTAAGACTCTGTTCTAACACTGTTACACACACACTCAGTGTAAGACTCTGTTCTAACACTCTCTCTGTTACGCACACACTCAGTGTAAGACTGTGTTCTAACACTCTCTCTGTTACGCACACACTCAGTGTAAGACTCTGTTCTAACACTCTCTCTGTTACGCACACACTCAGTGTAAGACTCTGTTCTAACACTCTCTCTGTTACGCACACACTCAGTGTAAGACTCTGTTCTAACACTCTCTCTGTTACACACACTCAGTGTAAGACTGTTCTAACACTCTCTCTGTTACACACACACTCAGTGTAAGACTCTGTTCTAACACTCTCTCTGTTACACACACACTCAGTATAAGACTCTGTTCTAACACTCTCTCTGTTACGCACACACTCAGTGTAAGACTCTGTTCTAACACTCTCTCTGTTACGCACACACAGTGTAAGACTCTGTTCTAACACTCTCTCTGTTACACACACACTCAGTGTAAGACTCTGTTCTAACACTCTCTCTGTTACACACACTCAGTGTAAGGCTCTGTTCTAACACTCTCTCTGTTACACACACACTCAGTGTAAGACTCTGTTCTAACACTCTCTCTTTTACACACACACTCAGTGTAAGACTCTGTTCTAACACTCTCTCTGTTACGCACACACTCAGTGTAAGACTCTGTTCTAACACTCTCTCTGTTACACACACTCAGTGTAAGACTCTGTTCTAACACTCTCTCTGTTACACACACTCAGTGTAAGACTGTTCTAACACTCTCTCTGTTACACACACTCAGTGTAAGACTCTGTTCTAACACTCTCTCTGTTACACACACACTCAGTGTAAGACTCTGTTCTAACACTCTCTCTGTTACGCACACACTCAGTGTAAGACTCTGTTCTAACACTCTCTCTGTTACACACACACTCAGTGTAAGACTGTGTTCTAACACTCTCTCTGTTACACACACACTCAGTGTAAGACTGTTCTAACACACTGTCTGTTACACACACACTCAGTGTAAGACTGTTCTAACACTCTCTCTGTTACACACACACTCAGTGTAAGACTGTTCTAACACTCTCTCTGTTACGCACACACTCAGTGTAAGACTCTGTTCTAACACACTCTCTGTTACACACACACTCAGTGTAAGACTCTGTTCTAACACTCTCTCTGTTACACACACACTCAGTGTAAGACTGTGTTCTAACACTCTCTCTGTTACACACACACTCAGTGTAAGACTGTTCTAACACACTCTCTGTTACACACACACTCAGTGTAAGACTGTTCTAACACTCTCTCTGTTACACACACACTCAGTGTAAGACTGTTCTAACACTCTCTCTGTTACACACACACTCAGTGTAAGACTCTGTTCTAACACTCTCTGTTACACACACACTCAGTGTAAGACTGTTCTAACACTCTCTCTGTTACACACACACTCAGTGTAAGACTCTGTTCTAACACTCTCTCTGTTACACACACACTCAGTGTAAGACTCTGTTCTAACACTCTCTCTGTTACACACACACTCAGTGTAAGACTGTTCTAACACTCTCTCTGTTACACACACACTCAGTGTAAGACTCTGTTCTAACACTCTCTGTTACACACACACTCAGTGTAAGACTCTGTTCTAACACTCTCTCTGTTATACACACACACAGTGTAAGACTCTGTTCTAACACTCTCTCTGTTACACACACACACTCAGTGTAAGACTCTCTTCTAACACTCTCTCTGTTACACACACACTCAGTGTAAGACTCTGTTCTAACACTCTCTCTGTTACGCACACACTCAGTGTAAGACTGTTCTAACACTCTCTCTGTTACGCACACACTCAGTGTAAGACTGTTCTAACACACTCTCTGTTACACACACTCAGTGTAAGACTCTGTTCTAACACTCTCTCTGTTACACACACACTCAGTGTAAGACTCCGTTCTAACACTCTCTCTGTTACACACACACTCAGTGTAAGACTCCGTTCTAACACTCTCTCTGTTACACACACACTCAGTGTAAGACTCCGTTCTAACACTCTCTCTGTTACACACACACTCAGTGTAAGACTCCGTTCTAACACTCTCTCTGTTACACACACACTCAGTCTAAGACTCCGTTCTAACACTCTCTCTGTTACACACACACTCAGTCTAAGACTCCGTTCTAACACTCTCTCTGTTACACACACACTCAGTGTAAGACTCTGTTCTAACACTCTCTCTGTTACACACACACTCAGTGTAAGACTCTGTTCTAACACTCTCTCTGTTACGCACACACTCAGTGTAAGACTCTGTTCTAACACTCTCTCTGTTACACACACATTCAGTGTAAGACTCTGTTCTAACACTCTCTCTGTTACACACACACTCAGTGTTAGACTGTTCTAACACTCTCTCTGTTACACACACACTCAGTGTTAGACTGTTCTAACACTCTCTCTGTTACACACACACTCAGTGTAAGGCTCTGTTCTAACACTCTCTCTGTTACACACACACTCAGTGTAAGACTGTTCTAACACTCTCTCTGTTACACACACACTCAGTGTTAGACTGTTCTAACACTCTCTCTGTTACACACACACTCAGTGTTAGACTGTTCTAACACTCTCTCTGTTACACACACACTCAGTGTTAGACTGTTCTAACACTCTCTCTGTTACACACACACTCAGTGTAAGACTCTGTTCTAACACTCTCTCTGTTACGCACACACTCAGTGTAAGACTCTGTTCTAACACTCTCTCTGTTACACACACATTCAGTGTAAGACTCTGTTCTAACACTCTCTCTGTTACACACACACTCAGTGTTAGACTGTTCTAACACTCTCTCTGTTACACACACACTCAGTGTTAGACTGTTCTAACACTCTCTCTGTTACGCACACACTCAGTGTAAGACTCTGTTCAAACACTCTCTCTGTTACGCACACACTCAGTGTAAGACTCTGTTCTAACCCTGTTACACACACACTCAGTGTAAGACTCTGTTCTAACACTCTGTCTGTTACGCACACACTCAGTGTAAGACTCTGTTCTAACACTCTCTCTGTTACGCACACACTCAGTGTTAGACTCTGTTCTAACACTCTCTCTGTTACGCACACACTCAGTGTAAGACTCTGTTCTAACACTCTCTCTGTTACGCACACACTCAGTGTAAGACTCTGTTCTAACACTCTCTCTGTTACACACACTCAGTGTTAGACTCTTCTAACACTCTCTGTTATACACACACTCAGTGTAAGACTGTTCAAACACTCTCTCTGTTACGCACACACTCAGTGTAAGACTCTGTTCTAACCCTGTTACACACACACTCAGTGTAAGACTCTGTTCTAACACTCTCTCTGTTACGCACACACTCAGTGTAAGACTGTGTTCTAACACTCTCTCTGTTACGCACACACTCAGTGTTAGACTCTGTTCTAACACTCTCTCTGTTACGCACACACTCAGTGTAAGACTCTGTTCTAACCCTGTTACACACACACTCAGTGTAAGACTCTGTTCTAACACTCTCTCTGTTACGCACACACTCAGTGTAAGACTGTGTTCTAACACTCTCTCTGTTACGCACACACTCAGTGTTAGACTCTGTTCTAACACTCTCTCTGTTACGCACACACTCAGTGTAAGACTCTGTTCTAACACTCTCTCTGTTACGCACACACTCAGTGTAAGACTCTGTTCTAACACTCTCTCTGTTACACACACTCAGTGTTAGACTCTTCTAACACTCTCTGTTATACACACACTCAGTGTAAGACTGTTCAAACACTCTCTCTGTTACGCACACACTCAGTGTAAGACTCTGTTCTAACCCTGTTACACACACACTCAGTGTAAGACTCTGTTCTAACACTCTCTCTGTTACGCACACACTCAGTGTAAGACTGTGTTCTAACACTCTCTCTGTTACGCACACACTCAGTGTTAGACTCTGTTCTAACACTCTCTCTGTTACGCACACACTCAGTGTAAGACTCCGTTCTAACACTCTCTCTGTTACACACACACTCAGTCTAAGACTCCGTTCTAACACTCTCTCTGTTACACACACACTCAGTGTAAGACTCTGTTCTAACACTCTCTCTGTTACACACACACTCAGTGTTAGACTGTTCTAACACTCTCTCTGTTACACACACACTCAGTGTAAGACTCTGTTCTAACACTCTCTCTGTTACGCACACACTCAGTGTAAGACTCTGTTCTAACACTCTCTCTGTTACACACACATTCAGTGTAAGACTCTGTTCTAACACTCTCTCTGTTACACACACACTCAGTGTTAGACTGTTCTAACACTCTCTCTGTTACACACACACTCAGTGTTAGACTGTTCTAACACTCTCTCTGTTACGCACACACTCAGTGTAAGACTCTGTTCAAACACTCTCTCTGTTACGCACACACTCAGTGTAAGACTCTGTTCTAACCCTGTTACACACACACTCAGTGTAAGACTCTGTTCTAACACTCTCTCTGTTACGCACACACTCAGTGTAAGACTGTGTTCTAACACTCTCTCTGTTACGCACACACTCAGTGTTAGACTCTGTTCTAACACTCTCTCTGTTACGCACACACTCAGTGTAAGACTCTGTTCTAACACTCTCTCTGTTACGCACACACTCAGTGTAAGACTCTGTTCTAACACTCTCTCTGTTACGCACACACTCAGTGTAAGACTCTGTTCTAACACTCTCTCTGTTACACACACACTCAGTGTAAGACTCTCTTCTAACACTCTCTCTGTTACACACACTCAGTGTAAGGCTCTGTTCTAACACTCTCTCTGTTACACACACACTCAGTGTAAGACTCTGTTCTAACACTCTCTCTGTTACACACACACACTCAGTGTAAGACTCTGTTCTAACACTCTCTCTGTTACGCACACACTCAGTGTAAGACTCTGTTCTAACACTCTCTCTGTTACGCACACACTCAGTGGAAGACTCTGTTCTAACACTCGCTCTGTTACAGACACACTCAGTGTAAGACTGTTCTAACACTCTGTAACACACACACTCAGTGTAAGACTCTGTTCTAACACTCTCTCTGTTACACACACACTCAGTGTAAGACTCTGTTCTAACACTCTCTCTGTTACACACACTCAGTGTAAGACTCTGTTCTAACACTCTCTCTGTTACACACACACTCAGTGTAAGACTCTGTTCTAACACTCTCTCTGTTACGCACACACTCAGTGTAAGACTCTGTTCTAACACTCTCTCTGTTACGCACACACTGAATACAAGACTCTAAACTTGTTGTTGCACCCTGCTCTCAGTATTAGTCTGTTATAAATCTCTCTGCCCTGCCCCAAGTATATCTCTATTGTAGCACTGTTGCACACCATGCTCTCATTATTTTCCGTTGTACTACCTCAATGCACTGTGTAATGAGTTGATCTGTACAATCGGTATGCAAGACAAGTTTTTCACTTACCTCAGTACATGTGACAATAGTAAACCAATTCCAATTTCAAAAGAGCCAGTAAAAACACAAGGAGCTGAATAGTTGACGACTAGGAAACAAAATGCTCGATATCTAATGAGCAAAGCAATCTGTCTAAATGTATATTACAGCTGCAGCAATCTTAATATGAAAAGTAAATATATGTTACAGTTATTATAAGTAATAAGGTTAATGTGCATTACATCACCAGTAATACAATGGGGATATACTCTAAACAGCATGGCCAACATGTTTGTAAACAATCAAAGGCTTTGTGTACAGCTGTGTGTGGCATATTCTTCACTTCATGAAATCGCTTTATTCTATTGCCATTTTAGCTGGTATCACTTACTCTCAGCTGTTTCTGATACTTAGTTCTACTCCGTTGGCAACTGTTTGCTGGCTGCTGGTGATATTAACATGAATTTCTCCGCAATCCTCCAGATTTAGCCCTCCTTTTTATCCAAGGCAGATAAAAGCATTCTCAGTCTGTGTCTATTTTTAAATAAGCCCCACTTTTTTCTGTCTATATCACAGTCTTTGACTTTTACAGCATGGAAATAGGCCCTTCGGCCCACTGAGTCCGTGCTGACCATCGACCACTCATTTACACCGATTCCATTTTATTCTCCCCACATTCCCATCTACCCCCAGATTCTACCCCTCACCCACACACTGGGGTCGATTTACAGTGACCAATTAACCCACCGACCCCGCACGTCTTTGGGATGTGGGAGGAAACCAGAGCACCCGGGAGGAATCCCACGCGGTCACAGGGAGAACGTGCAAACTCCACACACACAGTGCCGGAGGTCAGGATCGAACCCGGGTCTCTGGAACCAAGAGGCAGCGGCTCTACTGGCTGGGCCACTGTGTCATTCCTGTCCAGGTATGTCCCTCCCCTTCTGCATCATCTTCCCAAATCCTTCCACACTCCCTACCGAACCCCACCTCCCCCCCCGTCACCCCCTGCCCCCACCATAACTGTGACATTGGCCTATTGAAAGCAGGGAATAACTTGGCCTCAGCCAATCCCCTGCTTTCATGTGTCCTGCCCTGCCTTGCATGCTCCATGGGTAATTCTACGCCATTGCGTTACCCAGCAGGAAGCGACTAGTGAGGGCAAGTTGGTGACAAGTTTGCCAGCAATCATAGGATATTACGCAGTCAGTTGAGGTTGCCAAGAAACTTTGCTTGTTGTGGGCAGAATCCAAGCAAATCCAGTCAGGGAAAAGAGGTTGACACAGCTGCAAAAGAACTAGAATCGAAACACAGAAGGAGGTGATTTGGTCCAACGAGTCTGTGCTGGCTCCTGGCAGATCAATTTGTTCATTCCCGTTTGCCTGCTCTTTCCCCAATCCTGTGAGTTGTTCTCTCTGTCCAGTGCACATCCAGTTCCCTTTTGAAGGCCCTGATAGATTCTGTTTCCATCCTCTGTACAGACAGGGAGCCCTGAATCATCACCACTCTCCTGACGTTCAAACACAGCAAGACGAAAATGGTTCTGTTGTCTCAAAAGATGGAGATTCTTAACGAGACATGAATCTCAGCACATCGCTTTGGAACAGCAAGCTGAGCCACACTGTGGAAACACGGGAGTTTATGCCTGAGTTTGTGTTGCTGAAGCTGGGCTTTTGTTTTGTAACTTATAGTAATTTTCTGTCTTTGCACTGCACTGCTGCTGCAAAACAACACATTTCACATCATACAAGTCAGCGATAATAACTCTGATTCAATTCTAAAACCTGAAATGTGAACTCTCTTTCTCTAGTGAAGCCGCTGCCTCACTGCTCCAGAGATACATGGAACATAGAACATAGAACACGACAGCACAGTACAGGCCCTTCGACCCACGATGTTGTGCCGACATTTTATCCTGCTCTAATATCTATCTACCCCTTCCCTCCCACATAGCCCTCCATTTCTCTATCATTCATGTGTCTATCGAAGGGTCTCTTAAATGTCCCTAATGTATCTGCTCCCACAACCTCTGCCGGCAGTGTGTTCCACGCACCCACCACTCTCTGTGTAAAAAACTTACCCCTGACATCCCCCTTATACCTTCCTCCAATCACCTTAAAATTATGCCCCCTCGTGTTAGCCATTGTCGCCCTGGGGAAAAGTCTCTGACTGTCCACTCGATCTATGCCTCTTATCATCTTGTACACCTCTATCAAGTCACCTCTCATTCTCCTTCTCTCCAAAGAGAAAAGCCCTAGCTTGCTCAACCTATCCTCATAAGACATGCCCTCCAATCCAGGCAACACCCGGGTTCAATCCCGACCTCCAGCGCTGTCTGTGTGGAGTTTGCACGTTCTCCCTGTGACTGTGTGGGTCTCCCCCGGGTGCTCCGGTTTCCTCCCACATCCCAAAGATGTGCGGGTCAGTGGGTTAATTGGTCACTGTAGGAGAATGGTAGAATCTGGGGGGAGTTGATGGGATTGTGGGGACAATAAAATGGGATTAATGGATGACTGGTGTAAAAATGGGTGGTTGATGTTCAGTACGGACTCAGTGGGCCAAAGGGCCTGTCTGACTCTGAGTGCATGTCTCTCCACAGAGGCTGCCTGACCTACTGAGGGTTTCCAGCGTTGTTCTGTTTTTATCTCACTTCTTCGCCCTTACAGACCTAGAGTACTGCAGTGAGCCTCTGCTACCTCCACACACACAGGCCACAGGCTTACTCACCCTCCTTACACATTTTGCACCCGAGGAGGAACCTTACAGCCCACATTCCCCTCGGCCTCTTTTCCACATGGAAACATTCAGTTAAAGGTGAGCAGTAGCCCTTTAAGAGTTGCTGACTGACTGGAAGTTCAGTCTCCCTCCCCACCATCCCCCCCCCCTCCCTTTTCCCAACTAACTGCACTCTCTTTAGTTCCCATTGCCTATTTTTCCAAGTGCTGGCAACCTATTACAATTAGGGGCAAGGGTTAACCTCGTCTCATGTGCTAACTTCTGTCACCTCCTCTGGTCCTACAATGATCCAAAACCTATTGTGCTCTACCCACTTCGCTACCACTGGCAGCCGTGCCTTCAGGCATCTGGTCCCCAATCCCTGGAGTTCCCGCCCTAGATCCCCAACCTCTTTCCTTCGTTAATTCACTCCCTCCCATTTTAAGGAGCTCATGGAGCAGGGAATAGTGGCCAGAATCTTGTTCATAGAGGCATACAGCATGGAAACAGTCCCTTTGGCCCACAGAGTCCATGCTGACCATTAAGCTGTCCTGGCATTTGCCTGATAGTGCTCCTGGGCCGTGATTATGTTAGTTGTGTAGTAGCTGGAGTCCTGGACCATTTCTCTGGAGATATGAGTTCGAATCCCACAATGGTAGCTAAGGACTTTAATTTCAAGTAATTGAATAAATCTAGGACTAAAGTTACCCTTAGTAATGGTAATTACAAAATCACTGGATTGTTGTAAAAACCAGTTTGGTTCATTAACATCCTTATCCAGTGTTACCCATGGGTGACTGCAGACCCACCAGTGTCGTTGACCCTTAACTGCCTCCTCAATCCAAGGGCAATTAGGGATGGGCAATAAATGCTGGTATCGCCAGTAACATTCAGATCCTATAGAATAAATAGTTTAAAAAATTACGTTAAAGGTCAATCCAAGATGTTATGGAGTCGTACAGCCCTTCGGCCCACTGAGTACATACTGACCATCAACCACTCACTTACACTGATACCATATTAATCATAGAGACATACAATGAACCATAAAGACATACAGCACCAAAACAGACCCTTCAACCCACCGAATCCAAACTGACCATCAAACACCACTTATACTAACCCTATATTAATCCCATTTTATTCTCCCCACACTCTCATCAGCTCCCCCCCAGATTCCACCCCTTACCCACACATGAGGGGGCAATTAACAGAGGCCAATTAACCCACCAAACAGCACATCTTTGGGATGCGGTACACAGTTAGAGGTGTAATGGGAGCATTGCGTCAGCTGATGCACCATGTATTACCAAAGATAATTCCTGAATGCTCGAAAGTGGAATTTCTGCAAATAAGCACATTCCGAGGTCAATCTTTCTATCTCCCTTTATGTCCCTTGCCAGTGAAAGCAAGTCTCAAAATGCCAGGTGCTTGTACATTTCAACCTTGTTGGCGGGGAGTTTCTGTGTTCCTTTATCAGTTTCTTGTCACTCTACTGTGTCAGGTTTGAAACGTTCCACACTGGAAGTGAGCTATGTTCAATATGTTCCACACAGCAGAGTACATAACATTCACTGGACACTGTAGAACCCCAGAGGTCAGTGATTGGAGTTTCTCTGGGCTCTTGATTTTCTAAAAAGGGGTGCAAGATTATTGTGGAAATTAAAAAGCTCCTGGTGTAGGAAGTAACATACTGTCCTGGAAAGAAGGTTAACTGGAAACACAAAGTAAGCATAAATGGGTCTTTTTCTGGCAGGCAAGATGTAATGAACGGTGTGCCACAGGAATCAGTACTGGACCCTCAACCTTTACAATTTATACAAGTGACATGGATGAAATTACTGAGGGAGTGGTTGCCAAATCTACTGATAACACAGAGATAGGTAACAGGAAAGTAAATTGTGAAGAGGACGTAAAGAGGCTACAGAGCGATATAGAAAGTTTAAGCAGGCAAACACCTAGCAAGTAGAGTATAATGTGGGCAATGTGACAAGGTTCATTTGGAGGAAAAAAATTAAATAAAAGCATTATCTAAGTGGTGAGAGGTTGCAAGTTCTGAAATGCAGAGAGATTTGGATTCACAAAAGGCTAGTATGTAGGTAATTATGAAACCTAACAGAATGTTGTTGTTCATTTGAGGTGACTTGACGACAAAAGTCAGGAGGTTATACATTGGTGAGATCACATCAGGAGTACTGTGTGCACGGAAGGATGTCAATGGATTGAAGCTGTGCAGGGAAAGTTTACTGGACTGATACCTGGAATGTGACACAAAAACAGAAAGATTAAGGTATCTTTATTAGTCACATGTACATTGAAACACACAGTGAAATGCATCTTTTGCATAGAGCATGCTGGGGGCAGCCCGCAAGTGTCGCCACGCTTCCGGCGCCAACATAGCATGCCCACAACTTCCTAACCCGTACGTCTTCGGAATGTGGGAGGAATCCGGAGCACCCGGAGGAAACCCACGCAGACACGGGGAGAACGTACAAACTCCCTACAGACAGCGGCCGGAATTGAACCCGGGTCGCTGGCGCTGTAATGGTGTTACGCTAACCGCTACACTAAAGGATTCAAGCAGAGTCAAGCAGCATTTGTGGAAAGAGAAACCAGTCAACGTTTCAGATTGAAGACCCTTCATCAGAACTCTGTGTTAACTGGTTTCTCTTTCCACAGATGCTGCTTGACTGGCTGAGTTCTTCCAACATTTTCTGATTTTGTTTCACATTCCAGCCCCTGCAGTTTTAATGGTTTTTATACCTGAAATGGGCAGCTTGTCTTATGAGCAAAGGTTGGACAGGCTGGGCTTGTATCTGCTAGAGTTTGGAAGAATGAGAGGGGTCTCAACACAATGCATGTGGAGAGCATACTCCTTTTTGTGGATAATCTAGAATTAGGGGTCACCGTTTATAAATGAGTCACACATTTAAAACAAAGATGAGCTTTTTTTTCTCTCAGAAGGCCATGAGTCTTTGGGACTCTCTTCCTCAAAGGGCAGTGGAAGCAGAGTCTTCGAATATTCTTCAGGCAGATCTAGATAGATTCTTGATAAGCAAGAATGTGAAAGGTTACTATGGGTGGATGGGAATGCAGAGTTAAAATTGAAATCAGATCAGCCATGATATTAAATGGCAAAGCAGGTTCGAGGGGCCGAGTGGCCTACTCCTGCCCCTAATTGTCTGGCCGTTTGTAAGGCACACACACACACACACAAAGCCAATTGATGGTTTGTAATTCTGACGATTCCTGCAGTGTGGTCCAGTCCAGGATTTGACAGTGTCCCTGGGCATGTTACGAACTGAGACTCTCTCGGGCTCTCTGTATCACAGCCATAGGGATGAGACCACAGATGGAGTTTCGACTTCAATCAGAAACCCAAATTACTTCAAAACAATTTCAAAACTTTCTGATACTTTATTTCGTTCTTAATCGGAATACGCGAAGAACGAGAGGGGCGTACAAGGAGGAAACAAGCAGAAAGATTTTTTTAAAAGAGTGAAAAAGTCTGAAAGGATACATAAGAAAATTCAAGCCCTTTAACTTCCGACACCAGGGTGGTCGAAGAACAGATTGAGAAGGAATATTTATAACATAAGGGTTTAATGATCGCTGAGAACTCTTAACGCGCCTGACTCTGGGCGAGGCAACTTTTATTTCCAAACGCTGGATGTTATTGAAGAGGGGAAAAAAACTGAAATTTGATTTTTTATTATTTTGAGTGGATCTCTTGTGCTGTCATTAAGAATTTTTTTTTTGACGCGTTCCGCTTCATGACTCTCTGGGTCATATTCGAGAGAGAATTCAGTCTTTCAGATCAGATTACTACTACCGACCCATTCCTCATTTTATTCTCCTAGGAGTTTTACAAGGTATTTCAGAGATTTCTATTACTTATTATTTCGCTGTTTTCTGACTGCAAAAATAAACTCTCGCCTTCAACTGAGGTTACAGGATGAGTGCAATTGTTATTAGTCTTTGATGTACATTCCTGAACTTGTTTAATGGAAACTCCTAAATAATTGTGCAACACTCTGTGAATTTTTCTGAAGTTCTGTTTGTTCACCCCGAAGATATTTTTTAAAATGTCGGGGGAGATAATTCACACACAAAAAAAAAGCCACACCGTTATCCTGGACTATTTTTCTGCTGTTGATAAACTTGTCTTTTCACTTCAATGTCCAGCCAGGCACTAAACTGTGCCCCCTCGTTTATAGCAGTCGGTTTAAAGGAGGTAAAATGTAAAATGGGAAAGCGATTAGTTTGAAGAGAATTACAGGTGATAAAAGCAACAGATTTAAACGAACGAAAGGGGTGCAGAAAAGTTTAATTACAATTGACAAGAAAAGGTAATTTTTTTGTTCTTAAGATGGCTTGTGTAAATCCTGATATTTCTGAAACAAAATTCAGATTTGAGAAATGTTTACAGACTGGGACCTCTGTGTGGACGGAGACTTGGAGAGGCGCTCCCTTTATAAAAGGTCTGGGATTGTTTTGATGAGGTTTAATTAGTAATACTGTTGCATTGTCTTTTTAATTGGTGTTTCCTTTTGTTGCTTGTGGATGGATTTGGCGCTGAGTTTTTTATTGAATGGATTTTTGCGCCCTATGGCCCTCCTTCAGCTCTCGCCAGTCATTAGATCAGTCTCAAAGAAGATACTCGGAACTTTTCCAAGTTGCTGACTGCGAGCGGGATCCAACCTCGTTGCTTCACCGCGCTGCCTTGTTGCGCCTCTTTAATGCCAGTTTGTACCGAGCGACACGAATTCCCCCAACAGCAAAGGGCAGTGGGCTCCACTCCATCTTTACCGGACAGGATAACGTCCAGCTCACATTGTCGGTTACTGAGCAACTCTAAACCAGCGGTCCAATCTAATGAAGCGATTGCAACCAATAGGAGACTCAGTCCCGGGCTACGGTTTAATTTGAACAAGATTTGTTTTGAGCCCCGCGGTCTCATCGCTTCCCAGTTAGTTTGGGAGACCCCTGACCCAGTCTGGGGAAGAGGAGGGGGTGTATTGATAGTTTCCAGAGTCCCACCAAGGTTGGTGATCTGGAGTTTGAGGAATCTCCCCATCATAAGGAAATAGAAGTGGGTGTAGATTAAATGGGAGATTTTCCAACTGAATGCCACTGAGCAGGAATGGCTGTACTAATTCTTCCTGAAATTTCCCGAGAGGATCTTATCGGGGAATCAGGAGGGCTGGGACCATTTAAGCTCAGTGTTGGGGATGGCTGCTTTTGGGAAGTTGGAACTGGGCACTGCCAGGTGTGAGGTGCCAGAGAGGAAGTGCAGCGGATGGTACGGGACCCCTCACGCCAGCGGTGCTGCCAGACCATCCCGTGGCCAATTTTGCTCGGGCAAGCGGATGTCTGGGCAAAGGTCGGGGCTGGGCGTGAGCCTTGCACTTGTGTTGACCCCGCAGGAACAGGCGAGGAGCGTTCAGCTCATCAAGAACATTCCTCTATTTAATGACTCAGAATCAGGTTTATTATCACTGACACATGTCGTGAAATGTGTTGTTTTGCGGCAGCAGTACAGTGCAAGACATAAAAATTACTATAAGTTACACAAATAAATAAATAGTGCAAAAGAGGAATAACGAGGTAGTGTTCGTGGGTTCATGGACTGTTCAGAAATCTGATGGCGGAGGGGAAGAAGCTGTTCCTGAATCACTGAGTGTGGGTCTTCAGGCTCCTGTACCTCCTCCCCGATGGTAGTAACGGGAAGAGGGCATGTCCTGGGTGGCGAGGGAACTCCATGTTAGTTCTGTGCCCTTGGACACCAGAGCCTATCCCTTGCAGCTCTGCCGATCCCAATCACATCCCCTGGCCTTGCTGGAGTCTTTCCAGAATTTTCTGTTTCGAATCCAGCCTCAACAACTATTGGGCGGAAAGCGAAGGCCAGATTGAGTCGGGTGCAGGTAATGTCGAACTGAAACCCAGCTTCCAGCTTCAGTGATCAGCCCCGCTCCTGGTCTAACCTCCTGCATTGAGCTGGTGCCTCTGCCTCTGGGTCAGAGGGGATTGTGGAGCCCAGCCCCAGAGTGTTAAGTGGGAACCCTGGGCTGATGTTGTGGTGTGGTACTGTGGGAGTGCTGCACTGTCAGACTCTCAGATGTTGGGCCCAAGCCCTGTTTGCATTCATACCTGCGTGCATTGGAAGATCCCATGGGTGGGCAGGGCAAGTCCCGTTGTGTCCTGCCCCATGGATTATTTCATAGTGTTTCTGGGATCAAGCTGTGCTCCAATTGGCTACGGAACTTCTTTCATTGCAACCAGAGCATATAGGTTGAAGTTCAGGGGTAAGAGGATCGGAGGGAATCTGAGGGTCTGTGTTTTCCTCCAGAGGGTTGTTGGAATTTAGAACTCACCGCTTGAGGGGGCAGTGGAGGCAGGGACTTTCACAACATGTAAGAAGTGTCTGGATGAGCAAGTGAATCACCAAGGCTGTGGACCAAGTGCTGGTAAATGGGATGAGCGTAAACCTAATGGTCAGTACGGACAAGTTGGGCCGAAGGGTCTGTTTCTGCGATGTTTGACTCTTTAACAGTGACCGCCTCAAACACTTCATGAAAGGCCTTCAGATTCTGTGACAGGCACTGTGTAAATGCACGTCTTTCTTCACTAAGATTTTTAATATTGATTTAATTTCCAGAGCTGCCTATAACCGTACATGTAGAATTGCCCGCATATGATAATTTTTAACTTGAATTGTCATCCAGTGATGTCTATTTAAGAAGCATTACATCCCGTGATCTGTGGAATGGAGAAAGTTAGCAATATATAAACATTCACTATTATTCTGCTACCATTTATTTTTCTATTATACTTCAGTGAGGCCAAAATAAGCTTCCTAAGGGAGATGTTGTCTACTGTTCTACACTGTGTGAACCTGAGACAGTTTTGTTTATTTGCCTGTACATACAGTATTGCAAGGGTCAGGAATATGTGTCCGCTCCATTCCCATTGGAATTCATGCTTTCCATGAATCGTCCTCGGGACGGTGACATGGGAATGGTCAGAATTTAATCCGTGTGTGGGAGGTAGTGGAATGGTCTTCACTGAGCTCCATTGGCTCCTTTATCTGTCAGATCTCCTTGGTTATGATTGCCCCCCAGGGCCTGTCTCACCACCGTTCCCAGCCCTCCAGTGGCGGCCAATGTGGGTGGCAACAGCTCCACCATCCCGGCTAGCTTTTCACCAGCTCACCACTGAGCTGCACAGAGGGATTCCTCCTTACCCTTCCTCAAGCACCTTCACTGTTTCCTCACACTCCAGCTCTTAACTGAATCCTATGTCTTTGACTTGCTTATAATCTCACCTTGTATCCTTGGTGCTCTGGATTTCTAGTGTTAAAGGACCAGAAACCTAGAGACCTGAGTTAATAATCCAAAGAAAACAAGTTCAAATCCCGCCATGGAAATTTGAGTATTTCAATTCAGGTTTATTTTTTGGGATCTGGATATCCCAGCATTTACTGCCCATTCCTAATTACCCCGTGAGAAGGTGGGGGTGAGGCACCTTCTTGAACAGCTGCAGTCCCTCTGGTGAAGGTGCTCCCGCAGTGCTGTTGGGGAGGGGGTTCCAGGACTTCCGACCCAGTGACGATGAAGGAACGGGGATAAATTTCCAAGTCGGGATGGTGTGCGACTGGGAGGGGAACCTGCAGGTGGTGGTGTTCCCCTGCACTCACTGCCCTTGTCCTTCTTGGTGGTAGAGGTCATGGGTTTGGGAGGTACTGTCGGAGTAGCCTGGGTAAGTAACTGCAGTGCATTGTGTAGACGGCGCACACTGCAGCCACTGTGTGCATCAGTGGTGGAGGGAGGGAGTGTTTGGGAGTGGTGATCTGCTTTGTGCCGGATGGTGTTGATTTTCTTGAGTTGTCAGAGCTGCAGGCATCCACACAAGTGGAGAGTGTTCCATCACACTCCTGAATTGTGTCTTGCAGACGGTGGAAAGATCTTGGGTGTCAGGAGGTGAGTCATTCCTTGACACTGTTCTTGTAGCCATGGTATTATTGTGTCCAGTTGGTGTTCTGGTCATTGGTCAGCCCTGGGACGTTGATGGGGCGGGAAGTGCTGATGGTAATTCCATTGAACGCCAAGGGTGGCTGATGAGACTCTTCTGTTGGAGTTGATCATTGTCTTCAAGTAAAATAATTAGAAGAAAATTGCTTTCAGTAAAAGTGACCCTGAGGCTGCCTGATTGTTGCAAAAGGTGGATGTTGCCAATGTGCTCAAAGGAAGGAAGTGTCCTGCCCTGGGCTGCTCTCGGAACAGGCGACTGCAGCCCCACTACCTCCTGAAACAGCCCACTCGCCTCGATCAAAGCCGTCACAAGTCACCTCAAGGATCAAACAGCAGCATAGGTTCACACCGCACAGGAACAGGCCCTTCGGCCCAACTCGTCCACGCCGACCAAGGTGCCTACCTGAGCCAGTCCCATTTGCCTGTATTTGGCCCATATCTCTCTAAACCTTTCCTGTCCATGTACCTGTCCAAGTGCCTTTCAAACATTGTCATTGTACCCGCTTCTACCACTCCCTCTGGCAGCTCGTTCCGTATACCCACCACCCTCTGTGTGAAAAAGTTACCCCTCAGGTCCCCCTTAAATCTTACCCCTCTCACCTTACGCCTGTACCCTCTAGGTTTAGACTCCCTGACCCTGGGAAAAAGACTGTCCATTCACCTTATCGATGCCCCTCGTGATTTTATAAACCTCCATAAGTTCACCCCTCAGCCTCCTTCACTCCAGAGTAAACAGTCCCAGCCTGTCCAGTCTCTCCTTATAGCTCGAGCCCTCCAATCCCGGCAACATCCTGGTGAATCTTTTCTGCACCCTCTCCAGCTTAACGACATCCCTCCTACAGCAGGGCGACCAGAACTGCACACAGTACTCCAAGTGCAGTCTCACCAACATCCCGTACAGCTGTAACGGGACATCCCAACTCCTGTACTCAATATGCTGACCAATGAAGGCCAGTGTGCCATACACCACCTTCACCACCCTGTCTACTTGTGTCACCACTTTCAGGGAACCATGTACCTGTACCCCTAGCTTTAATTGGGAGCATATCAGAGAGTAACCCTGATGGCAGTAAACAGACCTTACCTGCGATCTCCATACCCCAAGAAAGAATAAAACTAACAGAACCAACAATAATAAAACTCCAAGAATAAAACAGATCCAGTCCTCCCTGGGCTGTTGTATTATGGGAGAGGTTGTGGGCACTGCCTCCAATCAGGAGTGCCATTGGTTCCCTCGAAAATTCTGGCCATTTCCCTTAAACGTGCTCCCAATCACGTGAACATTGTGGACGTCAGTGGGTGCAGCCTCTGAAGAAGCAGACGCTGGAACCTTCACCAAAATCCCATTGTGTTCCATATTTGCTTAAGACATGGGGTAAATATGGCTTCAGTCCATTGTCTCTGGCAGCTCACAGACCAATCCCATTCCGCACTACTTTTCCCTGAGCGTTTGGAGGAATTTACAGCGGCCTATTAACCCACCAACCCGCACGTCTTTGGGATATGGGGGGAAACCCACGCGGTCACTCGCAGAACGTGCAAACTTCACACAGACAGCAGCGGAGGTCGGGATCGAACCGGGTCTCTACTCGCTGTGCCACCGTGCCGCTCAATGGGCGATTGGCCTGAGCAGACCTGTGTGGCCTAGCCTAGGTGGAAATCCATTCAGCATGGAATAGCGCCAGTGGGATGGGGCAGGAGACAGGCCCAGCTACTTGGACCAGTCCAGGGAAGGCACCTGCCACCCCTGGCCTGAGTACTCGATGCCCTATTGGGAGAGTTGTGTCTCAGTGATACTGAGGCAACAAACTGGCGCTCACAATCCAGGGCTGACTCTCTAGTGCAATACGAAGGAAGATGCTCCCTTTTGGACAGATGACACAAAGTTTGGTCGTGTTATGGATAGTGTAGAAGGTTGCCAAGGGATACAGCAGGATATATGTAGATCAGTTGCAGATATGGGCGGAGAAATGGCAGGTGGAGTTTAATCCGGGCAAGTGTGAGCTGTTGCACTTTGGGACGTCAAATGTAAAGGGACAGTGCACAGTTCATGGCAGGACCCTTAACAGTGCTGATGTACAGAGGGATCTTGGAGTCCAAGTCCATAGCTCCCTGAATGTGTCCACACAGGTTGATAGGGTGGTAAAGAAGGCATACAGCATGCTTGCCTTTATTAGTCGAGGCACTGAGTTCAAGAGTCAGGAAGTTATGTTGCAGCTTTATAAAACTCTGGTTAGGCCGCATCTGGAGTATTGCATTCAATTCTGGTCGCCCCATTACAGGAAGGATGTGGAGGCTTTGGAGAGGGTGCAAAAGAGGTTAAGCAGGATGTTGCCTGGATTAGAGGGCATGTGCTATAAAGAGAGGTTGGACAGACTTGAGTTGTTTTCTCTGGAGCATTGGAGGCTGAGGGGAGACCTGATAGAGGTTTATAAGATTATGAGAGGCATAGATCCCCCCAGGTTCTTCCCCTCACCCACACACTGGGGACAATTTAAAGCAAGCAATTAACCCACTGACCCACACGTCTTTTGGATGTGGGGGGAAACCGGAGCACCCAGGGGAAACCCATGTGGTCACAAGGAGAACATGCAGTATTTTGCTTTTGAAAAACTCCCACTGTCACTTGAAGGCAATGAGCGGCTCCCCTTTGCAAGGTCCACGTGTGGGCTCAGTCAGGACCAGCTAGCCTCGACTGGCGGTAGCCACCCACACACTCGGTCTTTGTGGCCTCGTGGATGTGGGACGCCATCACTAATGGGATGAATATTCAGTGCAGCCTGCCAAGGTCGCTTGTGCATCATGATTCCAGCACATTTTCAGGCACAACCCAACTTCCACATTCCTTCCAGTCCCCATGTACAGAGCCAACTGGTGGTCAGGGAGAGAGATGCAGGTCGCCATATTGGAAAAATCCTTCTTGGAATTGGAATTGGTTTGTAATTGTCACATGTACCGAGATACAGCGAAAAGCTTTTGTTCTGCACGCCATCCAGAGAGATCATTCCGTACTAAGTACATCGAGGTAGGAAAAAGAAAACAGAATGCAGGATATAGTGTTACAGCCACAGGGAAAGTGCAGGGCAGGTCGACAATACAGTGCAAGGGCCAAGACGAGGTAGAATGGAAGATCAAGAGTTCATCTTTAGTGTATGAGAGGTCCACTCACGAGTCATTTAGCAGTGTGATAGAAGCTGTCCTTGAGCCTGGTGGTACGTGTTCTCAGGCTTGTGTACCTTCTGCCCGATGGGAGGGGGGAGAAGAGAGAATGTCCAGGGTGGGAGGGGTCTTTGATTATGTTGGCAGTTTTCCCGAGGCAGCAGGAAATGTAGGCAGAGTCCATGGAGGGGAGGCTGGTTTCCATGATGGACTGGGCTGTGTTCACAACTCTCTGCAATTCCTTGCAGTCTCGGGCAGAGCAGCTGCCGTACCAAGCCGCGATGCATCCAGACAGGATGCTTTCTATGGTGCATCTGTAAGAACTAGTGAGGGACATCGGGGACATGCCGAATTTCCTTAGCCTTATGAGGAAGTAGAGGCGTTTTTGTGTGCTTTCTTGGCCATAGCGTCTACATGGTTGGACCAGGAAAAATTGTTGGTGATACTTACACCTAGGAATTTGAAGCGCTCGACCATCTCCACCTCAGCACCATTGATACAGGCAGGGGCATGTACTCCATCCCCAGAGACATAAGAGATTGATATCACCAGATGTGCACATTGAAAATTTGTTGAGAGAACTTTTACATTGAATAGAGCCATATAAACCTTAATGATATTTATGGATTGTATAACATTTGATTTAAAGTGACAGCCACAAGTACAGAGCAAGGCAGAGTTGCTTTGTATTTGTTGTGGATGTGAATTATTTGCTGATTGTGTCAAATGATGGATATTTTTCCATGATTTATCGGTGAACATTGCATCATGTCACTTTACATTTCCACAGGATCTGTGGGATTGCGGTGAGGGTTGGAACTAGGACCTGCTCCTCTACTTGAGCTAGATACCAAATCACACGGGGCATTGCCAATTGTACAACACACATTCAGTCAGGTTGCCACAGTAGTCTGGATCACCTAACTCTTGCTAATGTCCAACCGCACACTTTCCCTATCTCTCCAGCCCTACAACCCTCCAAAATCCACAGTCTCCCCCAGGGTAGCACAGCAGGTAGTGCTGCTGCCTTACAGCTCCAGAGACCTGGGTTCAATCCTGACCTCCGGCGCTGTCTGTGTGGAGTTTGCAAGTTCTCTGTAACAGTGTGGGGTTTCCCCCGGGTGCTCAGGTTTCCTCCCACATCCCAAAGATGTGCGGGTTGGTGGGTTAATTGGCTGCTGTAAATTGCCCCTGGTGTGTGGGTGAGGGGTGGCATCTGGGGGGAGTTGATGGGGATGTGGGGAGAATGGGTTACAGGGAAAATTAGTGGGGGGAGTAGGATTGCTCTGGGAACTGGCTTTGACTCAATGGGCTGAATGGCCTCCTTGTCTGTCATATGAGAGTAGTTCTACCCTCCTGCACACCCCTGATTTCCCTTGCTCCCTGCCTTGGTGACCATACCTTTATATGCCAAGGCACCAAGAAGATTCTCTTTAAAACCTGTGACCAAGCTTTGGATTGTTTGTCCTGTGATGTCCTCAGTGTCAAACATTATTTGCTAACACTCTTGTAAAGCACCTTGGGACATGTAACCATGTTTAAGGTGCTACGTGTGCCTCCTGTTGTTGAACACACCAACCAATGGAGACCGTTCTGTCACACTCCTGACTTGTGTCTGTAGATGGGGGAAAGGCTTTGGGGTGTTAGGAGGTGAGTGGCTCACCACAGGATGCCCACCCTCTGACCTGCTCTTGTAGCCCTGGTATTTATATGACTGGTCCAGTTGAGTTTCTGGTCAACAGTGACCCCCAGGATGTTGATGTTGGGGGACTCGCTGGTGGTAATGCCATTGAATGTCAAGGATAGATTAGACTCTCCCTTGTTGGCAACGGCAGCCAGTATTGGCAGTATAAGCAAGCAGAGTGATCTCCAGCCATGGTTTTGTAGTGTCTGGATGGACACTAAATATCTCTCCAATTGATGGAGAGACGAGAGACTGCAGATGCTGGAATCTGAAGCAAAAATCAAACTGCCAGAGGAACTCAGCGGGTCGGGCAGCATCTGTGGAGGGAAATGGACAGTGGACGTTTCGGGTCCCATTGCTTGCCCCACCCCTTCCCCTATCTCCCCTCCACTCTTTCAGTACAGGTGAAGGGTCTTGACCTAAGACATCGACTGTCCATTTCCCTCCACAGATGCTGCCCGACCCGCAGAGTTCCTGCAGCAGTTTGTTCTCTCTCCAACTGATCTTCAGTTTGCTTAGCCATTGCTCACCTGGTGACACGTACTCAGTGGTCTAATCATTGGCGATGATAACACACGATTTGTCCTGGTACCTTCAGGACTTGACTGGAGTGTCTTACCTGAGATTAAATGTACTTTCTCTCAAAGAAAGGTGGCTGAGTTTCCTGCAAAGACTCTCTCTACCCATGGTGGATATGGCAGAGGATTGTTCTCTGTTTGCTTCTACTGACTGCTAGTTTATCTGACCCTTGATCTAGTATCTAGCCATTCCTACCACTTCCATTCATGAAGCAGGTACTTTTCCAAGTCTAGTTCTGCTCCACCTGAATTGGCTTCAGTGTTGTGCAGACTCCCTCTCTGTATTTTCCTGTTGAACTAGTTCCCTCTCTGTGAAGGCGCCACATTGCTGGCACAGCTCAGATAGGCTGCTCTGGGTTTGGATTTACATGCCATTGCTATCTGTCCCTTCCAACAGTTTGCCTCTCTACAGGACAGACTTGTGGTGAGTGGATGACACTGCATGTAGCAAGGGGCCACACCGCTGGCAACCATGTAGAGACAGAGCTCTCGCTGACAGACAGCCTTCTGATGATTGTTGCAGTCATGTTTGTGCCCAGCAGTGGACAACATTTGCAAACCAGGGCAAACATAAGACTTTGCATACCCAACAATTTGAACTGAATCTGTTTGTCATTTAAGCCATGCAAGAATCTATCATACAGAACACCAAATTTCATAAACGACTGGAAAACTCCTTTAAGGGAACAATATAGTCACTGACTGATTCTCCCACTCCTTGCAGTCGTAGAGTCAGACAGCTCAGAAACAGGCCCTTCAGCCCACTGTGTCCATGCCAGCCATCTGCACTGATCCCATTTACCAGCTGTGGGTCCGTAGCCTTCTATGGCAATTCAACTGCTCATCGAGATATTTCTTAAATGTCTCTGCCTCCACCACCCCCTCAGGCAGTGTGTTCCAGATTCCAACCCCCCTCTGGCGTAAAATATTCTTCCTCATATCTCCTTTTACTCCTCACCTTAAGCCAATGCCTCTGGTTTTGGACACTTCTGCCAGGGGGAAACGTTTCTTACTATCTGCCCTATCAACGCCCCTCACAACTTTGTACAACTCTATCAGGTCCCCCCTCCCCCCTTCGGCCTACTCAGCTCCAAGGAAAACAACCCCAGCCTCTCCAGTGTCTCCTCATAACTGAAACACTCCATCCCAGGCAACACCCTGGTGAATCCCCTCTGCACCCTCTCCAGTGCAGTCACACCCTTCCTGTAGTGTGGTGACCAGAACTGTACACAGTGCTCCAGCTGTGGTCGGACCAATGGTTTATACAGTTGTAACATAACCTCCCCCGCTCTGATACTCTACGCCTCGGCTAATGAAGGCAAATATCCTGTATGCCTTCTTCACCACCCTATCTACTTCTGCGGTGGCCTTCAGGAATCCTTGGACTTGTACACTGATATCCCACAGATCCACAATACTCCCTAGGGCCCGACCATTCACTGTATACGTCCTACCCTTATTAATCCCCCCAAAGTGCATCGCCCTGTGCTTATCAGGATTCCATCTGCTCTGCTTGCCGAACTGATTGATATCATCCCGGAGCCTACAACTATCCGCACTAACAACAACACTGATGCTCATATTATCTGCAAACTTACGAATCATTACTCCCACATTATATCCAAATCATTCACGTTATGTGACCAACAGCAAGGGTCCCAACTCCGATCCCTGCGGCACACCACTGCTCACAGGCCTCCAATCACACAAACACACCCCCCCCCCCCCCCCCCACCACTGCCCTCTGCCTCCTATCACCAAGCCAACTTTGGATCCAATTTTGCCAACTCGCCCTGGATCCCTTGAGCCCAAACTACTTACTTCTCCTCCGCCATCAGATTTCTGAACGGTCCATTAACCCCCGAACACCTCATTGTTCCTTCTATTTGAACTATTTAGTTATTTTTGTAATTTATAGTTAATCCTTGTCATTGTACTGTACTGCTACTGCAAAACCACACATTTCACATCATTTAAGTCAGTGATAATGAATCTGATTCTGATTCAGATTCAGTCCCTCATGTGGGACCTTGTCAGAGGCCTCACTGAGCTGGACCTGCAGCGTGGCTGTAAATTGAAATAACCCTCCAGTTTCTGCACTGAATGGAACATCTATGGGGCTTACAGATTGGTAAGCATGTGAAAGGTGACAAAGCCAATCCCTGCCAACGGACTAGTCTTTGTACGCTCAATTCCAGCAGTATTCAATACCATGCATTTGCAATGCGATGTCCTACTTCAACAACGTTTTTAACTGTGAAGAACATTTCTGTCCTTTACAAGTGCATTGTAACCACCACTCCCAGCCGCACTAAAAGAGCCAAGTTCTTTGGGATGTTCTGAGTTTGTAAAAGGTGCTATGTAAATGCAGCTGCTTTCTTTATTTTCACTCAGTTCTCAGCAGGGGTCCAGTGATAAGAATAAGATTTCTTTATTAGTGACATGTACATCGAAACACACAGTGAAATGCATCTTTTGCGTAGAGTGTTCTGGGGGCAGCCCGCAAGTGTCACCACGCTTCTGGCACCAACATAGCATGCCCACAACTTTCTAACCCGTACGTCTTTGGAATGTGGGAGGAAACTGGAGCACCCGGAGGAAACCCACGCAGACATGGGGAGAACGTACAAACTCCTTACAGACAGCGGCCGGAATTGAACCCAGGTCACTGGCGCTGTAATAGTGTTATACTAACTGCTACACTGATTTCCTTCCCCGCCCCCACCCAGTGTTTTACCCACAGCACTGAAGGTCATTGGCCTCAGCACAGGTCTGAGACAGAACCTGGCAGCTTATTGTCCGTCACACCCAGTACCGTAAGCAAGTTAACACGATTAAGCAACAGCAGACTTGGCCTGGCATGATGCTTGCAAGGAAATTTGGTCACTGGAGCAGGCTGTCTATTGCAGAGGAGGGGGTTTGAACGCCATCCTCTCTTCCTATGTGAGGTCACACTGTTACTGAAGTCAAAAACCTGGCCAATTAGGAAAGTTAAAGAATTTCAACTGCTGCTTGGTGCCCCTGCTGAGAGAAACAGCAGGGAGTTCAAGAGGGTGAAAGGAACCATTGTGAGCCAGTTTCTCACTGGGGTTTAACAATGCAATAAAGAGTGGGATTAACTTCGAGCAAGGTAGGATCACTTTCACACAGACACACTGCTTTACACAGGGGCACCAGGCAAGGGAAATGGTTTGACCTGCAGGTGTGAAAGGCACCAATTGAATATCGCCACTGTTTGAATGTTGTTTGTCGATGTGTGTTGTCAATTCTGTTGTACATTTAGGAGGAAAGGTGCTCAGTTCTGAAGCCAGAGATCTCCAATATTTGTTGCAGGTTTGTTGGTAATTGGTTTATTATTGTCACATGTACCGAGGTACAGTGAAAAACTTTGTTTTGCATGCCATCCATACAGATCATTTGCAAACATAAGTGTGTCGAGGCAGTCCAAGGCAAAAGCAATAACAGAATGCAGAATATAGTGGTACCGTTACAGAGGAAGTGCAGTGTAGGCAGACAATAAGGTGCAAGGGCCACGATGAGGTAGATTGTTGGAGGAGTCAGACCCATATTGACACTCCCTCCCTTCTCCGCCTAATCAAACGTCAAGGGTAGGCAGTGAGACCTTCTCAGGGCTGGTCATTGCCCTGTGTGAATGTCACTTGCCACTTACCAGCCCGTGCCTGAATGTTGTCCGGGTCTTGCCGCAGGCAGGCGTGGGCTGCTTCATTTACTGAGGAGCTGTGAATGGAACTGAACACTGTGCACCATCAGTGAACGTCCCCACTTCTGACCTTCTGATGGAAGGAAGGTCACTGATGAAGCAGCTGAAGATGGTTGGGTCGTGGGCACTGCCCTGAGGAACTCCTGCAGTGATGCCCAGACAGGCAGATGTATCTGCTACTGGTGATTGGTGAGGATGAAGTCAAGTAGATGATCTGTCCCGGGCCCAGCATGTTGATGCAAACACGGAGAAGGCACACCAGCATCTCTACTTTCTTAGAAGCTTAAAGAGATACCTTATGTCACCAAACACTCCAACAAACTTCTACAGATGCACTGTTGGAAGTATCCTGCCTGGTTGCATCACTGCCTGGTACGGCAATTCCAACCCACAGGAACACAAGAGGCTGCAGAGGGTTCCAGACACAGCCCGGTCCATCACGGACACAGTCCTCCCCACCACTGACAGCATCTACAGGAGGCGCTGCCTCAAGGAGGCGGCATCTGTCATCAAAGATCCCCACCATCCGGGCTATGCCCTCTTCTCGCTGCTACCATCAGGCAGGAGGTACAGAAGCCTGAAGTCCCCACACCACCAGGTTCAGGAACAGCTAATTTCCTTCAACCATCAGGTTCTTGAGCCGACCTGCACAACCCTAACCCTACCTCAGCAACGGAACACTACGCACCACCTCTTGCACTGCCATGGACTTGTCTCTGTGTCTTTTTTTGCACTGATGTCTTGTTCTGCACAGTGTTTTTCTTCACTGTCTGGTATATTTTAGGTCTAATTTATGTATAATTTATATCATGTGTGTTGTCTGTACCGATGTGCCTGTGATGCTGCTGCAAGCAAGTTTTTCACTGTACTTGTACTTGACAATGCACTCGACTTGAACTTGAAGTAGGTTTATCTCTGGTGTTGATTCACTCAGTATCTGCCACAGACCCCGTCTGGTATCTGTGTCCTTCAGGATTTGGCCATTTCAGTCAGTGGGGGTCCTATTAAAGACCCCCACCCGGAGATCACATTCTGTCCCCCTGCTTCTTTCAGTGTTTCTTCCAAGTGTTGTGGGGACAACTGACAAGCAACTGGAAGCTGAGGGTCACTCGTGCAGACTGGATGGAGTTGCTCTGTATGGTGGTCACTGTGTTTGGTTTCCTCAGTGTGGAGGAGACCATGTTGTGGGCCCTGATGTTGGAAGAGGTACAAGTAAATCACTGCTTCATGTGGAAAGAGTGTTTGGGTCACTGCAAGAGAAGGGGTAAAAGGAGAGGTGTTGCACCTCCTGCGGTTGAACGGGAAATTGCTTTGAGAAGATGGAAGAGTGAAGCAGGGACTTGTGAAAGGAACTGCCTCTTCAGAATGCTGAAGGGAGAGGGGAAGATGTGTCTGACAGTGGAGTCACATTGGAGGTGTTGGAAATTATGTTGGAGACCAGTTGAATGTTGACTTCGGGCATCTGGAGTTGGCACTGTAACACATCCAGTCAGGAGGTGAGGTGCTGTTCGTTGAGCTTATGTCGGGCTTCATTGGAACAATGCAGGACGCCACAGACAAAGAACTTGGGGCGGGAGTTGAAATGAGAATTAAATTGAAGCTCCATTTGAGGATCAACTGAAGGTGATCTGCAAAACAGTCATCCAATCTGTGTAGCTTCTCCAGAGTGGCTGTGAGGATACTGTGAGCAGCTTCCAGGCATTTTGGTTTTGGTATTGGTTTATTATTGTCACTTGTACCGAGTACAGTGAAAAACTTGTCTTGCATACCGATCGTACAGGTCAATTCATTACACAGTGCAGTTACATTGAGTTAGTACAGAGTGCATTGATGTAGTACAGGTAAAAACAATAACAGTACAGAGTAAAGTGTCACAACTACAGAGAAAGTGCAGTGCAATAAGGTGCAAGCTCACAACAAGGTAGATTGTGAGGTCAGAGTCCATCTCATCATATAAGGGAACCGTTCAATAGTCTTATCACAGTGGGGTAGAAGCTGTACTTGAGCCTGGTGGTGCGTGCCCTCAGGCTCCTGTATCTTCTACCTGATGGAAGAGGAGAGAAGAGAGAATGACCCGGGTGGGTGGGGTCTTTGATTATGCTGGCTGCTTCACCAAGACAGCGAGAGGTATAGACAGAGTCCAAGGAGGGGAGGCTGGTTTCCATGATGTGCTGAGCTGTGTCCACAACTGTCCCAGATTATTTTGCCCCAGATTATTGAGTTGACCTCAGCCTGTGCAACTCTGGGTGGGGATCATATTGATGGACAGCTTCAGGTCAGCTATGTTTCACTGCAGGGAAAACCTCTTGGAGAGTCAAAGAGTAATCCTGGCCCGGATCCTGACCGGAGCCTGAGCCGGATCCTCACCTCCGGTGAACTTGAGCCTTTGAGTGAGAGCTCCCTGTTCAGAGCTTTTGCTTTCTCAAGGAGAAGTCCGAAAGTCATAGCGTGGCACAAGATGGAAGTATACTCACTGGGTCCTAGGAGGCCGAGGGGTGACCTGATAGAGGTTTATAAATCTTTTTCCCAGGGCAAGGGAGTCTGAAACTAGAGAGCGTAGGTTTAAGGTGAGAGGTGAAAGGTGTAAAGGGGACCTGATATGTTTTCCACACAGAAGGTGGTGGGTATCTGCCCTTTGCCCCTTCTACCTATCACCTCTCAGCTTATTACATCTTCTTCCCCTCCCCCTTCCCCCTCTCACCTGGACTCACCCGTCCCCTGCCTGCGTGTGCTCCTCCCCCTCTCCCCACCTTCTTATTCTGCCTTCTGCCCTCTTCCTTTCCAGTCCCGATGAAGGGTCTCGGCCCGAAACGTCAACTGTTTATTTCCCTCCACGGATGCTGCCTGACCCGTTGAGTTCCTCCGGCACTTTGCGTGCATTGCTCAGTGGAGGGGAGGCTGTTTTCTGTGATGTGCTGAGCTGTGTCCGCAACTCTCTGAATCTTGAATTTAAGCCAATTATATCAGGGGAGAACCGTTAGAAAAAATTGCAAAAATAGATTATAAGATTTGCAGGCAGATAAACAGTGGTAAGCATTTATATAAATATGTCAAAATTCTCCATGAATATACATTTGGTTGAGAAGAATAACTCAACAAGAAACCTCTGAGGTAGATACAATCCATGCTTGGTTAATTAAGGATAGTATTTTAGATTGAAAGGGATTTGTAACACGACCGAGAGGAGCCCTAAGTCTGAGGTTTGGGAGAGCATTATGAAGCAGCAACAAAGTGATCAGGACAATTGATAAACAGGGAGAAGATATGAGAGTAAGTTAACAAGAAATAGAGAAGGTTGTAAGTGGGAAAAGAAAGCATGGAGCAAACTTAAACGTGAGCAGTAATGGGAATAAAGAAGTGGCTTGGACATTAAACAAATATTTGCTCAGTGAAAGTATCTGTCTTTCCTGCAGAAGGCACAATAATTCCAGCAGAACTGGAGGAGAAACAAGTGTCTAATGCCAAGAACGTACTGCAGAAATTAAGGGGACAACAACATACACATTTCCAAAGCCCAAGAGCATGTATCCCTGGGTTTTAAATGAGGTGGTAGGAGAGAGAGCCAATGCATTGGTAATTACCCTTCAAGAATCCATACATTCCTAAATAGACCAGAAGGATTCCAGCTAATGAAACACCATTATTTTTTTTATTTCAAAAATAAACTCTATTCACAAACAAATTATATACAAAGGAAGACACAGTGCAAAAACAAAACCTTAACATTCATGGTTGTTACATTCAGTAGTGTAAACTTCAAGGAAAAAGACCCACAAGCAAACATAGCGCCATTGCCTATTATGTGTGCAGCTTCATGAGATGCAGAAGGTAAATGTGCAGGAACATCACAAAGAGAAGACAAGTGGTACACTGCCCTTTATTGCAAAGAGGGAAGAATTGCTGAGGTGGGACATGGCATTGGTAATAGCTGGAGCACTGTTGGTCTCAGACCCTGAGGAAGGTACACTTACCTTGGGCTGAGGTTCACTGGACTGATTCGTCGAGTCACAGATTTGGAGAGTCCACCAGCGCAGAAACAGGCCCTTTGGCCCACCAAGTCTGTGCCGACCATCAACCACCCACTTATACCGATCCCATCTTATTCACCCCACATTACCCATCAACTCCCCCCAGATTCTACCCCTCACCCACACACCGGGGGCAATTTACAGCGGCCGGTTAACCTACCAACCCGCACGTCTTTGGGATGTGGGACCAAACCGGAGCAGCTGGGGGAAACCCACACGGTCACAGGGAGAAGGTGCCAGAGACAGCGCCGGAGGTCAGGATTGAACCCGGGTCTCTGGAGCTGTGAGGCAGCGGCTCCACCAGCTGTGCTGCCCTTCCGGGAATGAGGCCCTGATCCTCGGAGGACAGGCTGAGCAAGCCCGGCCTGTGCTCAGGGGAGTTAGGGGAGTGGGTAGTGACCACGTTGAGATATTCAAGACTCCAGCAGGCTTTAACAGCAGAGATCCCAAAAGGCTGGTTCTTCCAGCCAAGCGGACTGGAAGGAGGGGGTGTGTTCACAGGATCAGGGGCTCCCATTGAGGAGTGGGATGAGGAAATATTTCTTCAGTGAGAGGCTGGTGAATCTCTGGAATTCCCGGCCCTGGAGGCCCAGTCAATGAGTACGTTCAAGGCTGAGATTGATAGGTGATTGGACAGGAAGCAATTCAGGGAATGTGGGGTCCGGGTGGAAAAAAGAACAAAGCACATGGTCAGCAAGGAGCCCATTGAAAGGCAGAGCAATGCTGGTGAGGGTCATGTGACCCACACCTGCTCCTGCCACCTTCCCAGGGGACGTGATGCGGTTTTCATACCCTGTCAGGTAATGAAGACCACCGACAGGTACCCAAAGCAGGTACCTGCACCCTGGTAAATGCAGCCAAAGCACTGCCATCCACTCGAGGTCCCAATGGAGAAATTGGGTTGTGCGTGACCACAAATGATACAATCGGGTTCATTGGCTGTTCAGCTCAAGGCGGAGAAAGCGGATTTATTTGGACAGCAATATATCCCACACACTGACACACTGCTCTAACGCTCCAATATATCCCACACACTGACACACTGCTATAACCCTCCAATATATCCCACACACTGACACACTGCTCTAACGCTCCAATATATCCCACACACTGACACACTGCTGTAACCCTCCAATATATCCCACACACTGACACACTGCTCTAACGCTCCAATATATCCCACACACTGACACACTGCTGTAACCCTCCAATATATCCCACACACTGACACACTGCTATAACCCTCCAATATATCCCACACACTGACACACTGCTATAACCCTCCAATATATCCCACACACTGACACACTGCTATAACCCTCCAATATATCCCACACACTGACACACTGCTGTAACCCTCCAATATATCCCACACACTGACACACTGCTATAACCCTCCAATATATCCCACACACTGACACACTGCTATAACCCTCCAATATATCCCACACACTGACACACTGCTGTAACCCTCCAATATATCCCACACACTGACACACTGCTATAACCCTCCAATATATCCCACACACTGACACACTGCTGTAACCCTCCAATATATCCCGCACACTGACACACTGCTCTAACCCTCCATATATCCCATTACCCCTCCCTCAGCTCCAATATCCCACGTGGTTTGTCTGGAATTAGTGATGCTGGATTTTCCTTCAATTTAATTTGGATGCCATTGTGATCGGTCCCTCCACCCTCTCCTTTCCCCATCCATTGTCCCAATCCCGCTGGGTACACAGAACCATGCTATGAGCCAAAGTCCCTCGCATCCAACGTGGAAGTCGCTGTAATAAGGCAGCCAGTTCACACATGGCAGCATGATATTGGCTGGTTAACTACGATCTGCATTAAATATTGGATGAAGAATTGGGCCAACTCCCGTGCTCTTCAGAAAATGCACTGTGGCATCTTCCATATTCACCGGAGAGGAGAGATGAAACCTGTAACAGTTCTGCACTGTGAGGGTCAGCTGCTGCTTGGTATCAACCCCTGGCATTCCTGGCTCAGAGGCAAGAGTGTGAGATATATTGGAGGGTTAGAGCAGTGTGTCAGTGTGTGGGATATATTGGAGGGTTACAGCAGTGTGTCAGTGTGTGGGATATATTGGAGGGTTATAGCAGTGTGTCAGTGTGTGGGATATATTGGAGGGTTATAGCAGTGTGTCAGTGTGTGGGATATATTGGAGGGTTATAGCAGTGTGTCAGTGTGTGGATATATTGGAGGGTTATAGCAGTGTGTCAGTGTGTGGGGTATATTAGAGGGTTAGAGCAGTGTGTCAGTGTGTGGGATATATTGGAGGGTTATAGCAGTGTGTCAGTGTGTGGGATATATTGGAGGGTTACAGCAGTGTGTCAGTGTGCAGGATATATTGGAGGGTTATAGCAGTGTGTCAGTGTGTGGGATATATTGGAGGGTTATAGCAGTGTGTCAGTGTGTGGGATATATTGGAGGGTTAGAGCAGTGTGGCAGTGTGTGGGATATATTGGAGGGTTATAGCAATGTGTCAGTGTGTGGGATATATTGGAGGGTTATAGCAATGTGTCAGTGTGCGGGATATATTGGAGGGTTAAAGCAGTGGGTGGGATATATTGGAGGGTTAGAGCAGTGTGTGTCAGTGTGTGGGATACATTGGAGGGTTATAGCAGTGTGTCAGTGTGTGGGATATATTGGAGGGTTATAGCAGTGTGTCAGTGTGCGGGATATATTGGAGGGTTATAGCAGTGTGTCAGTGTGTGGGATATATTGGAGGGTTATAGCAGTGTGTCAGTGTGTGGGATATATTGGAGGGTTATAGCAGTGTGTCAGTGTGTGGGATATATTGGAGGGTTAGAGCAGTGTGTCAGTGTGTGGGATATATTGGAGGGTTATAGCAGTGTGTGTCAGTGTGTGGGATACATTGGAGGGTTATAGCAGTGTGTCAGTGTGTGGGATATATTGGAGGGTTATAGCAGTGTGTCAGTGTGCAGGATATATTGGAGGGTTTTTGCAGTGTGTCAGTGTGTGGGATATATTGGAGGGTTATAGCAGTGTGGCAGTGTGTGGGATATATTGGAGGGTTATAGCAATGTGTCAGTGTGCGGGATATATTGGAGGGTTAGAGCAGTGTGTCAGTGTGTGGGATATATTGGAGGGTTATAGCTGTGTGTGTCAGTGTGTGGGATATATTGGAGGGTTAGAGCAGTGTGTCAGTGTGTGGGATATATTGGAGGGTTATAGCAGTGTGTCAGTGTGTGGGATATATTGGAGGGTTATAGCAGTGTGTCAGTGTGTGGGATATATTGGAGGGTTATAGCTGTGTGTGTCAGTGTGTGGGATACATTGGAGGGTTAGAGCAGTGTGTCAGTGTGTGGGATATATTGGAGGGTTAGAGCAGTGTGTGGGATATATTGGAGGGTTATAGCAGTGTGTCAGTGTGTTGGATATATTGGAGGGTTAGAGCAGTGTGTCAGTGTGTGGGATATATTGGAGGGTTATAGCTGTGTGTGTCAGTGTGTGGGATACATTGGAGGGTTATAGCAGTGTGTCAGTGTGTGGGATATATTGGAGGGTTATAGCAGTGTGTCAGTGTGTGGGATATATTGGAGGGTTATAGCAGTGTGTCAGTGTGTGGGATATATTGGAGGGTTATAGCAGTGTGTCAGTGTGTGGGATATATTGGAGGGTTATAGCAGTGTGTCAGTGTGTGGGATATATTGGAGGGTTATAGCTGTGTGTGTCAGTGTGTGGGATACATTGGAGGGTTAGAGCAGTGTGTCAGTGTGTGGGATATATTGGAGGGTTAGAGCAGTGTGTGGGATATATTGGAGGGTTATAGCAGTGTGTCAGTGTGTGGGATATATTGGAGGGTTATAGCAGTGTGTCAGTGTGCGGGATATATTGGAGGGTTAGAGCAGTGTGTCAGTGTGTGGGATATATTGGAGGGTTATAGCTGTGTGTGTCAGTGTGTGGGATACATTGGAGGGTTATTGCATTGTGTCAGTGTGCGGGATATATTGGAGGGTTATAGCAGTGTGTCAGTGTGTGGGATATATTGGAGGGTTATAGCAGTGTGTCAGTGTGTGGGATATATTGGAGGGTTAGAGCAGTGTGTCAGTGTGTGGGATATATTGGAGGGTTATAGCAGTGTGTCAGTGTGTGGGATATATTGGAGGGTTACAGCAGTGTGTCAGTGTGTGGGATATATTGGAGGGTTATAGCAATGTGTCAGTGTGTGGGATATATTGGAGGGTTATAGCAGTGTGGCAGTGTGTGGGATATATTGGAGGGTTATAGCAGTGTGTCAGTGTGTGGAATATATTGGAGGGTTATAGCAATGTGTCAGTGTGCGGGATATATTGGAGGATTAGAGCAGTGTGTCAGTGTGTGGGATATATTGGAGGGTTATAGCAGTGTGTGTCAGTGTGTGGGATACATTGGAGGGTTATAGCAGTGTGTCAGTGTGTGGGATATATTGGAGGGTTATAGCAGTGTGTCAGTGTGCGGGATATATTGGAGGGTTATAGCAGTGTGTCAGTGTGTTGGATATATTGGAGGGTTATAGCAGTGTGTCAGTGTGCGGGATATATTGGAGGGTTATAGCAGTGTGTCAGTGTGTGGGATATATTGGAGGGTTAGAGCAGTGTGGCAGTGTGTGGGATATATTGGAGGGTTATAGCAATGTGTCAGTTTGCGGGATATATTGGAGCGTTAGAGCAGTGTGTCAGTGTGTGGGACACATTGGAGGGTTATAGCAGTGTGTCAGTGTGTGGGATATATTGGAGGGTTATAGCAGTGTGTCAGTGTGTGGGATATATTGGAGGGTTATAGCAGTGTGTCAGTGTGTGGGATATATTGGAGGGTTAGAGCAGTGTGTCAGTGTGTGGGATATATTGGAGGGTTATAGCAGTGTGTCAGTGTGTGGGATATATTGGAGGGTTACAGCAGTGTGTCAGTGTGTGGGATATATTGGAGGGTTATAGCAGTGTGTCAGTGTGTGGGATATATTGGAGGGTTATAGCAGTGTGTCAGTGTGTGGGATATATTGGAGGGTTATAGGAGTGTGTCAGTGTGTGGGATATATTGGAGGGTTATAGCAATGTGTCAGTGTGCGGGATATATTGGAGGATTAGAGCAGTGTGTCAGTGTGTGGGATATATTGGAGGGTTATAGCAGTGTGTCAGTGTGTGGGATATATTGGAGGGTTATCGCAGTGTGTCAGTGTGTGGGATATATTGGAGGGTTACAGCAGTGTGTCAGTGTGTGGGATATATTGGAGGGTTACAGCAGTGTGTCAGTGTGCGGGATATATTGGAGGCTTAGAGCAGTGTGTCAGTGTGTGGGATATATTGGAGGGTTATAGCAGTGTGTGTCAGTGTGTGGGATACATTGGAGGGTTATAGCAGTGTGTCAGTGTGTGGGATATATTGGAGGGTTATAGCAGTGTGTCAGTGTGTGGGATATATTGGAGGGTTATAGCAGTGTGTCAGTGTGTTGGATATATTGGAGGGTTATAGCAGTGTGTCAGTGTGCGGGATATATTGGAGGGTTATAGCAGTGTGTCAGTGTGTGGGATATATTGGAGGGTTAGAGCAGTGTGGCAGTGTGTGGGATATATTGGAGGGTTATGGCAATGTGTCAGTTTGCGGGATATATTGGAGCGTTAGAGCAGTGTGTCAGTGTGTGGGACACATTGGAGGGTTATAGCAGTGTGTCAGTGTGTGGGATATATTGGAGGGTTACAGCAGTGTGTCAGTGTGTGGGACATATTGGAGGGTTATAGCAGTGTGTCAGTGTGTGGGATATATTGGAGGGTTAGAGCAGTGTGTCAGTGTGTGGGATATATTGGAGGTTTAGAGCAGTGTGTCAGTGTGGAATATGTCGGAGGTGCCTTGAAATGTGTCAGTGTGTGCAAATTTTTGGATAGTGATTTCATTGTGTTTGTGTGAAAAACATTGGAAAGTTGTGACAATTTAACAGCATACCTAATATATTTCAGTGTAACAGTTTGTACATTTTCAGAGCTTTTCCCTTGCCCCAGTGTGTTCATTGGGATGAAGTTTTGTTGCAGTTTCCCTCTGTGTGTAAGACTGCCAAGTGTTTTAATGGGCTAATCGTCTGCTCAGCAGGACGTGTGGTTTTTGAAGTGTCATTGTGCTGTATTCTCACTCAATAACAAGGCTGTGTTATTGCCCAACACTTTTCACAATTGTGATGTTTGACCTTGCGTCCAACAATCTTCCTGCAGCAGTGAAGCTAAACACAGTGGGGGACTGGATCTAAACTATCAGGAAGCTGTTGAACTTATGGCAAGTTTGTCCAGAAGGAAGATTACCCAAACCTCAGTGGTTGAGTTGCACTATGCAGATGATGATTGGGTTTGTGCCCTCTCTGGGGTCGAGCTCCAGGCTAAAAAGTTCGCAGTGTGACCCTGGAAAACATGGACCACTTGTCATATCTCAGGAGCCACCTGTTGGCAAAGGCAGGCATTGGTGATTTCTCATGATGGTGCCAGAGAGAGGCGACGTTTTGTAGGCAGCATGCTGGAGAACAGTTGTATACTCACGTTCTGATCTCTTGAAGCTGAGATCTGCAGCCAGAACTTCAACAGCAACAAATGGGGTTTTAAACCATTTAAAATCATTAGCTATCTTACGATTGCCCAACAGACCTGGTGGACCCAACCCCCCAGAACTCACGTACAACAGGGAGGCCTTCATGTAAGACTGAAGTGTCGGGGCATGCAAACCCCTTCCCTCGCATCCTTCTGGCTGATGTACAATCACTGGAGAACAAGATAGATAACCTGTGAGCAAGACTGCTGTATCAGAGGGACATGAAGGACTGCTGTGTACTCTGTGTCACAGAGACATGGCTCACCCCTAACTCTCCTGACACGGTTTCTCCATCCACCGCATGGACCAGATGGCAGCATCAAGTAAATGAAGAGGCGGTGGCACCTCTTTCATGATAAGCTCATTGTGGTGCATGGACATGGCGGTCCTGTCCCATTCCTGCTCCCCCGACCTGGAACATCTGGCAGTGAAGTGCCAACAGGTCTAACTTCCCGGGAGCTCCCTGCTGTCATCCTGACTGCAGTCTACATCTCACCTCAGGCAGACGTCAAGTTGGCACTTGAGGAATTGAGTGCTGTGATCTGTGATCACGAAACAGCTACCCTGACACCTTCTTCATCGTCGCTGGGGACTTTAACCAGCCCAGCCTGAAGAAGTCTCTGCCTAACTCCCATCAACACGTCACCTTCAACACCAGAGGGCCCAACACAGCCGACCACTGCTGTACCACCATCAGGAATGCCGACCGCTCCATCCCTCGCTCGCACTTGGTAACTCGGACCACCCGGCTGTGCTCCTTCTGCCTGTGCACAGACAGAGACTGAGGAGCGCGGCACCGGGGAAGGGGACGACAAAGAGCTGGACGGCAGAGGCGGAGGAGTGGATTCGAATTGCTTCAAGTCGGTGGACTGGACCGTGCTCAGGGATTCGTCAGTTGACCTAAATATGCCACAGTTGTCACTGACTTCATGAGGACACACGTGGACGAGTGTGTACCCACAGAAACATTCCGGGTCTTCCCCAACCTGAAGCCCTGGACGAACCAGGAGATTCGTAACCTGCTGAGGGCCAGATCTGTGGCGTTTAGGGCTGGTGACCCAGAGTCACACAAGAAGTCCAGGAACGACCTCCGGAGGCCATTGCAAGCACAAATAGGCAACACTGGACTAGAGTGGTGTCACAGACTGACGCTCAACAGCTATGGCAGGGCTTGCACGGCATCACTTCCTACAGGGCGAGATCGGGTGGCAGAAGTGGCAACCACCCACCACTCCTGGCTGAGCTCAGTGCCTTTTCTGCATGCTCTGATCGGGAGAACTACGACACACCAACACGAGCCTCTGGATGGCCCTGTGATCTCAGTCTCTGAGGCCGAAGTCCGGGCATCCTTCAGGAGGGTGAATCCACGAAAGGCGTCTGGTCCAGACGGTGTACCTGGCGAGTGCTGAAGATCTGTGTGGATCAACTGGCTGGAGTATTTACGGACACATTCAACCTCTCGCTTCTGCGGTCTGAGGTTCCCACCCACTTCAAAAAGGCGTCTATTGTACCGGTGCCCAAGAGGAGCGCGGTGACCTGCCTCGATGACTACCATCCGATAGCGCTTACATCAACCGTAATGAAGTGCTTCAAGAGGTTGATTATGGTGCCTCCCGCCACAATAAATCTACTTCAGATGCTATCTCGCTGCCTCTCCACTCATTTCTGGACCATCTGGACAACAGTAATGCATGCGTCAGGCTGCTGTTCATCAACTACAGCTCGGCGTTCAGCTCAATCATCCCATTCCAAACTCATTGTCAAGCTTCAGGACGTGGGCCTCTGTACCTTCCTCTGCAACTGGATCCTCGACTTCCTCATCAGCAGACCTCAATCAGTGAGGATCAGTAACAACATCTCCTCCTTGCTGACCATCAACACAGGTGCACCTCAGGGCTGCGTGCTTAGCCCCCTGCTCTGCTCTCTTTACACCCATGACTGTGCAGCTAAGCACAGCTCCAATGCCAGATACAAATCCACTGACAACACCAGTGTTGTCGGCCAAATCCGGGTAGCGATGAGTCAGCGTACAGGAGTGAGATCAGACACCTGGGTGAGTGGTGCCACAACAACAACCTCTCGCTCAATGTCAACAAAACCAAGGAACTAATCATTGACTTCAGGAAGGGGAAGTCGGGAGACCATGTGCCAGTTCTCATTGGTGGGTTGGAGGTGGAGAGAGATAGCAGCTTCAAATTCGTGGGCGTTAACATCTCAGATGGCCTGTCCTGGGCCCAGCATATAGATGCAATCATAAAGAAGGCATGCCTGCGTCTTTACTTTCTTATAAGCTTAAGGAGATTTGGCATGTTACCAAACACTCAAACTAACTTCCACAGATGCACTGTTGAAGGTATCCTGACTGGTTGTACATTGGTCTGGTATGGTAATTCTGACCCACAGGAACGCAAGAGGCTGCAGACAGTAGTGGACACAGGTTGGTCCATCACGGGCACAGCCCTCCCCACCACTGACAACATCTACAGGAGGTGTTGCTTCAAGAAGGCGACATCTATCATCAAAGATCCCTACCATCCGGGCCGTGCCATCTTCTCGCAGCTACCATCGGGCAGGAGGTACAGAAGCCTGAAGTCCCACACCACCAGGTTCAGGAACAGCTTCTTCCCTTCAACCATCAGGCTCTTGAACCGACCTGCACAACCCTAACCCTACCTCAGCAACGGGACACTACGGACCACCTCTTGCACTGCCGTGGACTGACTTCTGGGAACCTATGGCTCACGACCACTCAGTGTGGGGAAGGAGCATTCGGGATGGGATCATGACCCTCGAGTCCATGTATTGGGAGCACACAGAGACCCTGTGTAAGTGGTGGAAGGAGTGTGCCACCTCACAATCTACCGACCTGCCCCATTACACGCCTCCTGCCCCGTCTGTGGAAGTGTCTGTGGGTCCCACATTTGTCTCACCAGTCACCTCAGGACCCACAGAACTGGAAAGGAAGTAAGTCATCCTCGATCCTGGGGTACTGCCTCAGAAGAGGAGGTAAATGATGGGGTCTTCACCAGTCCTGACAGAGGGTCTTCTTCCTGAAATGTCAACTCAGACACTGCCCGAACTGCTGAATGTTTCCAGAATTTTCTGTTTTCTTTTACAGATTTCCAGCATGTTTTTTTTTGATTTTCTTAAGTAGTGTAGTATTTCAGAGTGTAGCTGTGTTTTCCAGTGTACCGCATGGTTATAGCAGTGTAACAGTGTACATAACATACATATCACATTAGTGTAACAGTATACATAAAATACTGTAATATTATACCCACGTAATAGGTTATATAATGAATAGAAGTGGTATAATTGAGGGAATGTTCCCTGTATTTGTCCACATTTTGCGTCACCTATTTAGTTTTTATTGTGTATTTAAATGAACGTAACTTAACCTGGAATATTAAAATCACTGGTATCAGTGATGGGACTGTAAGTAAACCCCAGGTTTCCAACAGTACCCATCCGTTTGGAAATGAAATCTGTTGCCTTTGTATCTTTGCACTTGCAAAGGCTGTGGCACTTCCTTCCATGAATGAACCAGATGATTTTAAGTGACATTATGATCTTTCTGATATACTTTTTAAAATCCCAAATTATTTAAATAGCTGAATTTCTATTCCCCCAGATACAAACATAGGAATGAGGAACAGAGCCCTCGAGCTTGCTCCACCGTTTAATAACCTCAGCTCTGCATTCCCACCTGCCCCTGGTAACCTTTTGCCTCCTTGCTTATCAAGGATCTCTCTACCTCTGTCTTAAAAATATTCAAAGACTCTGCTTCCATCTCCCTTTGAGAAAGAGAGTTCCAAAGACTCATGACCCTGTGAGAGAAAAAATTCACCTCAACTCTGTCTTAAATGGGCAAGCCCTTGTTTCTAAACAGTGACCCCTGGTTCTGGATTCTCCCTGAAGTCGAAGCATCCTCTCCGCATCCACCCTGTCAAGACTTCCTTAGGATCTTACATGTTTCAATCAAGTCCCCTCTGGCTCTTCCAAACTCTGGTGGATACCTTGCTGGGATTTGACCTGACCTCTGTCAATTACTCCTTCAGATTTCTGGATTACTGTGTACAGTTATACCATTATTGTGTACAGTTTTGGTCTCCTTATTTACAAAAGGATGTACTAGCATTGGAGGCAGTCCAGGAGCAAAGCACTTGGCTAAATCCTGGAATGAAAGGGTTGTCCCATCGTGAACAGCTTGAGAGGTTGGATCTGTATTCCTTGGAATTTACAAGAATGGGGGGGGTGATGTTATTGAAACTTATTTCAGAAGGGCTGCAAGGATATGCCAGGGAATTACAGACCAGTGAGTCTAACCTCAGTGATAGGAAAGTTTCTGGACAGGATTCTGAAAGAGGATCTGCATCTGGAAAGGCGAGGACTGATTAGGGAGAGTCAGCACGGCTTTGTGTGTGGGAAATCGTGTCTTGTGAATTGGATTGAGTTTTTTGAAGAGGTGACCAAGAGGATTTACAAGGGCAGGGTGGTTGATGTTGTCTACATGGACTTCAGCAAGGCCTTTGACAATGTCCCACATGGTAGACTGGTCCGTAAGGTTAGACCACATGGGATCCAGAGTGAGTTAGCCAGTTGGATACAAACTTGGCTTGGTGGTAGGAGGCAGAGGGTGGGAGTGGAGGGGTGTTTTTCAGACTGGAGGCCTGTGACCAGTGGTGTGCCGCAGGGATCGGTGCTGGGTCCTCTGTTGTTTGTCATCTATATTAATGGTTCGGATGAGAATGTAGGTGGCATGGTTTGTAAGTTTGTGGATGACACCAAAACTGGTGGTGTGGTGGACAGTGAAGAAGGTTGTCCAAGGTTACAACAGGATCGGGATCAGCTGGGGAAGTGGGCCAAGGAATGGCAGATGGAGTTTAACTCAGACAAGTGTGAAGTGATGCATTTTGGGAAGTTAAACCAGGGCAGGACGCACACAGTGAACGGCAGGGCCCTGGGGAGTGTTGTAGAACAGAGAGACCGAGGGGTACAGGTACATAGTTCCCTGAATGTGGTGACACAGGTAGACAGGGTGATGAAGAAGGCATATAGCATGCTCGTCTTTATCGGATGGGGCATTAAGTACAAGAGTTGGGAGGCCATGTTACAGCTGTATAAGAGATTGGTGAAAACTGGAATATTGTATGCAGTTCTGGTCGACATACTATGGGAAGGTTGTGATTAAGGAAAGGGTGCAGAAAAGATTCACAATCCAGGACTGGAGGGCTCGAGCTATAAGGAGAGACTGGATGGCTGGGACTGTTCTCCCTGCAGCGAAGGAGGCTGAGGGGTGACCTTATAGAGGTTTATAAAATCACGAGGGGCATCGATAAGGTGGATGGTCACAGCCTTTTCCCAGGGTAGGGGAGTCTAAAGCTAGAAGGCATATGGAACGAGCTGCCAGAGGAAGTGGGTGAGGCAGGTACATTAACAACATTTAGAAGACACTTGGACAGCTACATGGATAGGAAAGGTTTAGAGGGATATGGGTCACACACAGGCAAATGGGACGAGCTCAGTTTGGCAACTCGGCATGGATGAGTTGGGCCAATGGGCCTGTTTCCTTGCTGTATAACTCTGACTCTGTGAGGGCTGTGGGGAGTTGGCACAGAAGTGGAGTTGAGGCCTGGGGCAGAACAGCCATGGGCATGTTGAATGGTGGGGCAGGCTTGAGGGGCCGAGTGGCCTCCTCCTGCTCCTGTTTTCTTATGTTCTTGCATTTTACTGCTCTAGTGACATTCAACATGCGACCATTTCCTTTCCCTTATATGTTCTCTCCCTCAAACGATCTTCCTTTCACTCAGTCTCTCTCTGTTGTTCTCTCTCCCCTCACTCTCTCTCTCCCCTCAATCTCTCTCTTTCCTCACTCTCTCCCCTCACTCTCTCTCACTTTCCTCACTCTCTCTCTTTTCTCTCTCTCACTTTCCTCACTATCTCTCTCTCTGTCTCGTCCTCTCTCTCTTCACCAATTCTGCCTCCTTCTCTGTGCTCTTGCTCTGTGTGAAAAGCTGTTGAATTTCTCCCTCTGTTCACTGAGTAGCTCAATCAGAAAATTGCACCGAGCTCTACCGCATTGCAGGAATATTGGCGGCAGTTGAACTGTTCCCTGTAGGTCTGGGGATGGTTGCCAGGTTTACCACACAGCTCGTGGTAATAATACACACAGTACATACATCAGGGGATGTACAATCCTCACACTGAGCCAAGCGTGAAGTCACATTCCACAGCACGGCTTTGGAATTAACCCATAGATAGATCTCCATGTAATGGATAATATAAAGTACCTTCAGGGCAAGTGTTTAGTTATGGGTGAAGTCAGTTACTACAGTGTTATCCACCCCCCCCACCGCACCACTCCTGCCCCACCAGCCTCGATGACCTTCAGTCAGAATGGGAATTGGCCGGTGCATTAAAAACTCCACTGATTCGCTATCGACGATATTACGTTGATGTCCAGGATGGAGTTATAACCCAAGGCTGTCGAGTGCCAGGAGACTTAGTCCCTGAGAAAGGGCGGAGCACAAACAGTCAGGCAAATTCCTCTCAGCAACTGCAACATTTGGTCACAGCAAGGGCAGGAACACTCGCTCCTCACAGATATTTGGACACTTGGGGGGGGGGGCGGGGTTGAGGGGGGGACTTTGGTAACTCGGCCAAGGCTGCTGCTCTTCATTTGCAGGGAGCCGAATGGTGAGCATCTGCAGACTGCTCCTCCGCGTGAGGCACCACAGCCGATCCCAATCCTATCGTGGCTTGCCGTTTTCCCACATCTGCTTTAGCCAGCTGTCAGAAGCAGGACCCCACATTGAATTCCCAAGGCCGCTCCTCTTGCAGCTCCTTCCAGCTCCTCTGTGTGAAAAAATCACCCCATGGGTCTCCTTTAACTCTCTCCCCTCTCACTTTAAACCTGTGCCCTTTAGTTCTGGACTCCCCTGCCCTAGACTCTGACTGACTACTCTAGCTATGTCCCTCATAATTTTATAAACCTCTATAAGTTCACCCCACAGCCTCCTACGCTCCAGTGGAATAAACCCAGCCTGTCCAATCTCTGCTTATAACTACAGCCCTCCACTCCTGGCAACATCCTGGTGAATCTCTTCTGCACTCTCTCTATTGCTCCCACATCCTTTCTGTAATGTGGTGACCAGAACTGCAAACAACACTCCAAGTGCAGTCTAACCAATGTATTATACAACTGCAACATGATGTCCCAACTCTTATACTCAATGCTTCAGCCTATGAAGGCAAGCATGGCAAGCACCTTCTTCACTACCCTATGCACCCATGCCGCCACTTTCAGGGAGATATGGACTTGTGCGAGAGAACGAACCCCTTTGGATTCATCAACGCTCCAAAGGTCCCCGCCACTTACTCGATATATTCTCCCAGAATCTGACTTCCATGGCCAGTACCACACAATGAGCCGTAGTGGAAGGAGACAGGGCTTCAAAAGCAGGGCTGCTGAAAGGTGAAGGATTGTCAGAAAAGGTCTGTGTGGATCGGGACTGGAGTCACACAGCATCCAGTTGAACACCACCAAATGATCTGAAGGGAAGCTGGTGAAGACTTAAAAAATTTGCAACAGGGCTTTCAAATGAAGAGTTGCTCTCCTCAATCAAATGCTGGAACTACTGTCCCTGCTGGGAGAAGGCACCCAGCCCAAGTGGAATCACTCGCGTACATACAGACAGCAGTGTGGCACCAGGGCAGCTCAACTTTCACTCCAGATTTCATGAATCAGGAGCAACTTGGGCAAGGAAACCCTCCAAGGCTGACCTACTTGACCGACTGCCTTCACTCATTCCATCAATCCATCCATCTCCATCTTGATCAGATGCAAGGGCCCAGAATCCCCTTGGTGGGACATTTGCAACCCTTCACCGTAATTGGCTCTTTGGTAAAGAAGGAGAAAAGGGGACAGATTTTTAATTACATTTGTGCTGTTTACCACCTGAGTTGTTTTGTAGCCAATGAAGCATTTTTGAAGTGTCATCATCAATGTAGTAGAGAAAACACAGCAGCAACCTGACACACAGCAAGATCCCATACTCAGCAATGTGATCATGAACAAAGACCTAGCTTTTTAATTTAATTTTTTAAATTGGTAATTGGTTTATTATTGTCCCATGTACTGAGGTACAGTGAAAAATTTTGTTTTGCATACCATCCACACAGATCATTTCATTACAACAGTGCATTGAGGCAGTACAAGGGAAAACAATAACAGAATGCAGAATAAAGTGTTACAGTTACAGAGAAGGTGCAGTGCAGGCAGACAATAAGGTGCAAGGGCCATGACGTCCACCTTATCGTACTAAGGGACCGTTGAATGGTCTGATAACAGTGGGATAGAAGCTGTCCTTGAGCCTGGTGGTACGTGCTTTCAGGCTTTTGTATCTTCTGCCTGATGGGAGAGGGGAGAAGAGAGAATGTCCAGGGTGGGTGGGGTCTTTGATTATGCTGGCTGCTTTACCGAGGCAGTGGGAAGTGTGGACTTCCATGGAGGGGAGGCTGGTTTCCGTGATGTGCTGAGCTGTGTCCACAACTCTCTGCAGTTTCTTGCGGTCCTGGGCAGAGGAGTTGCCGTACCAAGCCGTGATGCATCCGGATAGGATGCTTTCTATAGTGCATCGATAAAAGTTGCTGAGCGTCAAAGGGGACATACCGAATTTCCTTAGCCTACTGAGGAAGTAGAGGTGCTGGTGAGCTTTCTAGGCTGTGGCATCTATGTGGTTGGACCAGGACAAGCTGTTGGTGATGTTTACACCTGGGAGCTTGAAGCTCTCAACCCTCTCGACCTCAGCGCCACCGATGTAAACGGGATCATGTACACCACGGTCCTCTTCCTGAAGTCAATGACCAGCTCTAATTCAAAGGCTGGTGGGAAAGACGAGGACCAGAGGAACTCTATCCTTGCCCTGCCTGGGAGGAGAGGAGTCGAGAGCAGAGGTGCGGGGAAATAGATAAGACGCGATCGGGTGCTCTGTGAACTCTGGTGAAGGATAAGCCACAGTTCAGGGAAAAGGACATCTCAGAGGCACTTTACCTTTATGGTGGCCTTCCCTTGGAGGGATAACCTTTAGGCTGCAGGTACACGTGGGTGTGGTGAGTCCTCACACAGACACAGGCCGTGCAATCAGTAGGGAGTTGCAGAACAACCACAAGTGCAGTGGAAGCTGGAGCACCTTAATAGGGAGTACTGCTTGCCATGGACTGCAGGACAGACAGAAACTGGCTTGAAGCCAACATAAACTACAAGAAAAATGCCATCAGCCGAACAACCATTCGAAAATCATTTGCAGGCCTTCCCTTCCTTTGAACTTGAAAAGCAGTTTGGCCGTACAATGCGTGGTGGCAGGATGTAGGGGCGATCCCGGGCAGAGGAACCAGCTCGTGAACTGCCTCCAGTCAGGACTGTGTGTTCCCACACTTAGGCTGTACTGACAGTAGTCACTGTGGGCAATGCCAGCTGTGCCACCCAATGTGCCACAGTCGCCCCCAGCTCTTTCAGCATCATTTTGTCCACCAAAGCAATCAGAGGCGTCAGGAATTCCAGAGTGTGGAAGGGTGATGACATAACACAGGCAGGGACCCTGGTAGAACAATAACTACATGTACTCGGCTACATCTTTACCCCTTCTAAATCTCACAGCCTCGCTCCCTCTTTAAGATGTTCCCTTACACTTGTTCTTCAGCCTGGGAGTGTTAATTTATGCGTAATTGTGTCGGGGTTTGGTGTGTTTGTGTGTTGGGTGTATTTGTGTGTGAGAATTTGTTTCAGGCCGTTGGGGTGTGTGCATTTGCGCCGGGGTGCTGGTGTGTGTGTGTTGGGAGTGTATTTGTGTTGGGAGTGCTAGTGGGTGTCATACAGCACAGAAACAGGCCCTTCGGCCCAACTCATTCATGCTGACCATGGTGCCCACTAAGCTAGTCCCATCTGCCCACATTTGGCCCATATCCCGCTAAACCCCTCCTATCCATGTACTTATCCAAGTGTCTTAATCTTAAGTATTACTATCTCTGCCTCAACCAGTTCCCCTGGCAGCTCATTCCATGTACACACTACCCTCTGCATGAAGAAGTTACCCCTCAGGTCCCTTTTAAATCTTCCACCTCTCACCTTATACATACGTCCTCTAGTTTTTAGTTCCCCTACCCTGGGAGAAAGACTCTGTGTCTTCACCCTATCTATACCCCTCGTGAGTTTATACACCTCTGTGAGGTCACCCCTCAATGTGTGCATGCATATGTGTGTATTAGTGTTGACACTGTTGGTGTGTATTTGTACTGGGTGTGTTGGCATGTGTGTATTTGTGTCAGGGTGCTGGTGTGTGTTGGGAGTGTTGCTGTGCATGTGTATTTGTGTCAGGGTGCTGGTGTGTATATTTGTGTTGGAGTCATGTAGGATTTGTTAACAGCATGATAAATTGTAGGAAGCTGTTCAGCCGTTTGTTCTTGTGTCAGATCTTTGAAGGAACTCCCAATTAGGATTTCTATACTCAGAAGGAACTCCTGAGCCATAGAAATCTCCCCTTGTCAATGTATATCCAGCTCCATTTTGTAAACTGCTTCTTTCTCTGTTCCAGGACACAGTAACCCATTCAGATTAAAAAAAAACTTCCCGAATCTATATATTTTTTACTGACAGGAAGCCCACAGAACAATTTATAGTCCCAAGTGATGACAATCAAGTCCCAGGGACATACAGTGAGCAGAATTTGAATTGCTTTGAGTTTTGATAGTTTAGATAAGAGTGCTGTGATCCTCAAGGATTAGTGGAACAGTCCTGATGCAGGATTTTGACCTGAAACGTCGACAATTTCTTTCCACCCACAGATGCTGTCTGACCCACTGAGTTCCTCCAGCAGTTTGTTTGTTGCCCCAGATTCCAGCATCTGCAATCCCCTGTGTCTCCAGTAGATCATTCCTGTTGGAAATCTCCAGATAACTTGTAGTTGATCACTGTATTGCTTTGGAAGATCTATCCCAATGAGTTTTATCAGGGACAGCCTGTCAAAGACTGTGTCTCTATCTTAACCTGCTCAAACAATGAATCCTTTCACTGGAGACAGATCTGTTGTTAAGGAGGGGATGAGTCAGATCACGGAGGGGTCTGACTGAGCTCCCTGACTCAATTCCAGAACATTTGATAGTTGGAGAAACAGCTTCAGGGATGGGTGATTTTTGACACTTGAGAAGGAACTTCTACATATTTCCCTTAGTTTTGTTTCTCCAAATACTGAAGAGTGCAAAGAGAGAGCATTGGAACCTCGTAGCACAGTGTTAACATTCCATGATCACCAAGTGTGGTGGGAAATCAAGTCTTCCGTAAGGCTCTCGGATAATGTCACCCACTGAGTGCACCGCTCGATCTGGATATTTTAACTTCTGCGGAGCTGAGCTTCCTATCTGGAATAGCGCTTCTAAGAGATACCGACTGCAAAATGTGGAGGTGGCTAGCCTATTCCATGGAAGGTTTTGGGATGTACCCATTTTGCAGGCATAAAGAGGATAAATCTCTTGAGAATGTACCTATTCTCAAGATATTAAACACACATCTAGGCTGACACTCTGGTGCAGGACTGAGGACTACTGGGGGTGATGTTATGCAGATGAGATGTTAAATTGAGGGAACGTATCAAAAGGTTTCTCCACATTGAAACCAACGCTGTCAGCATCAATGTGGTGTTACACAGGGTAACCCCACGGTGCTGTTTTATGAATGCTGCAATTCAGTTCTCTACGTAACTTTCAAATGCTTTTAATGCTGAAAGCAGTGTGAAGCAATTTCTAGGCCATTATCTGGTCATTTTATATTAGTATTTGTGGAATCTTACTTTGCACACATTTGCTGTCGTCTTTCCTACATTACTACAGTGACCACACTTTGGAAGCACTTGATTAAAAACAGGAACTGCTGCAAACGCTCAGCAGGTCAGGCAGCATCTGTGGAGGGAGGACTGGAATGATGAAAGATAAACAGGTGTGGAGGCGGGGACAGGATGGATCGCCTCTCTCTGTGTATTATACCTGATCTGCAGTACCTCCTGAGGCGTAATACCATTCATTGATTAGTTCACTCTTTCTCTCTCCCTCCCTCCTTCCCTCACCCTCTGCTCTACCACACTCCCTCCCTCCCTGTTCCCTCCATCCCACCCTCCCCACTCCCACCACCCTCCTTCCTCCCCACTCCTCCCTCCCTTCTTCCTGCTCTCCCGCCTTTTCCTTTCCTCGCTAACTCTCCCTGTTGTCTGTGTTGCAGGCCCGTGCTGGTAGGGCGATGGAAGCCTTGCCTCATGCTGTGACCGTCCCAGAGGGGAAGGTGCGAGACGATCACGGCGGCTGGAGGCCGTGCGGCAGGAGGTCGCCGCAGTCGAGCACTGCTGGCCGCGGTAAGGAACCCGCCACTGGCTGCCAGCTCCCTCGTGTAGGGGTTGAGTGGGAAGTCAGCAGCCAATGGTGATGCACGACACAAAGCCCGTGGGCCGAATCTAGCGTGGATCGCTCTTTTTTATTGGGCACACCTTGGACATGCAGAAGTTCCAGGGCTACCAGGCTAGATGGAGAACCAAGCTGAAATGCTGAGGCCCATTGCACAGAGGATGAGAGGAGATCATGCAGTCCTCTGTCCTGGAAGTTATTTTATCGCAGTACAGTAATGTTAGATTGCTGCAACATTGCAAGTGCATGACTCAGGCTTGGTCCTCTGATTGAGAGATTGTGGTTTGAAAGTGCTCAAGATGTGCATTTTGATTTGTTGCTGTAAACGTTCCTGGCATTTGCTCCATAAAAAGCATGCATTTTGCAAAACGGGCTGTATTTGCAATAGCGGGGATCACTCGTTGCCTCATGCTCGCCAGCAATGCTGCGTGTAACTTAAGTTAAGATCTAAGATCTCTTTATTAGTCACATGTACATCGAAACACACAGTGAGATGCATCTTTCTGCGTAGAGTGTTCTGGGGGCAGCCCACAAGTGTCGCCACGCTTCTGGTGCCAACATAGCATGCCCACAACTTCCTAACCTGTACGCTTTTTTTTGGAATGTGGGAGGAAACCGGAGCACCCGGAGGAAACCCACGCAGACACGGGGAGAACGTACAAACTCCTTACAAGCAGTGGCCAGAATTGAACCCAGGTCGCTGGCGCTGTAAAGTGTTACGCTATGCCTCATGCAACTTTGCAAGCAGAAGCAACGGATGCCCACGTGCTCCCGGGGGTTTGTGTGCTAAGGTCTCACCCAGCTAGGACTGGGACATCTGCAGGAGGGTGCATTACTCCGCAGGTTGCACTGGGCCAGTGCTGCATTCTTGTCGCCTCGTACTCGCTGGGTGTGCTGTAGTCACGTGCTGCTCGCCTTCCACACCAGCCTACCCCGGCAGATTTCTGCAGTGCTCACGCCCACCGTACATAATCCGATGGGATCGCGATCACTAACCAGCTATTGCAAAGGGAAGCATGACCTTTCCTTCAATTCCTTGTGAGGAGCAGTTCCCAAATCTCCATTTGGGAGCAGCAGTCAGCCGTACTCACAGACTGCAACAAACTAGACGCTGGAGGAACTCCATGACACATCTGAGAAATGGACTGTCGAAACGTCGACTGTTCCTTTCCCTCCACGGATGCTGCCTGACCCGCTGAGTTCCTCCAGCATCTTGTGTGTTGCTCCCATTTCCAGCATCTGCAGCCCCCTGTGTCTCACAGGCTGCTGCCGGGCACTGACCGTGATGTTCCACTGGGTGACCCACTGCTGGAGGGTTAATGGGCTTTCTCATAGAGAAACCGGTGAATTCACGGGTTAACGAGCCCGTTTAATTACGCTGGCAAAGCTCAAGTGATGCGCTTGAACTGTGCAAAAACAGGTTTCCAAGTTCCAGACTCTGTCTCGCATCCAACTGCATTTGAGATGTCTGAGACCTTTGCATGACCTGGTAAACTATTCCAAATATTCATCACGGTCTGTGTGAAGAATTGTTTCCCAAGATCTGTTTGAGTTTTTTCTCATTGATCTAAATTCCTTTCATCTGTTGTTACTCGCCCACCTTTCGTCACCTATCTTGTAGCCACCATTGCAATTCTTTACGAGCAAACCTCCTGTGGCCTTGCTGATGGGAAGTTGAAAAGCACACTGTTACACGTGGAGTGTTTATACCTTGACGTGTGCTAATTATTCTGTCCTGAAAATAAAGTTGTGTCCCTTTAAGGCTGGACCGTCAAGTGAACATCGGGCAGGGTCAGTCAGAAATGAATTGCTTTTTTGCAAGAGAAGTATGGAGACTTGGGTATAGAAATTAATTTTTGCTTAATGTCGAGAGCAGTTTGTTCTGAGATCGCTGGGTAGTGACCTGTGCCAACGCATAGCATCACAGAGTAATACAGCATGGAAAAAGGCCCTTTGGCCCAACTGGTCCATGCTGACCAAGATTCCCATCTAAGCCAGTCCCCTGTGCCTGTGTTTGGCCCATATCCGTCTAAACCTTTCCTATCCATGTACCTGTCCAACTGTCTTTTAAATCCTGTTAATGTACCCACCTCAACCATTTCCTCTGGCAGCTCGTTCCATATACTGACCACTCTCTGTGTGAAGAAATTGCTCCCTAGTTCCCTTTTAAACCTCTCCCCTCTCACCTTCAACCTATACTCTCTAGTTTTTGATTCCCCAACCCTGGGGAAAAGACTGCACATTCACCCTATCGATGCCCCTCATGGTTTTATACACCTCCATAAAGTCACTCCTACGCTCCAAGGAGAAAAGTCCTAGCCTGCCCAACCTCTTCCTATAACCCTGGTCCCTTGAGTCCTGGCAACATTTGTGCAAGGCTTTTTATCTGTAAACAGTGTACTTCACACACACGTTGCGTTGTGGCTGAAGCTCTTAAAGGGACAGTGCTTAACTGCTGCTGGGATGGCCTGGAGTGAGCTAGTGTTGAGAGAGCTGTCCCTCCAACAAAGACTTCTGCGTATACGTCCTGGAATTCTCTATCTCCGACAACACCTCCATGAGAAGTACTGCAGTGGTTCAAGGAAGCAGCTCACCACATCCTTCTCAAGGAGCAGTTTGGGATGAGCAGTAAGTGCCACTCTTACTGTTGATGCCCATGTCCCAACAAAACAAATAACAAAACAAAACTTAGAGAATGTGAAAAGAGCCAAGTTCAGGTCTATTGCTGTAAGTTTCTCCCTGCTGTTGGGGCTGTGTGAGGCCCAGAATGTTTCCTTGCAGCACATGTACAGTCCAGTGTGGCAGGTATTAGAAGCGCATTGCATGATGGTCTGAAGTGTACCAAGCATGCTTTGTAACATATACAAGCATATAAGTCAAAGTTTCAGTGGGTGCCGTGTGTATTAAAGGCCACCCATTTTTCTCATCCAGTGCATCACCAACATGCTCTGCGCAATTGTAAGCTGCATTTTTAATTCTGATCATTAAGGTCACAACCGCAGTTTACAGTTACCCTGATTCCTGTGCAAATTAGGCTGTTTCTCTTGCTCGGGGCATTTCTCTACACGTTGCAAGTAATTAGTGTTTTATTGTTATACCTCAGGATGTAACACAGAAATCAGAATGCGGGTGGGTGTGTCAGACAAAATGAGCCCCAGACATGGGCCTGAACCCTGGCTTTCAAACGCAGCGATCAGAACACCAGCCCCCACATTGTGGGTGAAAGGGCCAGGTCTCCTTTGTGTTGAGTTGGGGGCCTATTGCATTTGGTAAGAGGGAGCTCACAATTCAAGGAAGGTGGGAGATCTGTCTGGGTAACTCTTGGGTCCGCTGCAGAGGGGAGAGGTAAGCAAAAGTGGGCATGAATAACTGGCCTTTGGAAGTCTACCTCTGTTGGAGAAGGTTCTGGTGGCACACTCTAGGCAGCCGTGGGCGGAATGGCCTAATTCTGCTCCTCTGTCCTATGGTCTTATGGCCAACAGGGAACAACGGAAGGAAATTTAAAACACCTGCCTAAGATCCTCTCCCTGACCTCACAGTGGAGGTGATAAAGTATTTATTTTAAACAGATTATCACTTCAAACACAGCAGAAATAGGAATTTCAGGGAAATGTGTTACACATTCCCACCCTCCTATTTGGAGAGATGATATTAAGTAGTTAATTTTTGTCCAGGTAATTTTCTACAGCCTCTCTTTGGCGTCAAGTACGGAGAGTTCGGCAACCTCTACGACTGTTCATGCTGCGCACTGCAACCTCGTCATCAGTCTGTTGAAATGTGTGGGACCAGTGTGGACTTTCAGCTTCTACATTTAACAGCAGTACCAGTTAATCAGGTGCTTTCAATGCAGCAAGGAGCCCATTCTTTGTGTTAGGAAGAGCTTCCTGATAGCCCCAATGTTGTAGTTAATTTGTTTCACCTTGGCCCTCTTTGTCCCGCTCCCACAATTTAGTTGAATGTAATTCTCTGTATTTAACACCCATACTTTTGCCTATCCACCCCTCAGTGAGATCATTTCTCACTCACCTTAGCCTTTTCTACACTAGCAGGCAAATCTCGACACTGTTCACTGAACTGCCCTCGATGGTTGAATATCTATCCAGTGTCCCTGAGCTCAAGGTAGGAAGCACCAGAACTGAACCTTGTGCTCAAAGTGGGTCTGACCAGAACTGCTCCTCGGATACAATGCCAGAGAAGTGGTTAAATAACCCTGGGCTAACAATCCAGAGATGCAGCTTCAAATCCCACCTAAATCCAAGGTGTGGAATTTAAGTTCTGTTAATACTCCAGAATCTGGGAAAAAAACAACTGGTGTCAGTAACAAGAACCCTGAAAGCCACCAGATGACTGAAACACCTGTCTGGTTCACTACTGCTCTTCAGGGGAGGAAGTCTGCCAACCTTACCACGAAGCACGGCTCCAGACCCACAGTAATGTGGTGGACTCTGAAATGGTCGCTCGTAAAACAGAAAAGGGATAAAACTGAGGAGATCAACTTGATGCTGAGCTTGGGTTTTGCCAGGACCATTTGGCTCCAGACCACATCACAGCCTTGGTCCAAAGAGCTGAACTCCAGAGGTGAGGTGAGAGTGACTGTCCCTGACAAGGCAACGTTTGACAGAGTGTGGCATCAAGGGTCCCTGATAAATCTAAAGTTAATGGGTACCAAGAGAAAAACACTCCAGTGGTTGGAGCCACTTTGCACAAAGGAAGATAGTTGTGCTTGTTGGAGGTCAGTCATCCCAGCCCCAGGTTGTTGGCGGTCAATCCAATCAGTGGAGTGCATTGCCTTTGGTGCCCATTAGAGTTACCACAGGTCCTTGACCCCACGCTCGGTCAAACGCTGCCTTGATGTCAACGACAGTCACTGTCATCTCATCTCTGGAGTTCAGCTCTTTGCCAGACCCAACCACCTTCAGCTACGTCATCAGTGACCTTCCTTCCATCAGAAGGTCAGAAGTGGGGATGTTCACTGATGATTGCGTGGTGTTCAGTCCTATTCGCAACTCCTCAGCAGATGAAGCAGCCCATGGTCTGCCTGCTGCAAGACCCAAACTACATTCAGGCATGGGCTGGTAGGTGGCAAGTAGCACTGTGCCACAAATCATGTACCAGGCAATGACAGTCTCTAACAAGAGAGTCTAACCATCTCCCCTTAATGTCAATGCCATCGCCAAGTTCCCCTTCATCAACATTCTGGGAGTCGCCATTGACCAGAAACTCAACTGGACCAACCACATAAATACCATGGGTGCAAGAACATGTCAGAGGCTGGGTATCCTGTGGTGAATGACTCACCTCCTGACACCCCAAGGCCTTTCCACCATCTACAGGCACAAGTCAGGAGTGTGTTGGAGCGCTCTCCATTTGTCTGGGAGACTGCAGCTCAAACAACACTTCAGGATATACTGACCCCAGTGTGGATACAGCACAGAGTCACCAGGATGGTACCAGGGCTTAAAGGGTTAAATTAAGCAGTCAGGGCTCATAGATTTGGTTTCTATTCACTGGAGCTTTGAAGGTTGACTGTGATATCATCAAGGTGTTAAGATAGATACAGGGAAACCATTTTCCCTGGTGGGGGAATCCAGAACAAAGAGTCACAGTGGTGCAGCAGGTAGTGCAGCCACCTCACAGCTCCAGTGACCTGGGTTCGATCCTGACCTCTGGTGCCGACTGTGTGGAGTTTGCACGTTGACCGTGTGGGTTTCCTGCTGGGGCTCCGGTTTCCTCTCACATCCCAAACACAGGTTAATTAGCCGTTGTGAATTCTCCCTAGTGGAGGTGAATGGTAAGAGAATCGGGGGACGTGTGTGAGAGTGTGAAAGTCAAAGTCGAGTTTATTGTCACGTGCACAAGTACATGCGTGCACAGGTGCAATGAAAAACTTACTTGCAGCAGCATCACAGGCACAGAGCATCAGGTAAGCAGAAAAACATAAATTATACACAATTTTTACAAGAGGGAACACAATTGGAATGAAAAAAGCAAAGTCCATTTTAGTGCAGAGTGATCAAAGTGGTCATAGTGTTGCTAAACTGTAGTGATTAGGGTTGTGCCGGTTGGTTTAAGAACCGAATGGTTGAAGGGAAGTCGCTGTTCCTGAACCTGGCGGTGTGGGGACTTCAGGCTTCTGCACCTCCTGCCCGACGGGAGCTGCGAGAAGACGGCGCGGCCCGGATGGTGGGGATCCTTGATGATGGACGTCGCCTTCTTGAGGCAGCGTCTCCTGTAGATACTCCCGATGGTGGGGAGGGATGTGCCCGTGATATATTGGGCTGAGTTCACTACTCTCTGCAGCATTCGAATTGCCGTACCAGACCGCGACGCAACCAGTCAGGATACTTTCAACAGCACATCTGCAGAAGAAAGCAGAGGGCAGATGGGGCCAGGTGGGGGAAGGGGAGGGTGGAAATGGAGACAGAGGCTGCAAGGTGATACGGGGAGACGCAAGTGGCTGCAGCTGCTGGAATCTGATAAGGAAGGAAGGTGATAAAGTGGAACCAGATGAGGGAGGGATGATGGGCAGGTGGGGCCAGTGGGGGAGGGGATAGGAGACCCAGTGGGTTAAGTATGTGGGTGATGGAATATGAGGTGCTGTTCCCCGAGTTTGCATCTGGCCTCCATTCTACACTCTGAGTCCCCCGAGGCAGGGTCTCGACCCACAACGTAGACCATCCCTCTCCCCCCGCGGATGCTGCCTGACCTGCTGGGTTTCACCAGCAGCTTGTTTTCTGCTCCAGCTGTGTTATTGGCTCAGTCTTTGTCTCTCACCATCAGCACACCGACCTGCCGGGTATGTCCTACAGCCCCACATTTCACTATTTTTACGTTTCTTTCGTAGTATTCTCTAACTGCATTCAATTCATGGGTTTTATGTTCCTCTGTTCAGGTTCTCTCTCCATCAAACTGCCCCGTTAACCCATTGACTTATCCCTGGGACAACCCTGTCCTCACCCTGTCAGGGATATTCCCTTTGTCCGATCCATCCCTCGTCCGACCTCCCTACAACTGAAAACTAACTTGTTCTCTCTTTTTCCCAGTTCTGATGAAGAGTCTTTGACCTGAAACGTTAACCGTTTCTCTCCCTGTAGCTGATGTCTGACCTGCTGAGCATTTTTCTGTTTTTTATTTCAGGTTTCCAAACCTGGAGTATTTTTTGACTTCCTTTCCCTTATTGTTGCTGCTGCTGTTTCTTGCTCTATCGTTTAAGGGTTTAAAACCCCACTGATGCAGCTGATCAGTAATCTGCATTCATGTAGTGCCTTTAATGCAGCAAAATGACATTGTAACTCTGTTTGAGTGTACCCAGGTCACGTTAATTCAACTCTCTGTTTTTGCAACCTCTTGTTGTTATTTGGTGCACACTTTTTTTAAACTCTATCCAAACAAGCATGTTGCCCAGATATTGGATCACCAAGCACCATCTTTCTGTGTACTAGACGATCCAAATGCAATGAAGAATCAGTCACAAAGGAAAATCCACGTGCTGCACAAAGTCCGCGGGTTTCCTTCTTGCTCCCTCGATTTGCGAATTCCTGGACAGTGCACGTGCTGGTGCAAGCCATGTAGGCGGAATTAGGTTCACAACATTGTGAGGCCTGTTACTGTATCAGTTAAGGGGACCAACCTGGGTGGGGGTGAGCTTATGGAGTCTGGTACTGGGACCTCCCGCCTCAGGTGGGTCCTCTTTAAATCCGATAACCAATTGAATTTCTCTTGTCTGGCCTCACCCCTCAGCTCATGACCCCATCATCTCCTCACCCCCACCACCCCAGCAGGCAGTCCTGGCCTGACCCTGCCTGCCCATTGTCTACTGATCTGTTGACTCAATGGCCCCCAACTCCAGACCTGCTGACTTGGGTAAGCCCCCAGCCCCACCACTGCGATTGTTGACCTCCCCCACCCTTCTCCCCCAAGTGCCCCCGAACCCCTCCCCAATCCCTGCCGTTGACCAACCGCTGCTGACCTCCTGATCCAATCCCAATCCTCTAAAATTTCGTATTTCGCCTTACAACACAGAAGGAGGCCATTTGGCCCATCCGGTCTTTGCTGGCTCTCCGAGCAAGCCCACCAATCCCCACATTCCCACCAACTCCCCACAGATTACACCCCTCACCCACACACCGGGGACAACTTACAGCAGCCAGTTAACCCACCGACCCCGCACGTCGTTGGGATGTGGGAGGAAACTGGAGCACCCAGGGGGAAACCCACACGGTCACAGGGAGAACGTGCAAACTCCACACACACAGAGCCCGAGGTCAGGATCGAACTCGGGTCTCTGGAGCTGTGAGGCAACGGCTCTACCCGCTGCGCCACTGCCCCTCGGGAAGCCCCTTCCCCACATGACTTGGACCCCACCCATTTTCCTCTGGGTGCTCCAAAGGCCTATGATTGTGTGAGCCCTGTCCAGTAGTTCAAGCATCCCAACAACAGATGCTGAAACACAGTGTCCGCCATCCAGTCACACACTGACTGTTTAACTGCTGAGGCTGAGAACGTCTTACTTTAAAATGATGGACTGTGGGCCCAAAATAGAAGAATATGCAGTCATCTGGAAGTTGGGGCAGAAATGTTACAAACAGTCTTTAAAGGCCTCCGTATAAACTGTAAGCAAGTGTTTACTATTAAAGTATTCTAGTGAAGGGCTATAGTATTTGTAAAAATAATTTACTCTGTGAATTATAACTCCCTGTTATGTTTTCAAAAATGGTACAAAAATGTTTCCATGGTAATGACAGTGCCAATCAGTCTGAATAGGCTTTTCGTCCCCTCAATTCCACCCCCCGCCCCCCGCCCCCCAACCTCTCACTGCTCCCAATCCAGGGCATGACATGCTCTTTAAAAAAAAGCTGTCAATCTCTGATGGTTAATAATCTTTTCAGAAGCAGCTCGGTGAGAGACCACCCACCTACCTTAGGCCTGTACAAATGCAACACAGAGAGGAGGCCTGAAGCCGTGTTAGCTCCCGAGTGGGCTGACATTCCTAAATGGCCTGACCTCTGCTTTGTTTTCTCAGTGGGCGGTATGTTTAACAGGTTCGTGAGTCTTCACGTGCCGAGCCGAGGGGCTGCTGGGCTGGGAAACAAACCATGGAGGCAGCAGAATCACGGGCCAATCCAGGGCCTAGAGTTTCCTTTCTTCAGTGACATTCATCACCACCCACCGCCACAACAGCACCTCCCCCCCTCCGACCTCCGAGTTGTGTTCTAATCCATCAGTTTTAGATCAGAACACCTGATGAAAGTAAAGAGGAAATAACAAATATTGGAAACACAGAGAGTCCACAAGAAACTGCGGAGTGTTGTGGACACAGCTCAGCACATCACGGAGACCAGCCTCCCCTCCATTGATCCTGTCTACACTTCTCGGTAAAACAGCCAGCATAATCAGAGATCCACCCACCCCGGACATTCTCTCTTCTCCCCCCTCCCATCGGGCAGAAGATACAAAAGCCCTAAAGTACGTACCACCAGGCTCAAGGACAGCTTCTGTCCCACTGTTATAAGACTATTGAACGGCCCCCTAGTACGATAAGATGGACTCCCGACCTCACAATCTACCTCGTTATGGCCTTGCACCTTATTGTCTGTCTGCACTGCACTTTCTCTGAGGCTGTGACACTTTATTCTACTCTCTGTTATTGTTTTACCTTGTACTACCTCAATGCGCTGTGTAATGAATTGATCTGTACGATCGGTATGCAGGACAAGTTTTTCACTGTACCTCGGTACAAGTGACAATAATAAACCAATTCCAATTCCGATTCCAAACAACCTCCTTACTATGTAGATGCCCTCTTCTCAATTTTCATGGTGGCTTCATAACAACAGTCATAAACAGAGTCAGAGGGAGAATCAGCCCCTTCAACCCCAACAACCAAGCATTTTGACATTAATCCTACACTGACCCATTTTATTCTCCCCACATTCCCATCAACTTCCCCCAGATTCTCCCCCCTCACCCACCTACACAGTAGGGCAATTTACCAACCCACTAACCCGCACGTCTTTGGGAGACGGGAGGAAACCCACGGGGTCACAGGGAGAACGTGCAAACTCCACACAGACAGCGCCAGGGGTCGGGATCGAACCCGGGTCTCTGAAGCTGGGAGGCAGCAGCTTCACCTGCTGCAGCCAATATTTACCCTGAAAAAAAGTAACACAAGGGTATGATGGGCCAAATGGCCTCCTGTGTCGTAAAATTGGACAACGTTGGGAAACATTCAGTGGCAATGGACTGAGCCTTCAAGGCAGGGGCCCCGAGTTTTAAAGTTTGTGAATGCATTCGGGTTAAAGTTAGTGTGAATGTGAGGAGGAAGATAAGTGTCGACTGTCAGTGGACTGGCAAGAGGGAGCAGGAAAGTGGCGAGTGGAATTCAATCCAGAGAAGTGTGAGGTAATATATTTGGTCAGAGCAAACAAAGCAAAGGAATGCAGAATAAACGATTGGATAATAAACCATGTAGAGGATCGATGTCCACAGATTCCTGGAGATAGCAGGACAAGCAGGTAAGGAGGCACATAGGATACCAGCCCTTACTGGCTATGGCTTAGAATATAATGACAGGAATGTCATGCTATAACTGTATCAAACACTAGGGAGGTCACAGCTGGGAGCACTGTGTGGTGGTACCCAGATTACGGAAAGGATGTGCAGAAAAATGTTTAGAAATAATTTTAACTTTGAGGCTGGGGTTAATTTCCTTAGAGGAGCAGAAGCTGAGGGGAGCTTTAATTAAGGAACTAAAATGATGAGACGGCAGTGTAGAGAGGATTTGTGTCCCTTAGCAAAAGGGTCAAAAATCAGGGGGCCAAAGATTTAAGTGTTTGCAAGAAGGATTGGAGGGAAGTAGCTGAACATTTTCCTTCACCCAGTGGGATGTAGAACTCTGTCTGAAGGGGTGACGGAGGCAGGAACCCTCAATTCATTTAAAAAGTACTTGATATCCATTATGGAGTCACACAGCACGGAAACAGGCCCTTTGGCCCAACTGGTCCACGCCAACCAAGATTCCCATCTAAGCCAGTCCCATTTGCCTGTGTTTGTCCCATATCCCTCTAAACCTTTCCTATCCATGTACCTGTCCAAGTACCTTTCAAATGTTGTTAATGTACCTGCCTCAACCACTTCCTCTGGCAGCTCGTTCCATATACGGACTACCCTCTGGGTGAAAAAGTTGCCATTCAGGTTCTTAGTAAATCTCTCCCCTCTCACCTTAAACCTATGCCCTCTAGTTCTTGATTCCCTATCCCTGGGAAAAAGAGTGTGCGCATTGACCCTATCGATGCCCCTCATGATTTTATACACCTTTATAAAGTCACCCCTCATTCTCCTACACTCCAATGAAAACAGTCCCAACCTGCTCAACTCTGCATAACTCAGTCCCTTGAATCTCGGCAACATCCTCGTAAATCTCTTTTGCACTCTGCAGCTTAATGACACCTTTCCTATAGCAGGGTGACCAAACCTGAACACAATATTCCAAGTGTGGCCTCACCAACGTCTTGTACAATTATCTACACAGTTGTTGCCCAAAGCCTATGATTAGGCAGCATAACTCCTCTGTGACCAGTGTGGGCATCTTGGATGGAATGGCCATATTCGATGCCATGAGTTCCTGAGTTTTATTGCTTCTAAACGGTTATCGTTTTCTCCCCTAGTTCTGAATGGGGAACAGCAACTTGTATTGATGGGGCAGCTTTAACATGGCAGGACATCACAAGCTGCTTCATGGGAGTGTACACAAACAAAAGTTAGAGCGGCCCAGTGGCGCAGCGGGTAGAGCCGCTGCCTCACAGCTCCAGAGACCCGGGTTCAATCCTGACCTTGGGTACTGTCTGTGTGGAGTTTGCATGTTGTCCCTGTGACCATGGGTTTCCCCCGGGTGCTCCAGTTTCCTCCCACATCCCAAAGGCATGCGGGTCGGTGGGTTAATTGGCCGCTGTAAATTGTCCCCAGTGTGTGGGTGAGGGGTAGAATCTGAGGGTAATTGATGGGAGTGTGGGGAGAATGGGGTAGTGGTAAAAATTAGGAGGGGAATGTGATTGCTTTGTGAGCCAGCATAGATGAGATGGGCTGATTGGCCTCCTATGTTATAAGGGAATATAGATATAGAAAAATTTGATGCTGGGCCACTAAAGGAGAAATTGGGCCACATGTCTGGAGGCTTGGTGGAAGATTAGCTTGAGTTGTAAAGGAGGGGGAGCAGAGAGGTTCAAGGAGGGAATCCCAAGGCTTGGAGCAGTGGTGGAACGAGTCATTTTGGCGAATGATCAAAGGGGCCAGAATTAGAGGAGCGCTGATGTCATGGAGTGTTGTGGGGGCTGGGAGCTCACAGAGAGAGCAGGGGGCGGGGCAGGGGGAGGGGTACGAGGAAGTTGAAAATGAGGATGAGGGTTTTGAAACCCAAGTATTGCTGAGCTGAGTGGGTCAGCGAGGACTGACGTCCTGGGTGGGATGTTTCGAGTTGGGACATAGGCAGCAGGGGTTCAGGGTGACCTTTGGTAGAAGGAGGGAGACTGTTGGAGCAGTCAGGTCTGGAGGTAATAGAGGAATGCATGAAGGATTCAACAGCAGGCAAGCTGAGTCTGAGAAGGGTCGGGGATTGGTATTGGTATTGGTTTATTATTGTCACTTGTATCGAGGTACTGTGAAAAACTTGTCTTGCATACCGATCATACAGGTCAATTCATTACACAGTGCAGTTACATTGAGTTAGTACAGAGTGCATTGAGGTAGTACAGGTAAAAACAATAACAGTACAGAGTAAAGTGTCACAGCTACAGAGAAAGTGCAGTGCAATAAGGTGCAAGGTCACAACAAGGTAGATTGTGAGGTCAGAGTCCATCTCAATGTATAAGGGAACCGTTCAATAGTCTTATCACAGTGAGATAGAAGCTGTCCTTGAGCCTGGTGGTATGAGCCCTCAGGCTCCTGTATCTTCTACCTGATGGGAGAGGAGAGGAGAGAGAATGACCTGGGTGGGTGGGGTCTTTGATTATGCTGGCTGCTTCACCAAGGCAGCAAGAGGTATAGACAGAGTCCAAGGAGGGGAGGCTGGTTTCTGTGATGCGCTGGGCTGTGTCCACAACTCTCTGCAGTTTCTTGTGATCCTGGGCAGAGCAGTTGCCGTACCAAGCCGTGATGCATCCAGGTAGGATGCTTTCTATGATGCATCGATAAAAATTGGTGTGTGTCAAAGGGGACACGTTGAATTGTGACAGGATCGGCACCCAGTGGCGCCTGTCTTCCCAAGATTTAGAGTTGCCTCAATACAACGTGTGTGAAAACTAGCACTGTATTTACAGGTGATATTCCAGACGGTCGCTGAGAAGTGGGAGCAGGCTGTGAAGGCGACTTTGATAACAGCTAATCTCTTCGGAGGGATTCAAGCAAAGAGTTCTAAGAAAAATAGATACAGATTTTGGAGGCTATACAGCTGGCTCTTAACAACCGTCCGAAGTGGTATAGCAAGCCAATCAGATTACTTTCTCAGGAATAACTCCCTTCCCAACAGGACTGTGGCACAAACTTTACCTCACAGACTGTAGTGGTTCAGAGGGTAGCTCACCACCATCTTCTCAAGGGCTTTTGCGCTCAAAGCTCATCTACCCTCATCCTGAGCAGTATTTAAAAAATCTTCTGCATTATCGCTGAATCTGTAGGTATCCAGTTCCCTAACCTATTTTGCTTAAGAGTCTCCCAGGGTGGGATTTGTCTCAGGCTGCCTGGCATCAGTCCCAGTACTTTCTCGAATGCAGTTGTGCTGTTTATACTAGTCTCTGTAACTTACTTCCTGTCACTAATCTCTGGGTTTCCCAGTATCTCTCATATCGTTCCTTCTCCACTGCGAAGACTAAAGCAAAACATTCACTTACTGCTTCCGCCATCTCCTTATCATCTGCTGTCCTGTATCTTAATCTCTGGGCCCACCTCCTCCTTTCCCACTCTCTTTTCATGATATCAGAAAAGCCTTTTGGATTAAGCTAGTTCTTCCCATCTTTACTTCCTAATTCATTTTTGGTGCTGTCTATCGTGGTAATTGGTCAGCGGTTTATTATTGCCACATGTACTGAGATACAGTGAAACGCTTTTGTCTGCGCGCCGTCCAGACAAATCACTCCATACATAAGTACATCGAGGTAGTATAGAAGGTAAGCAGAATGCAGAATATAATGTTACAGTTACAGAGAAAGCGCAGTGCAGGACAATAAGGTGCAAGGGCCACGACAGAGTAGATTGGGAGATCAAGAGTTCATCTGTATCGTATAAGAGGTCCGTTCAAGAGCCTGACAACAGCGGGGTAGAAGCTGTCCTTGAGCCTGGTGGTACATGCTCTCAAGCTTTTGTATCTTCTCCCCGATGGGAGACGGGAGAAGAGAGAATGGCCGGGGTTGGTGGGGTCTTTGATTATGTTGGCTGCTTTACCGAGGCAGTGAGAAGTGTAGACAGAGTCCATGGAGGGGAGGCTGGTTTCCGTGATGTACTGAGCTGTCTCCACGACTCTCTGCAGTTTCTATGGTCTCGGGCAGAGCAGTTGCCGTACCAAGCCGTGATGCGTCCAGATAGGATGCTTTCTATGGTGCATCTGTAAAAATTGGTGAGGGTCAAAGGCGACATGCCGAATTTCCTCAGCCTTCTGAGGGAGTAGAGGCACTGGTGAGCTTCCTTGGCCGTGGCGTCCACATGGTTGGACCAGGACAGGCTGTTGGTGATGTTTCCACCAGGGAACTTGAAGCTCTCAACCATCTGCACCTCAGCACCACTGATACAGACAGGGGCGTGTGCTCCACCCCAACTCCTGAAGTCAATGAGCAGCTCTTGAGAGGGAATAATAAATCAGCCATGATCAAATGGCAGAGCAGATTCGACGGGCTGAATGGCCGAATTCAGCTCCGATGTCTTATGATGTTATTGAGGTTACGCAGACATTGTTATAACCATGGAAATCTCAGCACAGGAAGAGCCCATTTGACCGCTTGTGTCAGCTTGTCGCCAGGGTTGGAGACTCTGGCATCACTTCCCTCCTCTCCTCCCTCACCCCCTTCAGATTTTCCTTTCCACTCGATTCTGCAACTCCGCCTGAAAAGTCATGACTGAAGTGGCTGCTTCAACTGTGGGTGAAAATGCAGGACATTTTTTAATAACCCGATGCAAAAAAAATAGATACCCTCCCCTTTGGTGCTTCAGAGAGTAATCCTAACCCCTGTTGCCAATGCACCAATCAGTACCAAGGAATTTTTGCAAAGCAAAGTACAGCAGATGCTATCAATCTGAAATAAAATCATCTCTCATAGGAAACACTCAGCAGGCTGGGCAGAGAAACATCAGGCCGATGTTATGCACGTCCACGAACGTTTGTACTGCTAAGTGACAATATCTCACTGTTTACTCACTGAAACAGATCACCTGGCCTGTTTGTGACATCTTGCTGTGTCGAGCCTGGCTGTCGTGTTTCCTGCATTACATTGGTGGCTACGCCTCTAACGTACTTCACTGGTTGTAAAGTGTTATATGGCATCCTGAGGTTGTGAAAGGTGCTATAGGAATGCAGGTTCCTTTTGCGCAGGACCATCCCAAGACAGTAAAAAGACCTCCGAACCTCCCAAAGCATTTCACAGCCAATCAAATCATTCTGAAGCATGGTCACTATTGCAAAAATGCTAAATAACTGGAAGTCATTCTTTTTTGTACAAACTCGCCCTCTCGACATGAATCCAGACCACAGGTTTCTGAGGCTCCAACGTCCTGTCCAATAATGGGGTGTCCCAAATCCTCTGGGTCCTCGCTCTCTAACACTGGGCAGTGAACCAACCTCGCACACTGTGCTTGCTTCATCGGAGAACCCATTTTCTTTCCAGCAGCAGATGCTTGTTTTGTGATACTTTCTTGAGTAGATTCCATAGAACCATAGAACAATACAGCACGATACAGGCCCTTTGGCCCACCATGTTGTGCCAACCTTTAAACCACACCTAAGACTATCTAAACCCTTCCTCCCACATATCCCCCTATTTTAAATTTCTCCATATGCTTATCTAACAATCTCTTGAACTTGAAGAGATTCCACCGTTTGTCTGTGAACAACACATCAACTGATTATTTTCTCCAGCTTCTCATAGAGTCACACAGCACAGAAACAGGCCCTTCAGCCCATCGTGTCCATGCTGACCATCAAGTACCTATCTACACTAATCCCATTTACAGGCACTTGGTCCATAGCTTTCTCTGCCTTGGTGATTCAAGTGCTCATCTAAACACTTAAACCCCCTCAGGCAGTGCGTTCCAGATTCCAACACCCCTCTGGGGAATAAAACTCTTCCTCAGATACCCTCTGAATCTCCGACCCCTTACCCTAAACCTCTGCCCTCTGGTTATAGACACCTCTGCTATGGGGAAAGGTTTCTTACTGCCTTCTCTATCTCTGCCCCTCCTAATTTTGTACACCTCTATCAGGTTCCCCCCTCATCCTCCACTCCAAGGAAAACAACCCCAGCCTATCCAGTCTCTCCCCATAACTGAAACACTCCATCCCAGGCAACACCCTGGTGAATCTCCTCTGCACCCTCTTCAGTGCACTCACATCCTTCCTGTAGTGTGGAGACCAGAACCGTACACAGTGCTCCAGCTGTACCGTAAAATTGTACCGCAACCTCCCTGCTCTTTTATTTTATGCCTCTGTATGCCTTCTTAACCACCTCAGCTACCTGTTGCCGCTCTTCAGCATCAGTCTTGTGTGAAGCTATAAGGTGTGCATACTGAGGCTACGACAGCAACTGGGCCTCAGGAGGAGCATTACTGAGGCCCCGCCCCGAGAATGCGCTGATAGCCCTCGACAGAGGCAAGGCTGGGGACAGAGCTCAGCCCACTGTCAAAACCGGGATGAGCTTTAAATATCTCTGACATTTCAGATATTGCTGTAAATAATGAAAACATGAAAGAAGTAAATAACAGTAAATATAAAATGCATTAAAAACACGTCAAAGTACTAAGAAATGATATTTAAAATAACATTGAAATAAAATGTCAAACATAAATAACTTTCTCTTCCTCATCTCTTGACCGGGAACCTCCATTCAGATGAATGGAGATTCCAGTACTATTCCGGATCTGATTGGCGTAGGTTAGGAGGGGTAGATCTCCCCAGCACACCCATGCCTGTTTAAAAGCTCTCATTGAATGGCAGAGCAGAGAAGGGGAGTTGAATGGCCTACTGCTGCTTCTGTTCTTATGTACTTATGAGAGAGCAGAAGGACAGAGTGCTGGCAACGGGCACTCACAGCAGGGGTGCACACGGTCCCAGCGTACTTACCTGCGAGCAGCTGAATGCCAGTGGTTGCCCGTGGAACCATCACACCAAGCCAGCCTGATTTGGCCCCTGACCCGTGAGTCAGGTTTCCCTCCTTCAAACCTGAATATAGCCGCCCTTGTGAATTATCTCCTCTTCGTCAGGAGCAGAACATGTTTGCTTGAGCAGTGATAATGGTTTATTTACACCGAAGCTACTCAGGGGCTTCTACAGTGATATGGCCTTTGTGCCCACACTCTGGGTAATCGCTCTCGATCCCTCTGTAAACATTTGGCCTGAGCCACTCTCACTTAACAGAGAGAAGCGCACACTCTACTCACCGACCCAGACTCCCAGGCCTCTGTCCAGGGCCCTTGACACGGTGAGGCAGATTAGCCTTTGTAACGCAGGAGAGAGCACTTCAAGTACCCAGGCCTTCTACTGAATAAAGAGCCTTTCCATCTGGAATTGGGTCTGCGGCCCTTCTCAAATAAAGGCACAGCATTAGCCAGCCTCCAGTCTTCCGGTACCTCACCTATGGCTAAGGAAGATACAAAAACCTCTGCCTGGGTCCCAGCAATTTCTTCCCCAGCTTCCCACAATATCCTAGGATACACATGGTCAGGCCCCGGGGATTTATCCCCCTTTATGTGCTACAAGGCCGTCAACACCTCCTCTTTTGTAATATCAACATGTTTTAGGATATCACTATTTATTTCCCTGAATTCCCCAGCTTCCGTGACCTTCTCCATGGTAAACACAGGTGAGAACTATTCATTTAAGATCTTGCCCATCTCCTGTGGCTCCATACCTAGATGACCACATTGATCCTTAAAGGACGTATTCTCTCCCTAGTTATCTTTTTGCTCCTAGTATACTTGTAAAATCTCTTAGGAATCTCCTTTACCTCATCTACAAAGGATATCTCATGCCCTCTATTTGCCCTCCTGATTTCCTTCTTCAGTGTACTCCTACATCACATATTCCTCAAGGGATTCACTTGATCCCAGTTGCCTGCACCCGACATATGCCTCCTTTTACCTGACCAGAGCCTGAATATCCCTCATCAGCCAGGGTTCCCCACTCTAACAGGAACATATTTGTGTGCTGTATGTCTGTCACCGGTGGCAGAGGGAGTGACTGTTTTGGGTGACGGATGGGGTGCCAGTCGAGTGGGCTGGGGTGCTGAATGTTGCTGAGCTTCTTGGGAGCTGTTGGAGACGCACTCACTCAGGTAAGTGGGGAGTGTCCCATCACACTCCTGACTTGCACCTTGTAGATGGGGGAAGTCTCTGGGGCTATTGAAACCCTCTCTGATTGCGTTTCTGACCAGCTGTCCTTATACTTTCCCACAGTATTGCCCAATAGTTCTCTTGCAAAGCATGGTTTGGTACTTTACCACCTTAAAGACACTGCGCACTCGAAGTAGGTGGTGGTTCTGATCCATTACACTGAACAGGATTTCAAAGCAATTTTATATCTTGGCACAAGTACTCCGGACAACGAGACTGTCCACATCATCCAAATAACAAAGCGTGTGCAGTACCAAGACATCCATAGAACATAGAACAGAGAACACTACAGCACAGTACAGGCCCTTCCGCCCACAATGTTTGTGCCGACATTTTATCCTGCTCTAAGATCTATCTACCCTTCCCTCCCACATTGCCCCCCCCACCCCATTTCTCTATCCAGTGGTGGATGAGCAGAAATCTCCTCTGACTGGACACTGGGAAGACCTGAGACTCTGTCTTTTGGTCCTCAGCGTAAGCTCTACCCTCCACTGCACCCCCCCCCCCCCCCCCCCAGCCCCAGACTCCATCCCCCATCCCAGCTGCCGTCTGACACCAGAGCAGACAGTCACCCTGGGAGGATTCTTCATCCCACACGTTCAGGCCGTTACTAAGTCTGTGTATTTCTCAGTAAAACTCCCGGACTCTGTCCCCTCCCTCAGCTCATCCACTGCTGAAACCCTCGCCCACACCTCCGTTACCTCCAGACCAACTCTCCCAGCGCTCTGCTGGCTGGTCTTGACCTACTCCCCGTAAACTCGTGCTCATCCAAAACTCTGCTGCCCTTGTCCTAATTCACACTGTCCACTCGCCCGTCACACTTCTGCTCGATCGGACACACTGGCTCACAATGGAGCACCCTAAACTACTCCTTAAGATCCCCCATTTTCATTTGTCCTAATATCATGTTATGTGGCTTTGGTGTCAGATTATATTGACAATACCTCTGTGAAGTGCCTTAGGATGTTTAGCTAGAGGTATGGCACTCCAAAATGATAGTGTGTATAGAGTTGCCAACTTTGGTCAGTCATACCCCTGGAAGTGTCATCGTGTGACCTCCAACGTACACCTGGCCTGCCCCTCCACTCCCCCATCATTGGTCACCTGAACTGTCCATATTCGTGCACAGGGCCAGTCAGAACAAGAATAGACTCCATTACCCAGTGGAATGGATCCTGACTCTATCAGACAGCCCGTTTTCCCATGTCTGATATATTTATCACTCATAAACAAAAACATTCAAATAATTTGCTTTTTATTGCCTCCCTGATGTTATTCCGGGGTTGCACGCATCAGTGTCCCAGGGATTAGGCTTTAATTCCTGGAGGCCAAGGATCCCGTGTGATCTGCGGGAGCCCACATCCCGTTGTCCAACTCAGCACTCACATCCCAAGCAGCTGAGCCCCCCCAGACGGTGGACTGGTGCCTGCCCTTCAGATCTCCAGTCACTGCTCAGCTGTTTGCACCCTGTCATGAATGAGCCACCGTCCCACTCGTTTATTAGGACCAGGTCCTGACCTGATGGTCCGATTCCCACTCAGAAGCATGCACAAATGCTGGAGTGATAGAGTTGTACGGCACGGAAACAGGCCCTTCGGCCCACTGCGTCTGTGCTGGCCATCAGGCACCCATTTACACTAATCCGGTTTTTCCCCTCGCGTCGCTATCAACTTCCCTCTGCCCCCACCACCACCCCCCCCCCCAACCCCACGAATCTCCCACCACTCACCCACACACTGGGGACAATTTACAGTGGCCAGTTAGCCTGCTGACCCACACGCCTTTGGGATGTGGGGGGAAACCCACGCGGTCACAGGCAGAACGTGCAAACTCCACACAGGCAACACCCGACGTCAGGATTGAACCAGGTTCCTGGTGAGGTAGCAATGCTAACCAGTTCGCCACCGGGAAGTCCTAAGCTCTTGTGGAAAATGTACATCATTTTTACTCAGGTGAAGTCACAGCAAAATGGCACATCATCTTAAACACCTCAGTGACATCATTTACCCACAATTCCTTTTGGGAGGGCTACCTTGGCAACTCAGGAAACCTACCTGACTCAACACCGACGATTCTGACCTCAGGAAGGAAGCTCAGAGAAGTTAATGGGTGTGGAGCAAGGACAAGGGTTTGTTTCTGTCAAGACTTGAGTGGAATCTCACAGGTGAATGTTTATTCTCATGTCGATGTGGCGGTAAAGAAGGTGTACAGCATGCTTGCCTTTATTAATCAAGGCATTAAGTTCAAGAGTCAGGAAGCCATGTTTCAGCTTTATAAAACTCTGGTTCGGCCGCATCTGGAGTATTGCATTCAATTCTGGTCGCCCCATTATAGGAAGGATGTGGAGGCTTTGGAGAGGGTGCAGAAGAGGTTCACCAGGATGCTGCGTGGATTAGAGGGCATGTGCTATAAGGAGAGGTTGGACAAACTTGGGTTGTTTTCTCTGAAGCGGTGGAGGCTGAGGGGAGACCTGATAGAGGTTTATAAGATTATGAGAGGCATAGACAGAGTAGACAGCTAGTATCTTTCTCCCCCAGGGTCGAAATGTCTAATACTAGAGGACATGCATTTAAGGTGAGAGGGGGAAAGTTCAAAGGAGATGTGCGGGGCAAGTTTTTTAACATAGAGAGCGGTGGGTCCCTGGAATGTGCTGCCAGGGGTGGTGGTGGAGGCAGATACGATAGAGCATTTAAGGGGCTCTTAGATAAGCACATGGATATGCAGATAATGGATGGACATGGACCATGTGCAGGCAGAAGGGATTAGGTGTCACCAGCTTAATTAGTTTGGCACAACGTCGTGGGCCGAAGGGCCTGTTCCTGTGTTGTTCCATGTTCTACCCAAGTGTTGAACTTTATGTATGAGACTAAATAGTGAGCGCTGGCAGGAGCAAGCAGCAGGGCCTGTACCTTGTTCTCTGTCATGTTCATGCTTGTGTGCACTCGATTAGCAGTGAGGCCAACTGTAGCATTGTGACCAGGAATCAAAGGTGGCGTACTGTGGCCTAACGTGAGTCTGTTACCCAACAGAATGGGCTGTTACTGATGGTGGGACTGTCGTATGAGGAGAGATTGGATTGATTTGGCCTGTATTTACTAGGGTTTAAAAGAATGAGAAGGGATCTCATTGAAACTTACAAAATTCTGACAGGGCTTGACAGTTTGGATGATAAGAGAATGATTCTCTGGGCTTGGGGTGTCCAGAACTAGGGGTCACTGTCTGAGGATCTCTTCACTCAGAGAGTGGTGAACCTCTGCCACAGAAGGCAGTGGAGACCAAGTCGTTGAATATATTTAAGAAGGAGATGGATAGATTTTTAGACACAAAAGGGATCTACAGGTATGAGGAGAGAACAGGAACATTGAGACGCAAGGGATTGCGGGTGCTGGAATCTGGAGCGACAAATAAACTACTGGAGGAACTCAGTGGGTCGAGCAGCATCTGTGGAGGCAGGAGGGATGGTTGACATTTTGGGTTGATACCCTGCATCAGGACTGAGAGTGGAGAAGAAGGTGCCGGTGTAGAAAAGAAAGGGGGAGGGGGTGAGACAGGGGCCAGTAGGTGATAGGTGCACCAGGGAGGGGGTGAAGGATGAAGGAGCAGGAATATGGTCTTGAGACAGAGGATCAGCCACGATTATGTTGCATGGTGCAGCAGCCTTGAAGGACTAAATGGTTTAAAGTCAAAGTTGAGTTTATTGTCACATGCTCAAGTCCATGTGTGCACAGGTGCAGTGAAAAACTTACTTGCAGCAGCATCACAGGCACAGAGCATCAGATAAGCAGCATTCACAAGAAAAACAGAAATTAAACATCAATCATACACAACTTTTACAAGAAATGATTAGAACACAACAAAACAACGTCCATTTTAGTGCAAAGTGATCAAAGTGGTCATAGTGTTGCTAAACTGCAGTGATTAGGGTTGTGCCGGTTGGTTCAAGAACCGAATGGTTGAAGGGAAGTAGCTGTTCCTGAACCTGGTGGTGTGGGACTTCAGGCTTCTGTACCTCCTGCCCGATGGTAGCAGCGAGAAGATGGCACGGCCCGGATGGTGGGGATATTTGATGATGGATGTTGCCTTCTTGAGGCAGCACCTCCTGTAGATACTACTGATGGTGGGGAGGGGTGTGCCCATGATGTATTGGGCTGAGTCCATCAGGTGATCCAGGTGGCTCTTCACCTTCTGTTTTACACAGAGCTCTGGTACTGGCAACGCAACCTTATGGTGAGTGAAACAGTCCAAACCTTCCCATAATCAGTCAGACACTGACACCGAGATGCAGAATGGGGGAGGTTATAGAGACAGGGAGGGAGTGAGCCCATGCAGGGACCTGAAGGTAGGGATGGGAACATTAATTTTGAAGGCTATTGAAGAGGGAAGTAGTGAATCTTGGCCTGCACAGAGGCGAGAAGTGAACGGCATCCGGTGTGAGGCAGGACCCGTCCAGCAGATATCTGGATAATCAGATGTTTGCAGAGGGCAGGAGATGCAATTGGCTTACTGTAGACTTTCCGTACACCAACAGACGTAGCAAAGAGTCCCTGGAGCTTTTAAGGTCTTTACTGGTTCCTGGAGCACTTCGCTCATTGAATGGGCTCCAGGAGTAAGATGAGGAGGTGAGGTGAGGTAGCAGATGGTTGCCGGTGTCTGTGGAACTGTAGCTCAGTGCGTTACCACCATCAAGGGTGGTTTTCAGGGAGGAAACAAGGGAGGGAAGTGATTGTGATCTGTGTCCGAAGCCTGCAGTCTGCGGTAACCTTTTATCCAGCTGTGAGAAGGCTGCCTGCTATTACTGGGCAGCTGGTAGAACCACTGCCTCGGAACTACAGAGACCTGACCGGATCTCGGGCGCTGTCTGAGTGGAGTTTGCACGTTCTCCCTGTGACCGCGTGGGTTTGCTCCAGTTTCTTCCCACATCCCAAAGTGGGTCGGTTAATTGGCCACTGTACGTTACCCTGAGTGAGTGGGTGAGGGGTAGAGTCTGAGGGGAGTTGATGGGAATGTGGGGAGAATGAAATGGGATCAGGGTGGCATTTGATGTTCGACACGGACTTGATCGGCTAAAGGGCCTGTTTCTGTGTGACTCCATGAAATCGATTCGATGAGAGTAAATTGCAGGGGTACTGATGGAATTGTTTCCCTGCGAGTTGGCATGGACCCAATGGGTCAAATGGTCCCCTACTGTGTTGTTATATTATTCCTGACCTTTCCCTTAAAGTCAGTGAGCTCCGTGCGAGCCGGGCTCTTCACCAGAATCCGCTTGTACCCAGCCACAGACCCAATTCCAGAGGGAAAGGCTCTTTATTCAGTAGAAGGCCTGGGTACTTGAAGTGCTCTCTCCTGCGTTACAAAGGCTAATCTGCCTCACCGTGTCAAGGCCCTGGACAGAGGCCTGGGAGTCTGGGTCGGTGAGTAAAGTGTGCGCTCTCTCTGTTAGTGAGAGTGGCTCAGGCCAAATGTTTACAGAGGGATCGAGATGTGATTACCCAGAGTGTGGGCACAAGGCCACATCACTGTAGAAGCCCCTGAGTAGCTTCGGTGTAAATACAACCATTATCACTGCTCAAGCAACATATTCTGCTCCTGACGAAGAGGAGATAATTCACGAGGGCGGCCACAGTTACTGGATTTGTGCCCTCTGTATCAATTGAATGTCAGCCATTGTACATAACGAAAAAACTATTACAGCACAATTATAAACAACATCTTAAAGGAACCATGCACATAGGTGATACAGAGCCAAACTCCTTCATATTTCTAATATTTTCTTAACACTGGCTTTTGAAAGATGATGTGACTCTTGTATAACAAACTTACAGTTGGATTTCAAAGATAATAAATCTCTGTTTGTTTCTAAGATCTGCCATAAGGTGCAAGCATTTGGGTTTAATTTAACATTGCACTTGAGAAAAAATAATCTTTTTTCCAAGAGTTTATTGATTTATTTTAAAACATAGTCACATTTGTAATTTGGAAGTGGTCAGTTTGGGCACAGTTGGATCTTACAAATGGGACTGAGTTGAAGGCAAAGAAGTGTACATTAGTGTAGTGTCAATGAGCAAGAAGGTCGGCATGGACAGAGTTCGGCTTTCGACTCTATGACTCTATCGCACAGAAATAATTTAGCACCTCAAAAGGCACATTAAACTGCTGCTCTGTCTGTTACAGTTTTGCGCTCAGTTCCCAAGCAGCAAAGTTCTATCACATAAGAGTCCCAAGGTATGGGGCAGGGGAGGGACGGTCAGACATGGTGTTGGGACTTTGAGAGTTGGGTCAGTGGGGGCAGGGGTCGGGGTGGAGACGGCGGTCAGGCTTTGTGTGTTGGATCGGGACATAAGGAGCAGTATAGTGGCGCAGCGGGTAGAGCTGCTGCCTCACAGCTCCAGCGACCCGGGTTCAATCCGACCTCGGGCGCTGTCTGTGTGGAGTTTGTACGTTCTTACCGAGTGCTCGGTTTCCTCCCACATCCCAACGTCGTGGGGGTCGGTGGGTTAATTGGCCACTGTAAGTTGCCTCTGGTGTGCAGGTGAGGGGTGGAATCGGGGGGTTGGGGGGGAGCTGATGGAAATGTGGGAGAATATGGGTGGGATTAGTGTAAATGGGTCAACAAACAATCTGCTGGAAGAACTCAGGACCTGATGCAGGGTTTCGACCCAAAACATCGACAATTCCTTTCCCCCCACAGATGCTGCTCGACCCGCTGAGTTCCTCCAGCAGATTGTTGCTCCAGATTCCAGCATCTGTCATCTCTTGTATCTTAGGTTGATGGCCGGCATGGACTCGGTGGGCCGAAGGGCCTGTTTCCGTGCTGTCTCTTTCTATTGCTCAATGACTACCATATGAGAGGAGGTGCGTCAGAGTTCAGCAGCCACGCCGGGACGTAAGGTTGGGGTTCATCAGAGAAGTGATGAGGAGACCCAAGTGATGCCTGTAGCAAAGGTGAAAGGTGGGTTGATGGGGCAGAAGAAGTTCTTAAAGCAGGGTTGAGCTGGTTGAAGATGGCACTCCCAGATTCCCTGGCCTGTTTAATTAGCACAGAAACAGGCCCTGACTCCTAATGACCACTTGCCTCTGTGTAGGCCTGCACTGCTGATGGGAATTCGTGGGTGACATTGAAACTGATACACTGAGCCCACTGGCCCCTGTGTGTTGTATGCATAGAGGAACAGCAACAGGTTCACTAACCAGGAGACTTGCACACGAAGGACTCAAACATGTTGAGCAGACGGGAGTTAATTCCTTTGCTACATGAAGAAATCTCCAGGTCAATCAGTTTTTTGTGGTTGGGGGATAAACATTGGCCGGGATGGTGGGGTGAATTTCCATGTTCATCTTCACACAGCACAATGGAAGCCTTTTCGAGCAACTAGCAGTCAGACTGGGCATTGAGTTAATGTCTCATTCCACAGACAGCAGCTTCGCCAGTGCAGCAGGTTCTGTGACCAACTCCAACTGTTCCCTGTTCTTATGGCAGGAGCGTCCACAGAGAACTTGGTGCTCAAGTCTCTCGAGTCAGACTTGAACCTCTTGACTTGTTGCTCACAGAGTCGCAATCAGCACCTTAATTCATTGAAGGTTGGCAGGTTAGGCAGCCGCATTAAATGAAACGACAAGATTGTCATAAGGATGTGGGGAGCTAATTTTGCCAACTGTCATTTCCAGTCTAATGTCTGTACGTGTGCAGCACTGTGTGTGTGTGAGAGAGAGAGTTTGTGTTTGATGAGAGTGTGCACTCATATGTGTAAGAACATAAGACACTGATGCAGGAGTAGGCCACTCGTTTCTGCTCCACCATTCAATAAGACCATGGCTGATATTTTACTTCCGCACCACTTTCCTGCACTAACACCATATCCCTTGATTCCTTTCATATCCAAAAAAAGTTATCAGTCCCTGTGTGAATGTACCCCATGTCTGAGCCTCTGGGAGAGAGAATTCCAAAGATTCACCATCCTCTCGGTGAAGAAATTTCTTCTCATCTCTGTCCTGAATGGACGATCCTTCATTCTGAGACTGTGACCCCTGGTCCCAGATTCCTCCGCCAGGAGGGAAACATCCTTCCTGCATCCAGCCTCTCAAGCACTGTAAACATTTTTGTAAGTTTCAATGAGATCATCTCTCCTTCTAACTCAAGTGTATACAGGCCCAGACTGCTTCATCTATCCTCACAGGACAAATCCACCTTCCCTGGAACCAATCTGGTGAACCCTTGCTCCATTCCCACTGTTGGAACAAGGTTTATCAGATTGATTCTTAGGTTCCGAGGCATGGAGACCTGTGCACAATACTACAGATACAGTCCCACCTCTACTCTCATATGGGTAGTTCTGCTATAATGCATGCTTCCATAACACAACTTGGTTATAATGCGATCAACGGATTAGGGAACACTATTTGCATTACTCAGGCCACCATTGGTGAGAAATGCGATCGGGAAAACCTATGCTTTGAAGGCAACTACAGCCTGCTATAAGGTGACCTTCTATAACACAAGGTTTATGAGGAATGTAATTAATCAGTTATAGCAGAGCTACCTGTACTCTAATCCTCTTACAATAAAGGCCAATGTACCGTTTGCCTTCCTAACTGCTTGCTCTATCCACATGTTAATGATCAATAATTTACATACAAGGACACCCAACACCTTTCTAGTTTTCCCATCGCACATTTTACCTCATTATCTGCCGTGGTCTTGTCCATTCACTCATCCTACCCATATGCCCCCTGAAACCTCCCTGCATTGTCCTTGACAGCCCACACTGCAACACAGCCTTTCGATGGATATGCATTTGAGCCAGTGTGTGTGTGTCATTAGTAATTGGTTTATTATTGTCATATGTACCAAGATACAGTGAAAAACTTCATTTTGCATGGCATTCCATACAGATCATTCAAAACATAAGTACATTGAGGTAGTACAAAGGGAGAAGCATGTGTGTCTGTGAGAATATACATGTGATGGAGTGGGTTACCCAATATGTCTGTAGGCTCTCTTGAAGTACAGTTCCAGCACACTGGTTAAGTTCCTGGACTAACATCCCAGAGACCTGAGTTCAAATCCCACCAGAGCAACTGTGGAACTTAAATTCAGTTAATAATCAGGACTTGCCGAGATATAGGGGAACAAGTTAGTGATAGAAATTACCATATTGCTGTTAAACCTCACCTGGCTCACGAGTGTAGCTTCAGGAAGGAAACCTGTCATCACAACCCAGTTAGTGACTCCATCCCTACCCTATATGGTTGACTCTGCAATGGCCCAGCGAGCAACGACTTGTAGGCAGCTCACCCCCAGTCGGGGGCCAATTAGGGATGGGCAGTAAATGCTGGTCCGCATCCCGAAAACAAAAGAATAAATCAAAAGAGAGGCGAGAGGAGGACTGGCTTTGACTGGACGACGGCCACCTGTAGAAGGCACATCAGACGAGCAGCAGGGACATGACCTGAATCGACTTCCCTCTGCTGACCTCTAATTTGTTTGTTTTACCGTGAGAAGTTGCGGGTTAATTGAAGAGCACGCATTTATTTAACTGATTGGCGCTTTAATGCAAGGGGGAGTTCTCCACACGGGGACGCCAGCGGGCTCAGTTTGCAGAGCCTTGTCGGGACAAAGCCGCATCTTGCTCCGAGCTGCCTGCCACCCTGGACCCTGCCTTGTTTCATGCGGGGCGCCCATTCCCAAGTGATGGGTTTAATAGGGACCACCCACTGCCGTTCCCCTTGTTTTAAAACAAGGTTTTGTACCAGCCCAGACAGGAAGATTCAGGTTAATTTGTGCTGATGGGAGGGAGCTGGAGGGGAACGAGTCATTCACCAAGACCGCTGAGGTCAGCCCTGGTCTCGGCCACGGCACCCTTTTTGTTGTCCCTCCACGGGCTCATTTCAAAACTTTTATTTTTTTGGTATCAGAGAGACATGACAACCTCTTGTTTTACTGTTGTTCGCCCTCCTCGGATGCCTATACAGTCAGGAGCTATCAGCAGAGACGTGTCGTGGGTTCTGGGCAATTCATGCGTCTGTTGCCTGTACTGATTACGTTAGCAGGCTGGTAATCCAGTGGCCGCAGTTTTGTATCCAGCTGCTAATAATGTGGATTTCTTTTCTATAAAAAGTATATTGTTGTAAAAAGCTATATTGTTGTAAAAACCCATCTGGGTCGCCAATGGTCTCGATGAAGGAAATCTACTGCCCTGGCTCATATGTGACTCCTAACAATAAATGCTGACCTTGTCATCAGTGCGTGGGATCCTGGAAATGTATTAAGAAAGCTACTCTAGATGCTGGAATCTGGAGCAAACAAACAAACTGCTGGAGGAACTCAGCGGGTCAGGCAGCATCTGGAGGGGATAAGATTTCTTTATTAGTCACATGTACATCGAAACACACAGTGAAATGCATCTTTTGCGTAGAGTGTTCTGGGGGCAGCCCGCAAGTGTCGCCACGCTTCCGGCACCAACATAGCACGCCCACAGCTTCCTAACCCGTACGTCTTTGGAACGTGGGAGGAAACCGGAGCACCCGGAGGAAACCCACGCAGACACGGGGAGAACGTACAAACTCCTTACAGACAGCGGCAGGAATTGAACCCGGGTCGCTGGCGCTGTAATAGCGTTACGCTAACCGCTACACTACCGTGCCTGCCCTGGGAAATGGACAGTCAGCATTTCTGTCGATGAAGGGCCTCAACCCGAAACGTTGTCTGTCCATTTCCCTCCACAGATGCTGCCTGATCCACTGAGTTCCTCCAGCAGATTGTTTTTCACTCAGTGAGTCAGGCAGCATCTACGGGGGGGGGGGGGGGGGGGGGGGGGGGGAGGGAGGGGGAGAAACAGTCAACGTTCAGGTCTGGTTTTTCTTTCAGATTTCCAGCATCTGCAGTTTTTCTTTGATTTTCATTTGCTGTTAAATGGGATTGGCACAGAGGGTCGGCACAGTCACAGTGGGCCAAGGGGCCTGTTTCCGTGCTGTATGACTCCACGACATTGTTCTTTTTAATCTCCACGTTTCCCTTTTTGGTGCAAGCCTCTGCTGGGTGCAATGTGCCTACTGCCTTGCGACCTGGGACATTTACTTCTGTGCATTGAACGGTCTACGAGGCACTCACACCCAAACATCACAACGGCATCTTCAACAGCTAGGTCAGAAGTCTCAAATTCCTGAGGTGTCATTTCCCAGTCTGCTTCCGTGAGGAGTTGGCCAATTTGATCAGGCAAAGTCTTTTCAAATGTGATCCCTTTCACAGAATATTCACATAGAAATTGAACTGGTGCTGTGATCCGTGTCAATAGCTACCTTAAAATGCATCAGAAGTTGTTACACTGGAAAAATATTCCTTCACGCCTGGAGCTGCAATATCTCCCTCCCCAGTTAAAGACTCAAAGAGCCATACAGTATGGAAACAGGCCCTTCGGCCCAACTCGTACATGCTGACCAAGATGTCCATCCAAGCTAGTCCCATTTGCCAGCGTTTGGCCCTGTAACCTTCTAAACCTGTCAAGTGTCTTTTAAAAGTTGTTAATGTACCTGCCTTCAACCACTTCCTCTGGTAGCCCAGTCCACACCCTCTGTGTAAAATAAAAGTTGGCCCCTCGAGTTCCTATTAAATCTCTCCCCTTTCACCTTAAACCTGTGCCCTCCAGTTCTTGATTCCCCAACCCTGGGAAAAAACTGAGAAGGTGCTAATGTTTGCATTCCCTGTGGATATATACATGGGAAATTAATCTTTGTTTGTTAACACTACACTCTGTGAGAATATCAGCTGCCTGCTATACTCATCTCCATCCAGTCAATGCAATGTGTTCCCCCAACTTTGACAGTGGTGGGGAACAGATTCTCATAAAAGTACACAAGGAATCGTAGAGAGATGCAGCACAGAAACAGGCCCTTCGGCCCATTGAGTCCATGCTGACCATCAACCACTCTTTTACACCAATCCTCCACTAATCCCATTTTATTCTCCCCCCGTTCCCATCAACTCCCCCCAGATTCCACCCCCCACCCACACACAGTGGACAACTATCCCACCGACCCGCACATCTTTGGGATGTGGGGGGAAATTGGGAGAACGTGCAAACTCCACACACACACACGCACACGCACACGCACACGCACACGCACACAGTGCTGGGGGTCAGAGGAGTGAACCCAAGTCCTGTACTGGCTGCACCACTGTGCTGCCCAAGCATTGAACTTTGGGTCAGGTTAGCTGCAACTGTTGTCCAGGCTGTTAAAACCAATAAGTTGTGGGGGGAACGGGGTGAGTACAGCCAGCAGTCAATATTCTGTGCATCTTTAGTACTGATGACCAGAGACAAATTTCTCCCAACCCCCTCCCCAAGTGAGTTGTGCAGTGCCAACAGGCATTCTGACTGTCTCATCCCAGTTATAAGCTGGATTCAGTCAAACCAACAGTCAAATCAAGTGTACTCTCACAACATTTAGGAAGTATCTAGACGAGCACTTGAATCCACCAAGGCAGAGAAGGCTACGGACCAAGTGCTGGAGAATGGGATCGGTGTAGATGGGTACTCGATGGTCAACATGTACATGGTGGGCCAAAGGGCCTGTTTCTGTGCTGTGAGACTGTAAATCTGTGGCACAAGCCGGCCTTTCTTTAATTAAATTCATAAACTATCGAGGTTTATAAAACTATGAACGTGCTGTCAGACTTCTGAACCAGCTCTCACATCCCCTTCCTGGTGGTGCTGTTGCGTTCTCGGACTCTTAACTCCACCTCTTCTATATTGTCACTGTAGCATTTCTTTCTGCACTACCTCAGTCTGCACGACAAGCTTTGCACCGTCCTGCTGTTTAGTGCCCATCGCTGTACTTATTGCTGTATTCATTATTACCACGTACACTGTTTTACTCTGTGAGCTTCACACGAGCAAGGAATTTCATTGCGCCTTCCTTGGTTATGACAATAAACTAATCTAACCTAATCGTATATAGGGTGGGTAAAGTCTTTTACCAAGGGCAGGGGAGTCTAGAACGAGAGGTCACAGGTTTAAAGTGAGGGGAGAAATTGAAAGGAGATCTGAGAGGTACGTTTTCCACGCAGAGGGTGGTGAATATTTGGAATAAGCTGCCAATTACAATGTACTTGGATAGGAAAGGTACTTGGATTGGAGGGATTACGGTCCTAATGTGGGCAAATGGGATTAGTGTAGAGAGGCATCACGGTCAGCATCGACAAGGTGGGCCGAGGCCTGTTTCTGTGCTGTTTCTATGATTCTGTGACTATTAAGTGAAGGCACTTAATGTTTCCTATAACTGCCAAGTATTTGAAAGATCAAACAGGAGATCTCCTTCTCTCCTGCCTCCTCTGTGTTCAGGTCCTGAGTAAGTGGTGAGTGTTTTAAATGCAGGAAAATGCTTCAACCACTGTTCACTCTGGACGTGCCCCAGACGCTCTCTGCCCTTGACAGAAGAAGTCAAGAGTGACCCTCTGGATTGAGCTCCCAGCAATGACCGGTGACTCCGGGTAAAATCCAGGAACTTCCCAGGGCTTCTCAGTCTGCTGCCCAATGACACTCCTTGACCGGGTAGGCAATTTGTCACTGAGACTGAAACTATCTGTTAGCTGCCTCTGTTTATCCCTTAATTAAAATGGTTGTTACCTACCAGCAAACAAAAGAAACACACCGAGTCATGTATAAGTGTTGGAAACTATTTTGTTATAATTACTTATGATCATAAGAAAAAAATAAAAGTAAAAATGTTAGAATGTTAGAAGTAAAAATGTTAGATATTAAACATTAACCCCAAAATAAACTCGAAGTGTGTGTGTGTGGCAAATTCCCAAACTCCAAGTCCAGGAATTAGTTCTCAAAGTTCAGTTCAGCAAGCCATAAGGTGAAACGTGAGCAAAGGCTTTTGAAAAAGCACTGTGGACTGAAGAGAAAATGTAGAGAGAGAATAGAGACATTACGAAATCCAAATGTTCCACGACGGAACCCATACGACACCTCAGTCCACTGATGATCTCCACTGCTTTGTTCCGAAGTATCTGCCACCCGAAAGGCACTCGAATCGTGGCCGTTCACACAAATACCTGTTTCCCACTACAGGTTAACGACAAAGTGGACTCCACCGGATTATTCCAAAAATCCACACGTGGATTGTAGTGACAGACACAGTTATTGCTTTTCATCCATCGACACAGAGACCAGCAGGCAGGTGCCTCTCTTTCTCCCCTCTCTCCTTCTGACTGAACCAAAACGTCAGCACGTTGTTATCTCCTGTTGTTGTTGTGATAACACCACACATACACACACACACACACACACACACACACACACACACACACACACACACACACACACACACACACACACACACGCACACACACAACTGTACTATATCTTAAAGGGGACATTCACCAAATAGCAACCTAATTCGTAACACGGTAATGAATGACACAGTGGCGCAGCGGGCAGAGCCGCCGTCTCCCAGCCCCAGAGACCGGGGTTTGATCCCGACCTCCAGCGCTGTCTGTGTGGAGTTTGCATGTTCTCCCTGTGACCGTGTGGGTTTCCCCCGGTGCTCCGGTTTCCTCCTACATCCCAATGAGTGACGTGCGGGTCAGTAGGTTAACTGGCCGCTGTAATTGCCCCCAGTGTGTGTGAGAGAGGTAAAATCTGGGGGGAGTTGATGGGAATGTGGGGAGAATGAAATGGGATTAGAGTAAATGTGTGGTCGATGGTCGGCACGGACTCGATGGGCTGAAGGGCCTATTTCTGTGCTGTACGACTCTAACTACTGGAAACACTCAGCAGGTCAGGCAGCAGCTGTGGAAAGAGAAAAATGCAACATTTCAGATCCAAAAACCTTGGTCAGAACTCTGAAACATTATCTCTGTTTATCGTTCCAAAAGTTCTGAGCAATCTGGCTCACCCTCAGGCTTGTGCCAGGGTGAGGGTGGAGTTGGTGAGTTGGTGGTGGGGGCAGGGAGACTGCGGATTCAGTTGCCAGGAAAAGGAGTGGCAGATGGAAAGGTTTCAGTGGCATTTCTGCAGGACCGACCTTCTGTGAAGGACGGATTTACCCGGGTCAGCATTCAGTCGGTGTGTGTTTTGCTAGTTTGTCACTGGGAGCCTCCCAGCCTCTGTCACTGTCTCCACTCCCCCCTCCTCCATCTGTCCATCCCACCTCCCTCACCTGGATCCACCCATCACCTCCCAGCTCTTGCCCCAATCCTCCCCCCACCTCTTTTACACTGACCATCTCCCCTCCACTCTTTCAGTCCAGATGAAGGGTCTCGACCCGAAACGTCCGACTGTCCATTCCCTCCACAGGTGCTGCCCGACCGCTGAGTTTCCTCCAGCATCTTGTGTGTTGCTGAAAAAAAATGGATGCCCAACACTTCACAGCCATTCAATGTGCACATCCAGATGGCAAAGTCATTCCGAAGACAGTCCTTAACAAAAGCTAAATGTCACCCCTGGAGTGACTGTCTCCCTTAACACCCACACTTTGATTAATAAAAGTTTATTTGAGCAGCTTTAGGACTGAGCAGGGACAATTATGCTGGCAATATGGAAAATGGAGAGAAGTTAAGCAAGTAATTTTTGTCTACCTTCATGAGTGATTAGCTGTGGTGTGTGTTGAATAGGGTAGCAGTCCCAAGGAGCCAAATGGCCTTCTCCTGCTTCCATCTTCCATGTTTCCATATTGGTATGGAAGGAGACCGTGACAACCCCTGGGAAATAGTGCAAGGCGACAGGTCTGGAGTGAAGAAGGAATTAACACTGGCAAATCAGTGGGACCAAGAGTCCCTAAATCACGGGATTTCATGAGCCGCATCCAGGGATCGGAAGGAAGTAGCAATGGAAATAGTTGTCATCCTCCAGAATTCCAGACTCTAGAAAACTTGCTGCAAATTGGAAGGTAGCAAATGTAACACCACTATACAAAAAAGGAGGGAGCCGGGAAAAAGGAATGTCGGGATCTAATATTAAGGAAGTGGTAACAGGGCCCTGGGTAAAAAATAAATGGACTAGGCAGGGCTGGCTGTAGATTAGGTGACCAGAGGATGTGGTTATTTGGACTTTCAGAGGTCTCAAATAAGAGGCAAAATTAAAGCACATGGGATTGGAGACAAAGTATTGGCATGGATTGAGAACTGGAAGATAGAACAGAAGCAGAGAGTAAGAACATGTGGGTCGTTTTCTAGGTTGCAGGCAGTGACTGGTGGGATGGCCAGTGTCCAGATCCCAGCTAATCACAATATCTATCAACGATCTGGATGGGGGAAATCAATGTAACAACTGCAAGTTTGCAGACGGCACACAGGTAGATAGGGTGGCAAAGAAGGCATATGGCATGCTTGCCTTCATCGGTCGGGGCATTGAGTATAAGAGTCAGGAAGTCATGTAGCACCTGTATAAAACTTTGGTTAGGCCGCACGTGGAGTATTGTGTGCAGTTCTGGTCGCCCTATTGCAGGAAGGATGTGGGGGCTTTGGAGAGGGTGCGGATGAGGTTCACCAGGATGCTGCCTGGATTAGAGGTTACGAGCTATAAGGAGAGGTTTGGACAAACTTGGGTTGTTTTTTTCTGGAGCATCGGAGGCTGAGGGGAGGACCTGAGAGGAATTTATACATTTATGAGAGGCATAGATAGGGTAGGCAGTCAGAATCTTTATCCCAGGGTAGAAATGTCAAATACTAGAGGACATGCGTTTAAGGTGAGAGGGGGAAAGTTTAAAGGAGATGTGTGGGGCATGTTTTTTACACAGAGAGTGGTGGTTGCCTGGAATGTGCTGCCAGGGGTGGGGGTGGAGGCAGATACGACAGAGGAGTTTAAGGGGCTGTTAGATAGACACATGAATATGCAGGGAATAGAGGGATATGGATCATATGCAGGCAGAAGGGATTAGTTGGGATTGATACCATGTTCGGCACAGATGTTGTGGGCAAAGGGCCAGTTCCTGTGCTGTACTGTTCTGTGTTCTGTGTTCTGCATTCTATGTTCTATGTTCTGTGTTCTATGACACAAAGCTAAGGTTAGGAGCAGAGTGTGAGCTATGAGGAGGTTGCAGAGGGGCTCCATTATGATGTAGACAAGTTGGAGGAGTGGGCAAATGCAAGGCAGATGCAGTTTAACATGGATGAAAACCAGAAAGAGATAAATTGGGTAAAACGGTGGTGCAACAAGTCGTGGGTGTCCTGAGGACCAATCACTAAAAGCTAGCTACCAGTTGCCGGAAGCAGTTAGGAAGACAAATGGTATGTCAGCCTTCATTGCAAGAGGATTGAACCCAGGAGTAAGGATGTCTCCTGCAGCTGTACAGCACCTTGGGGAGACCCCATCTCGAGCTGTGTGTGCAGTTTTGGTCTCCTTATATGAGGACAGATGTTGTTGCTATGGAGGGAGTTCAGCAAAGGTTCACCAGACTGATCCCTGGGGACGGCACTAGAGAAGAGATTGGTTCGGTGAGGTCTGTAGTCACTGGAGTTCAGAAGAATGAGAGGGGATCTCATAGAAACCTTTAACGTTCGAACAGGACTGGACAGATTAGATACAGGGAGGATGTTCCCAATGATTGGAGAGTCCGGAACCAGGTACGGGTTACGTTATGTAGAAGTGAGATCGGGAGAAACGTCTTCAGCCAGAGGTGGTCAACCTGTGGAATTCTCCAACACAGAAGCAGTGGAGACCTCGGCAGTGAATATACTCGAGAAGGAGGTGGACAGGTTTCCCACTGCCAAATGGATCAAGGAAAGTGGGGAGACTAGAAATAGGGGACGTAGCCTTAAGATTCGAGGGAGCAAATTTAAGACGGAGATGAGGTGAAATTGCTTTTCCCAGAGAGTAGTGAATCTGTGGAATTCTCTGCCCAGGGAAGCAGTAGAGGCTACCTCAGTAAATATATTTAAGACACAGTTCGATAGATTTTTGCACAGTAGGGGAATCAAGGGTTATAGGGAAAAGGCAGGTAGGTAGATCTGAGTCCACAGCCAGAGCAGGCTTGATGGGCCAGATGGCCAACTCCTGCTCCTATTTCTTATGCTTTATTGTTCTTAGAAGGCAGGAACAGGGTACAAAGTGGATGATCAGCCATGATCGTGTTGAATGGGGGAGCAAGTGACCAAATGGCTTTCTCCTGCTCCTGGTTTCTCTGCTTCTATGTAACATGAATTTATGAAAGGCATATAATATTTGACAAATCTGGTAATAGTTCTTTTTTGAGGTTGTAACTAGCAGAATAGATAAGGGCGAACCAGTTGATGTGATGTATCTAGACTTTCAGGAGGCCTTCGATAAGTTGCCACAGAGGAAGTTAATAAACAAGATCAGAGTGCACAGTATTGGGGGTAATATACTTGGTTGGGATTGAGGATTGGTAAACGGGCAGAAAACAGAGACTGGGAATGAACAAGTTGTCAGGTTGGGATGGCTGTGACCTGACGCAGGGAATGGTGCTGGGCCCAGCTGTTCACAATCTATCTCAACGATGGGCGGCACAGTGGCACAGCTAGTAAAGCTCCAGCGACCCCAGTCCGATCTCAACCTCCGGAGTTGTCAGAGTGCTCCTCACTACCCAAGAAGGAGACAAGACAAGCTAACATCGCTAGGGCAGACCCATCGTCCAGTTGCTTGTGTTTATACTCAGGTTTCCGGCCCCTTGAGGATTGTCTGGAGATTAAGCCTGAGCTCCTGCAGAGACCTTACAGACCTTCACAGTTGGCAGCAACCATTTCCCTTCCACCTACCAATCCTCCAAGTACACTGACAATGCCACAGTCTATGCCACAGTCACCTCAACCTCCTAAACAAAACATCTCCAAGTGGCACTGAGGGGCCTGACCTCCGACTAGATCAAGTTGTTTTGCACAAACTTAATTTAAGTTTGGGGAGGAGAACTAAACATATTCAGCCCCTAACAAAAAACATGGGGGTGACATTGGTTATTCCAAACAATTTTCCCTTTCAGTGAGTGAAGAATGCAAATGCATGTTGCTGTGTTGTGGAGGATTGCAGGTCTGGCTTTGACGCATTTACAGAGTCCATTCACTGCACCAAATACTTAAGGGATCTAACAAAGAGGGCCTGGTTACCAGGAGAGGGTTGCCCAAGTCATTAACATTCACCTCAGACTTCAGAGAGAGGAGGGAGAGCTTCTTCAGAGAAAAAGGACACTGGCTCTTCAACAGAAAGCAGGTCACAGTGTTATAGCATTTCATCAAACAGCTCTCCCTTGCTTGCAATTACCCCAGTCGAAAGTGCCTTTTATTATTCCAGTTTATGTAGAACAAGTAGCTTTACAGGGTCAATAATCGACTCAATTACAAAGCAAACTCGACAAGAGCACTGCAAACTGCTCATGGCAACCTAAGGAGGATCTGTCAAGCGGGGTTTCTTTAAGACAGGGCCCTTCAGCTTGCTCGGACCTCCCCGCCCCCAGCTTGCTGCTTTTGGTCTTCCTTTCTGCCTCTTTCCCCTGTGTGGTTTATTCTTCGGGGCCTCCAACCACCTCACAAGAAGCAACAAAGCGAAGCTTCAATGGGGGAGGTCAAGCGGAAGGATGTCTCTTTTATTCTTTTCACTCGGATTTGGGAACCGGCTCTTTTGAAAAGGGCTGGTGATTCGGCACCAGGGGTGAAGGGGGTGGTGGGGTCCGTACAGGAGGACAGACCCGTGTGATCCACCATCACATCCCAAAGCTCAGGGAAAGTGTGGGGACTGGTGTTCCTCCCCGCTCACCGGGTCTTTCTGCGGCAAAGTTGTTGAGAGGTCAGATCTGACGGCCTTCACCAAATCTTGCTCTGCCTCCACACAAGATGCTCGTGTTGACGTCTCCACTGTGGGGACGGGGGTGGAAAGCAGCAGTGTGCCTTTGCTTAGCGCTTTTATCGTTCTGGGGCGCTTGCCAGGACAGGAAGCAGACGGAGCAGGACGTAGGGCTTAAAGAGTTTGAGTTTAGCTTCTTAAAAGAGTTTCTTGCTTGACTGAAACGGGCCAAGGAAGGGGGAGGTGAAGTGATTCACAGAAAGGATTCCAGAGTGAGGGGCTTGGGCAGCTGAGGAGATGACCAATAACAGTGACCGGTTGGGGGTAAAAGGTTTCTGGGTGTGGGTGAGGTCCCAAAGGGGTTCAGGCAGAAGGCTGGTGGGGGAGAATGGGAACACAGTATATGGGGCAATGGGTGAATGCAACGTGCTGGGGGTTAGGAACATGAGCAGCAGAGCTTTGAGTGAGCTTGTCCATGGAGGCCAGGATCGGAATTGCTGGAGGTTAGCAAGGCACGGATGAGGGTTTCACTCGCCGCATCATTCCTCCAGCAACACGGACAGTTTCGGCCCATTGCCTGGGAGAAGGGCAGGCGGCCGCGGCAGACTGGGGATAATGGCTCTGTCCTTCCCAGTGCCTGGTTGGGGAGAGTTTCTGCTCATCCAATACCAAGTGTCAAACACTCGATAACAATTTTGAGCAGCCCACAGTCTGCTGGAGGAACTCAGCGGGTCGGGCAGCATCTGTGGAGGGAAATGGACAGTTGATGTTTCAGGTCAAGACCCTTCACCTGGACTGAAAGATAGAGGGGAGATGGTCAGTATAGAGAGGTGAGGAGAAGGGGTGGGGCATGAGCTGGGAGGTGATGGGTGAGGACACAAGACACTACGGATGCTGGAATCTGGAGCAACACACAAACTCAGCGGGTCGGGCAGCATCTGTGGAGGGAAATGGACAGTCGACGTTTTGGGTAGAGACCCTTCGATTGTGCAGGTGATCCACCTATCAGAAAGTGGAGACAGAGGCTGGGAGGTGAGAGGTGGAGGTGACAGAGGGCTGCAGATGGTGGGATCTGACAGGAGAGGAAGGTGGGGCATGGAACCAAATAAGGGAGGTGGGGAGGGCAGGTGGGGAGAGTGGGGGGAGGGGACCCAGTGGGAGGGGTGTGTGGGTGATGGGCGGATGGAGTGGGTGGGGGAGGGGGGAAGAGACAGGGTGATGGGGGCTGGGGTGGGTGTGGGAGGAACTGGGGAGATCAGGAGGAGAGAGGAAAGGGACAGAGGGGGAGCAGGTTACCTGAAGTTGGAGAATTCAGTGTCAGGGTGTAGACTCCCCAGGGGGAGCATGAGGTGCAGTTTGGAGTCAGTGGAAGGACCGGGAGATGCAGCAGTGAGGTGAAGCTGGGCGATGTCAGTGATTTCAGATGGAAAGGAAAATGCTTGCAGATTCTGGAAAGCCCAACTTCATCACAAAAGCAGAAAGTGCTGGAAACTCTCAGCAGGTCAGGCAGCATCCGTGGAGAGGGAGATGTTTCGGTCCGAATGGCCTCACGCTTCCCGGCTCCTAGATGCTGCCCACTCTGTGTGGTTCTAACATTTTCTCTTTGCTTCATGGTACCAGCCAGTTTGTGTAGTGGTGATAATAATGAACCAGGAACCCAGAGCTTGTGGATTCAAATCCCGTTCTGCTATGAAGTGGAACTTGGTAAATGATTTCTTGACTGCAAAATGGATCAGGGAGGGTGGGGGAGATTCTGAGGTCATCCAAGGGGCTGTGTAAATGCCAATCTTGTCTTCTTTCCCAACTGCATGCTGAGATGTAGTTATAGAGTCAAAACAAAACACCAAAGCAGGCCCCTAGACCCATCAACCACCGCTTATACTAATCCTACATTGACCCCACTTTTATTTTCCCTACATTCTCATCAAATCCCCACCAGATCCCACCACCCACCTACACACCGGGGCACTTGTTCCCCCCGTGATGTCATGGGATTCCTGATTTGCAGGAAGATGTTAGTAAGTGGGATGAGACAAGGCAAACTAATACTGGGCGGCTGTTTTTAACCGGGCCTCCCACCTTGTTCCTGCTGACCAGGGTGGGTTAAATTCCATCATGTAATGGCCTCTTAAAGGGGCACGGTCAGCAATGGCAGCAAACGCAGCCTTCTCAGAGTCTTGAGACCCGGTAGCAAGCTCCTTTACATTTTGCTTTGCCCTCAAGTGCTTTTTGCCTTCGGTTTACAAAATCCGGCGAGTTCTTGCCTCCTCCCCTCTGCACTGACGGAATGGTGTTCCTCCACAAATATCTGAGTACATCACAAATATGTGAGGGACCTTATAAGGAAGCACAGGGCTCTGTCTGCCTGTTTCTAAAGATAACCCAGAGCAGTTCTATTAAAGTGACACATCTTTTGGGATTTATAGCAAACAGCTACAAAATCATGTTTAGAAAGCAACCCGAGCAATTTCCCTTCACTTCGTTCATTACTTGGCCGCGGGTTCGGGGCTGCAGTTGCTAGGTGTGTGTTTATAGGCGACGTTCCCCTTTCAGCTAAAATGCCGCTGCAGTGAACGAGCGCTTTAGACAAACTCAGGTACTGTTTCACACACCTCAAGGGGTCCTGGAACACCCACACACTCTGCCTCTGCCTAAAGCCAAAGAAAAGAGAAAGGCTCAGACGCTTGGCTGGTGGCCAATTCCAAGGCTCCCCCCCCCCCCTCCGCTCCCCTCCCCTCCCCTCCCCTCTCTGGAGTCATCACGTCACACATCCTGGCAAGTGGAACTTGCCAAACTGCCTGCTCCTGTAACGATTACCCCAGGAGGCAAAACAAGCCAGAGACTGGAAACCCACCCGGCCACCACTGGCGATTGTGATGAGAAGGGCAAGTCACTGGTTCAGCCCGCAGTCTCTTCCGGGGGGGGGGGGGGGGGGTGGGGTTGGACTCCATCAGGAGACCAGGAATGTTACTGTTCCACTGAGGTGCCCCCCCCCCCCCCTTTTTCTCCGTCCTGTTGAACCCCCCCCCCCCCCCCCGTTCAGTTTGCATTTACCTTTCTCGTCTCTTCGTCGGATGAATCAGAACCACCCACGTCGGGGGAACGGGAAGGAGGGCGGTGAATCTGCAACCTCCCGTTTACTGGGCGTGGGTGGGTGGGGAAATCTCTTCATTTGTAGAGCGCCCGTAGAGACCTCAGCTCACCCTGAAGCCAGCAGAGGCAGTGGATGAGGGATCTCCCCAGCTCCAGTCTGCCCTGCGACATCCCACTGTTGAGACGGTGGGACTGACTCGGGAAGCCCGGGGCAGGAACGTCTGACCATTGTGCCAGCGCTGTCGGCGGCTCCAGCGCGGTTTTGCACCTGCGGTGTGTTTGGCCGCTGGTCTGGCCCGTGAGGCTTCCCACCCACACAATCCCCCCTCCCCCGAATCCACTGCTCAGTAACCTGCATTTGCAACCTCGAGCAGGACGCAACATTGTTGACACCGCTCCCACGACTGGACCTCCAGGGCAATGACTCTCGGTGCCTTTGGTCTGAACCAGCTGCAACCTGGTATTGGTTTATTATTGTCACTTGTACCGAGGTACAGTGAAAAACTTGTCTTGCATACCGTTCGTACAGGTCAATTCATTACACAGTGCAGTTCCATTGAGTTAGTACAGAGTGCATTGATGTAGTACAGGTCTGCAAACCCATCTTAAGACATTTCACCTTGGAGTCGGGGCTAAGCGGGCTGGCAACTAACATTGGACGGGTCTTCTTAAAAGATGGCAGCCCCTCTGGCCCGTCTTCACTCCGCTGGGCGGGGAAGCACGAGGGGTGTGGTGTGTGTGTGTGTGTGTGTGGAGGGGACAACCAGAAGATCCGATCTCCTCAACCCTGCAGTCCCGTAGGTCGAAGGTTTGGCTCCTAGGCCTCAAACCCAAAGATTAAAACAGAAGGTGCGGGAAACACTCAGCAGGTCGGGCAGCGTCTGCGGAGAGAGGGGCAGAGACAACGTTTCAGGTGAAGCGTTGGAGGAGGAGATGTATAGATTTCTGGACACAAAATGCATCGAGGGGTATGAGACGTTGGATCAGCCACGATTGTAGTGAGTGGCGGCGCGGGGCTGCTGATGCTGTCTTCTTATGTTTCTGTGCCTGTGTGCGCCCTGGTGAGACGGCAGTGGAATGGCAGAAACCACTCCAGGCGTGGCCTGCCTGAGCCATCGCTGGCAACCTCTCCACTCCCACACTTGTCCGCAGTCTCGGCGGTCTCTCCAGCGCAGTACTGAGGGACTGCTGCCTTGTTATTGGCGCCATCTGCACGAAGGAACGTTAAACTAGGGCGTCTCGGGCGGAGGTAACTCGTCCCATGGTCCTGGTGAATGAACCAGCGCCAGCGAAACAGACGATCTGCCCATTATCGCTCTGCTGTCAGTGGGATGCTGCTGTGCGCACATTGGCTCCGACACTACAGCAGGGACCGCACACAGCGGATCTGCTGGCTCCGGGATGAACCAAGGTTGTGACCGGCGCTCTCGGTTGTGATCGGTGACTCAGTGGGAATGAGGAGGTGAGGTCAGATCAGTGATGTCATTGAACGGCGGGGCAGACTCGAGGGGCCGAGTGGCCTACTCCTAGCCCTGATTTGTACGTTGGTATTGTTGATGAAGGAAAGTAGATTATGATTAAAAACCAAACATTTTAGTTTGATTGGAGTATTTTGTACCTTCTAGGGATGTGTGACCTCAACTGTGTCGGGCAACGCACGGCACTTGTTGGCCTGAATTCTTGGAGCATCAGGAGAGAGAGTCAGAGACAGAGAGTGAGAGGCAGAGAGAGAGAGAGAGAGAGAGTGAGAAGCAGAGAGAGAGAGAGAGAAAGACAGTCAGAGAGAGTGAGAGACAGAGTGAGAGACAGTGAAAGAGAGAAAGAGAGTGAGTGACAGTGAGACAGAGAGAGTAAGAGAGAGACAGAAAGAGAGAGAGTGAGACAGTGAGAGAGAGAGTGAGAGAGGCAGAGTGAAAGACAGAGAGAGTGAGAGAGTGAGAAGCAGAGAGAGAGAGACAGTCAGAGAGAGTGAGAGACAGTGAAAGAGAAGAGAGAGTGAGTGAGAGTGAGACAGAGAGAGTAAGAGAGACAGAAAGAGAGAGAGTGAGACAGTGAGAGAGAGAGTGAGAGAGAGAGGCAGAGTGAAAGACAGAGAGAGTGAGAGAGAGAGTGAGTGAGAGAATTAAAAAAGAGGGAGAGACAGAGCAAGTGTGAGAAAGAGACAGCTGTTGTGAGATACAGCGAGAGAGTGAGCAAGAGACACAAAGGGAGACAAACAAGGAGAGTTAGAGGAAGTTAAAAGAGACAGGGAAAGCAAGAGATGGAGCATACAGGTGGAGTAACAGTGAGAGTGAAGAAGACAGAGAGGGAGAAAGAGATATTGCGAGCAGAAAAGAGAGAGTGAAAAAGTGAAAGGGAGAGACGGAGTGAGAAAAACAGGTGGTCAGAGAGAGAGGGAGAGAGAGCAACTGAGAGCATGAGAGCACAGGCAAGAGTGGGTGTGTGTGAGAGAAAGTAAGTGAGTGAGAGAGGGAGAGACAGAGAGAGTGAGAGAGAAAGAGGGACAAATAATAAAAAGCAAAAAGAGCGAGAGGAAGCAAGAAGATTGATGAGGCAACACCCTTCAGTGCCCGAGGGTAGGGCGAAAACAAGATCTGACTGAGAACAGACTCCCTGACAGTCTCAGCTGTAGGTCTGTAGGTGTGGGGCTGGGGCAGGAGATTGCTGATGTGCCGTGGGACGTCCTGTGGGCTTTCGCACTCTGCCTTTAGCCCTCACTTCGGCCAGAGGGTGTTACCTGAACCATTATCGTGTCATTGAGGGGGGGGGGGGGGTAAGGGGGAGTCAGCCCAACTTCCCACTCCTGAGCCCCGATCTGGAGAGCTGATCTGTCTCAGAAGGTCGGATGAGTGCAGTATCAGGCCTCACCGTGACGCCGCTGCAGTCAAATAGCTACTAACCTTGGGAGAGGGCTATGGGGCAGAAGCTCAGAGTAAATGGAGAAAGGATGGGGTGATTGTTGTTAGGGAATGGCATCAATCCACTCCCTAACCCCAGCTCCCCACCCCAAACTTAGGGGGCTTACTGGCCTACTCCTGCTCCTATTTCGTACATCGCCGTAACCGGGGGAAGGCAGTGAAAGCTGAAGGGTGTGTGTCCCACTTTGTGCCACCCTCTGAGCTCATGGCTCTCTACTCCTTGGCCCGACAGCCAGCATCAGTGCGGTCTGCAAACACTCTCAGTCATTCTACAGTTCAAAACAACAGTCTTTGCACAGAGTAAATCAGTAGTAAGCGTTCCCGGGGAGTTGAGAAGTTTTGGACCCTGTCAAAAGCGAACTGGATCGATGCTTGAAAATGAACGATTAGCAGGGCCGTGGGACAGTCACACAATGGCCCGAATGGTCTTATTCAGTGCTGCCTCATTCTGTCACTGAACCCTGCCGGGCTCGTCTCCAGCAACAGCTGGGGTAAGCCGAGTTCAGGATGTTGGTTAGATGGCGTTGGGCCCTAACACACGCAGCCTCGAGTCTCCGTGGGTGGCTCACTGCTCACAGCTTCTGATGGTTTGAGTGCCAGTTAAACACCACAGATGTCTGGCTCTGAGCTCTGTGCTGCACGTCTGTTAACAGCAATCCAGCACGCACTGCCCTCTCCACTACAGACCCAACGCTCACAGCAATCGCTTGCACGCCAGCTACCGACTCCGAGCTCCTTCGATGGGATCTCCCGGGAGGTCCCAGTGTTTGAAGCGGGTATCGGGCCTGAGCTGGTGCGTTTCTGGTGGGCGATGTCAGGGCAGTGTTTACGCGGGGGAAGGTCCACGCGTGCACTCGGGAGACTCTGCCGGGCCCGGCGCTTTTGTTTACAGCCCGTGGAATGAAGGTTGTTTTGATGACATCGGTGACCCCTGGAAACATGGCTCCAGGCCCTCTCATGACATCATCCCCTCATTTGTGCACAGCACCTTGTAGGCAGCTGTTTCCTTTGCTATTAGAAGCAATCCCTGGTGAAGTCGCGCTCTCCCTCTCTCTGCTCTCACACACTCTCCCTTTCTCCCTCACCTCTCTCTCTCCTCTCTCTTTCCCTCTCACCTCTCCCTCTCTATCTCCCTCTCCCTCCCCCCTCTCCTCTACCCCCCCTTTCCCTCTTTCTCTGGCTCCCTCTCTCTCTCCCCTCTCTCACTCTCCTCTCCCCTCTCCCTCTTTCTCTCTGTTTCCCTCTCCCTCCCTGCTTTGTCTCTCTCCCCTTTCTCTCTCCTAGCTCTCCCTCCCTGCTCCCCCTCTTCCTCTCACCATCACCCCCCTCTGGTTACCCCTCTCCTCTTTTTCTGTTTCTCTGTTCCCTCTTTCCCTGCTCTCTCTATCCCTCGCTCTATGTCTCTCCTCCCCCACCTGTCTCTTTCTTTGCCCATTGTTCCCCCCCTCTTGTTTCCTCCCATCCCTTCCCCAAGCTGCCCCTCTCTTTTTCTCCATGCACACCCCATACTCTCACCCTCCCTCACTCTCCTAGCTCTCCGCTTCCGTAAAGTTTTTGAAGAGACTTCAGTGAAAGCGAAACAATGGGAGGTCTGCCAACCTTGGTTCAGGGAGACATTTTTATGATTGCAAAAGAATGAGATGGATTACAAATCCATTGGAAGTTACAGCAATCCTGCCGTTTCCTCATGGAAAGACAGACTTTAGTCACATTCCCTTTTTATATTTTAACTGCCCAGGATTGTAGGGGTAAAAGTTCAGTTCCTGTGCTCCCAGGGGCAAGCTTATGTCGGGAAATGGCTCACAGACCTTTCCCGCATTCCATCTCTTAGTTCGACAGACATCCAGCTGGCAGCACTTTTGCCACTGCGACAGGAGGTTGCGGTCCGACGCTCACCCCAGAGCCTCCAGGACAAAGCCCCACCTGATGCTGGTGGGATTTTGTAAGGTGCACATTGTCTGCGGTGTTGCCTTCATTGCAACAGCACTGCACCTCCACATTACTCCCCTGGGTGTAAAGTGCTTTGTGAGGTTATGAAAGGGAAGCCATGAATTGGGGAGAACAAGCTCACGATTTGCATTGACACTGCCTGTCCTCATAGACAGCTGGGTTAAAACATTGGTGTTTTGGAGAATATTTGAGAAGACCTTTCGATAATGAGGATACCCTCTGAGTACAGGAAGATTTTGATCAGTTGGTAAGATGGGCAGTGCAGTGGTGGATGGAATTTAATCCTGGTAAGTGTGAGGCAATGCATTTTGGGAGGACTAGTAAGGGTACAACATACACAATGAATGGTCGGGCCCTAGGGAGCATTGAGGAACAGAGGGACCTCAGTCTACAAGGCCAAGGATACCTGAAGATGGTAGCACAAGAAGATATGGTGGTGAAGAAGGCATACAGGATGCTGCCCTGCAATAGCCGGCAAATAAAATATAAGAGCGGGGTGGGGGGGGGGGGGGGTTATGTTACAACTGTATAAACCATTGGTCAGACCACAGCTGGAGCACTGTGTGCAGTTCTGGTCACCACACTACAGGAAGGGTGTGACTGCACTGGAGAGGGTGCAGAGGGGATTCCCCAGGGAGTTGCCTAGGATGGAGTGCTTCAGTTATGAAGAGAGACCGAAGAGGCTGGGGTTCTTTTCCTTGGAGCGGAGGAGGCTGAGGGGCCCCTGCTAAACAACTGTGTGCAGAATAGATAGGGTACATAGTAGGAAACTTTTTCCCATGTGTCTATAACCAAAGGGCTAACGTTTAGGGTGAGGGGTAAGAGGTTCAGAGAGGATCTGAGGGGGATTTTTTTCACCCAGAGAAGGGTTGGAATCTGGAATACATCGCCTGAGCGGGTGGGGGAGTTTTTACTCCCCAACTGCCCAAGTTGGGTAGTGAAGCGCAGTCCTGAGTTGGGTAGTGAAGCGTAAACCTGAGTTAGGTAGTGAAGCGCAAACCTGAGTTGGGTAGTGAAGCGCAGACCTGAGTTGGGTAGAGAAGCGCATTCCTGAGTTGGGTAGTGAAGCGCATTCCTGAGTTGGGTAGTGAAGGGCAGACCTGAGTTGGGTAGTGAAGCGCAGTCCTGAGTTGGATAGTGAAGCGTAGTCCTGAGTTAGGTTGTGAAGCACAGGCCTGAGTTGGGTAGTGAAGTGCAGTCCTGAGTTGGGTAGTGAAGCGCAGACCTGAGTTGGGTAATGAAGCGCAGTCCTGAGTTGGATAGTGAAGCGTAGTCCTGAGTTAGGTTGTGAAGCACAGGCCTGAGTTGGGTAGTGAAGTGCAGTCCTGAGTTGGGTAGTGAAGCGCAGACCTGAGTTGGGTAATGAAGCGCAGTCCTGAGTTGGATAGTGAAGCGCAGTCCTGAGTTAGGTTGTGCAGCACAGGCCTGAGTTGGGTAGTGAAGGGCAGACCTGAGTTGGGTAGTGAAGCGCAGTCCTGAGTTGGATAGTGAAGCGCAGACCTGAGTTGGGTAGTGAAGCGCAGTCCTGAGTTGGAAAGTGAAGCGCAGTCCTGAGTTGGGTAGTGAACTGCAGTCCTGAGTTAAGTGAAGTGCAGTCCTGAGTTGGGTAGTGAAGCGCAGACTTGAGTTGGGTAGTGAAGCGCAGTCCTGAGTTGGGTAGTGAAGCGCAGTCCTGATTTGGGTAGTGAAGCGCAGACCTGAGTTGGGTAGTGAAGCACAGTCCTGAGTTAAGTGAAGTGCAGTCATGTGTAGGGTAGTGAAGCGCAGTCCTGAGTTGGGTAGTGAAGTGCAGTCCTCAGTTGGGTAGTGAAGCGCAGACCTGAGTTGGGTAGTGAAGCGCAGACCTGAGTTGGGTAGTGAAGCGCAGTCCTCAGTTGGGTAGTGAAGCGCAGTCCTGAGTTGGGTAGTGAAGCGCAGACCTGAGTTGGGTAGTGAAGTGCAGTCCTGAGTTAAGTGAAGTGCAGTCCTGATTTGGGGAGTGAAGCGCATTCCTCAGTTGGAAAGTGAAGCGCAGTCCTGAGTTGGGTAATGAAGTGCAGTCCTGAGTTGGGTAGTGAAGTGCAGTCCTCAGTTGGGTAGTGAAGCGCAGACCTGAGTTGGGTAGTGAAGCGCAGTCCTCAGTTGGGTAGTGAAGCGCAGTCCTGAGTTGGGTAGTGAAGCGCAGACCTGAGTTGGGTAGTGAAGTGCAGTTCTGAGTTAAGTGAAGTGCAGTCCTGATTTGGGGAGTGAAGCGCATTCCTCAGTTGGAAAGTGAAGCGCAGTCCTGAGTTGGGTAATGAAGTGCAGTCCTGAGTTGGGTAGTGAAGCGCAGTCCTGAGTTGGGTAGTGAAGCGCAGACCTGAGTTGGGTAGTGAAGTGCAGTCCTGAGTTAAGTGAAGTGCAGTCCTGATTTGGGGAGTGAAGCGCATTCCTCAGTTGGAAAGTGAAGCGCAGTCCTGAGTTGGGTAATGAAGTGCAGTCCTGAGTTGGGTAGTGAAGCGCAAACCTAAGTTGGGTAGTGAAGCGCAGTCCTGAGTTGGGTAGTGAAGTGCAGTCCTGAGTTAAGTGAAGTGCAGTCCTGATTTGGGGAGTGAAGCGCATTCCTCAGTTGGAAAGTGAAGCGCAGTCCTGAGTTGGGTAATGAAGTGCAGTCCTGAGTTGGGTAGTGAAGCGCAAACCTAAGTTGGGTAGTGAAGCGCAGACCTGAGTTGGGTAGTGAAGCGCAGACCTGAGTTGGGTAGTGAAGCGCAGACCTGAGTTGGGTTGTGAAGCGCAGTCCTGTGTTGGGTAGTGAAGAGCAAACCAGAGTTGGATAGTGAAGTGCAGTCCCGAGTTGTGTAGTGAAGCGCAGACGTGAGTTGGGTTGTGAAGCATAGTCCTGAGATGGGTAGTGAAGTGCAGTCCTGATTAGCATAGTGAAGTGCAGTCCTGAGTTGGGTTGTGAAGCGCAGACCTGAGTTGGGTAGTGACGCGCAGACCTGAGTTCGGTTGTGAAGCGCAGTCCTGAGTTGGAAAGTGAAGCGCAGTCCTGAGTTGAGTAGTGAAGTGCAATCCTGAGTTAAGTGAAGTGCAGTCCTGATTTGGGTAGTGAAGTGCAGTCCTCAGTTGGAAAGTGAAGCACAGTCCTGAGTTGGATAGTGAAGTGCACTCCTGAGTTAAGTGAAGCACAGTCCTGAGTTGGGTAGTGATGCGCAGCCCTCAGTTGGAAAGTGAAGCGCAGTCCTGAGTTGGGTAGTGAAGCGCAGACCTGAGTTGGGTTGTGAAGCGCAGACCTGAGTTGGGTAGTGAAGCGCAGACCTGAGTTGGGTTGTGAAGCGTAGTCCTGAGTTGGGTAGTGAAGCACAGACCTGAGTTGGGTTGTGAAGCGCAGTCCTGTGTTGGGTAGTGAAGCGCAGTCCTGATTTGGGTAGTGAAGTGCAGTCCTCAGTTGGAAAGTGACGCACAGTCCTGAGTTGGGTAGTGAAGTGCAGTCCTGAGTTGGGTAGTGAAGCGCAGACGTGAGTTGGGTAGTGAAGTGCAGTCCTGAGTTAAGTGAGGTGCAGTCCTGATTTGGGTAGTGAAGCGCAGTCCTCAGTTGGAAAGTGAAGTGCAGTCCTGAGTTGGGTAGCAAAGCGCAGACCTGAGTTGGGTAGTGAAGCGCATTCCTCAGTTGGAAAGTGAAGCGCAGTCTTGAGTTGGGTAATGAAGCACAGACCTGAGTTGGGTTGTGAAGCACAGTCCTGAGTTGGGTTGTGAAGCAGTCCTAAGTTGGGTAGTGAATTGCAGTCCTCAGTTGGGTAGTGAAGCGCAGACCTGAGTTGGGTAGTGAAGCGCAGTCCTCAGTTGGGTAGTGAAGCACAGTCCTCAGTTGGGTAGTGAAGCGCAGTCCTGAGTTGGGTCGTGAAGCGCAGACCTGAGTTGGGTAGTGAAATGCAGTCCTGAGTTAAGTGAAGTGCAGTCCTGATTTGGGTAGTGAAGCGCAGTCCTCAGTTGGAAAGTGAAGTGCAGTCCTGAGTTGGGTAGCAAAGCGCAGACCTGAGTTGGGTAGTGAAGCGCATTCCTCAGTTGGAAAGTGAAGCGCAGTCTTGAGTTGGGTAATGAAGCGCAGACCTGAGTTGGGTTGTGAAGCGCAGTCCTGAGTTGGGTTGTGAAGCAGTCCTAAGTTGGGTAGTGAAGTGCAGTCCTCAGTTGGGTAGTGAAGCGCAGACCTGAGTTGGGTAGTGAAGCGCAGTCCTCAGTTGGGTAGTGAAGCGCAGTCCTCAGTTGGGTAGTGAAGCGCAGTCCTGAGTTGGGTAGTGAAGCGCAGACCTGAGTTGGGTAGTGAAGTGCAGTCCTGAGTTAAGTGAAGTGCAGTCCTGATTTGGGGAGTGAAGCGCATTCCTCAGTTGGAAAGTGAAGCGCAGTCCTGAGTTGGGTAATGAAGTGCAGTCCTGAGTTGGGTAGTGAAGCGCAAACCTAAGTTGGGTAGTGAAGCGCAGTCCTGAGTTGGGTAGTGAAGCGCAGACCTGAGTTGGGTAGTGAAGTGCAGTCCTGAGTTAAGTGAAGTGCAGTCCTGATTTGGGGAGTGAAGCGCATTCCTCAGTTGGAAAGTGAAGCGCAGTCCTGAGTTGGGTAATGAAGTGCAGTCCTGAGTTGGGTAGTGAAGCGCAAACCTAAGTTGGGTAGTGAAGCGCAGACCTGAGTTGGGTAGTGAAGCGCAGTCCTGAGTTGGGTAGTGAAGCGCAGACCTGAGTTGGGTTGTGAAGCGCAGTCCTGTGTTGGGTAGTGAAGCGCAGACCAGAGTTGGGTAGTGAAGTGCAGTCCCGAGTTGTGTAGTGAAGCGCAGACGTGAGTTGGGTTGTGAAGCATAGTCCTGAGATGGGTAGTGAAGTGCAGTCCTGATTAGCATAGTGAAGTGCAGTCCTGAGTTGGCTTGTGAAGCGCAGACCTGAGTTGGGTAGTGAAGCGCAGACCTGAGTTCGGTTGTGAAGCGCAGTCCTGAGTTGGAAAGTGAAGCGCAGTCCTGAGTTGAGTAGTGAAGTGCAGTCCTGAGTTAAGAGAAGTGCAGTCCTGATTTGGGTAGTGAAGTGCAGTCCTCAGTTGGAAAGTGAAGCACAGTCCTGAGTTGGATAGTGAAGTGCACTCCTGAGTTAAGTGAAGCACAGTCCTGAGTTGGGTAGTGAAGTGCAGTCTTGAGTTGGATAGTGAAGTACAGTCCTGAGTTGGGTAGTGAAGTGAAGTCCTGATTTGGGTAGTGATGCGCAGTCCTCAGTTGAAAAGTGAAGCGCAGTCCTGAGTTGGGTAGTGAAGCGCAGACCTGAGTTGGGTTGTGAAGCGCAGACCTGAGTTGGGTAGTGAAGCGCAGACCTGAGTTGGGTTGTGAAGCGTAGTCCTGAGTTGGGTTGTGAAGTGCAGTCCTGAGTTGGGTAGTGAAGCACAGACCTGAGTTGGGTTGTGAAGCGCAGTCCTGTGTTGGGTAGTGAAACGCAGACCAGAGTTGGGTAGTGAAGTGCAGTCCCGAGTTGTGTAGTGAAGCGCAGACGTGAGTTGGGTTGTGAAGCATATTCCTGAGATGGGTAGTGAAGTGCAGTCCTGATTAGCATAGTGAAGTGCAGTCCTGAGTTGGGTTGTGAAGCGCAGACCTGAGTTGGGTAGTGAAGCGCAGACCTGAGTTCGGTTGTGAAGCGCAGTCCTGAGTTGGAAAGTGAAGCGCAGTCCTGAGTTGAGTAGTGAAGTGCAGTCCTGAGTTAAGAGAAGTGCAGTCCTGATTTGGGTAGTGAAGTGCAGTCCTCAGTTGGAAAGTGAAGCACAGTCCTGAGTTGGATAGTGAAGTGCACTCCTGAGTTAAGTGAAGCACAGTCCTGAGTTGGGTAGTGAAGTGCAGTCTTGAGTTGGATAGTGAAGTACAGTCCTGAGTTGGGTAGTGAAGTGAAGTCCTGATTTGGGTAGTGATGCGCAGTCCTCAGTTGAAAAGTGAAGCGCAGTCCTGAGTTGGGTAGTGAAGCGCAGACCTGAGTTGGGTTGTGAAGCGCAGTCCTGTGTTGGGTAGTGAAACGCAGACCAGAGTTGGGTAGTGAAGTGCAGTCCCGAGTTGTGTAGTGAAGCGCAGACGTGAGTTGGGTTGTGAAGCATATTCCTGAGATGGGTAGTGAAGTGCAGTCCTGATTAGCATAGTGAAGTGCAGTCCTGAGTTGGGTTGTGAAGCGCAGACCTGAGTTGGGTAGTGAAGCGCAGACCTGAGTTCGGTTGTGAAGCGCAGTCCTGAGTTGGAAAGTGAAGCGCAGTCCTGAGTTGAGTAGTGAAGTGCAGTCCTGAGTTAAGAGAAGTGCAGTCCTGATTTGGGTAGTGAAGTGCAGTCCTCAGTTGGAAAGTGAAGCACAGTCCTGAGTTGGATAGTGAAGTGCACTCCTGAGTTAAGTGAAGCACAGTCCTGAGTTGGGTAGTGAAGTGCAGTCTTGAGTTGGATAGTGAAGTACAGTCCTGAGTTGGGTAGTGAAGTGAAGTCCTGATTTGGGTAGTGATGCGCAGTCCTCAGTTGAAAAGTGAAGCGCAGTCCTGAGTTGGGTAGTGAAGCGCAGACCTGAGTTGGGTTGTGAAGCGCAGACCTGAGTTGGGTAGTGAAGCGCAGACCTGAGTTGGGTTGTGAAGCGTAGTCCTGAGTTGGGTTGTGAAGTGCAGTCCTGAGTTGGGTAGTGAAGCACAGACCTGAGTTGGGTTGTGAAGTGCAGTCCTGTGTTGGGTAGTGAAGCACAGTCCTGATTTGGGTAGTGAAGTGCCGTCCTCAGTTGGAAAGTGACGCACAGTCCTGAGTTGGGTAGTGAAGTGCAGTCTTGAGTTGGGTAGTGAAGCGCAGACGTGAGTTGGGTAGTGAAGTGCAGTCCTGAGTTAAGTGAGGTGCAGTCCTGATTTGGGTAGTGAAGCGCAGTCCTCAGTTGGAAAGTGAAGTGCAGTCCTGAGTTGGGTAGCGAAGCGCAGACCTGAGTTGGGTAGTGAAGCGCAGACCTGATTTGGGTTGTGAAGCGCAGACCTGAGTTGGGTAGTGAAGCGCAGACCTGAGTTGGGTTGTGAAGCGCAGTCCTGAGTTGGGTTGTGAAGCAGTCCTGAGTTGGGTAGTGAAGCACAGACCTGAGTTGGGTTGTGAAGTGCAGACCTGAGTTGGGTAGTGAAGCGCAGACCTGAGTTGGATAGTGACGCGCAGTCCTGAGTTGGAAAGTGAAGCGCAGTCCTGTGCTGGGTAGTGAAGCACAGTCCTGTGCTGGGTAGTGAAGCACAGTCCTGAGTTGGATAGCGAAGTGCAGTCTTGAGCTGGTGTTGTGAAATGCAGTCTTGAGTTAGGGAGTGAAGTGCAGTCCTGAGTTTGGTCGTGAAGTGCAGTCCTCAGTTGGGTAGTGAAGTACATTGCTGAGTTGGGTAGTGAAGCGCAGTCCTGAGTTGGGTTGTGAAATGCAGTCCTGAGCTGGTGTTGTGAAATGCAGTCTTGAGTTAGGGAGTGAAGTGCAGTCCTGAGTTTGGTCGTGAAGCGCAGTCCTCAGTTGGGTAGTGAAGTACATTGCTGAGTTGGGTAGTGAAGCGCAGTCCTGAGTTGGGTTGTGAAATGCAGTCCTGAGTTGGTGTTGTGAAATGCAGTCATGAGTTAGGGAGTGAAGTACAGTCCTGCGTTGGTTTGTGAAGCGCAGTCCTGAGTTGGGTAGTGAAGCGCAGTCCTCAGTTGGGTAGTGAAGTACATTGCTGAGTTGGGTAGTGAAGTGCAGTCCTGATTTGGGATGTGAAATGCAGTCCTGAGTTGGGTAGTGAAGCGCAGACTTGAGCTGGGTCGTGAAGCACAGTCTTGCACAGGCTTGCATTACAGACTGGATGTGCCAGACTTTGTGGCTAATCACCATGGACCCAGTCACTTCCTTGTCTGTGTAGCAGGCAGGTGAATGCCAGCGCACTCTGGTGTCTGCCTGTACTGAGGACGGTTTCCATGAGTACCGGCCGTCCCTGCTTCCTATCCTGTGATGGCTAAGCTGTTCAAACCTTGCGTGTATTTATCAGGAACTGATAAATGCACACCCCCGCCCCCCACACACACTCCCCCTCTCCAGTCCAGGCTTACTGAGGCCAATTGTAGCAACCACAGCTCAGCTGCCATCAGCTATTTCATCACAGACTGAGGATGGAGACTGGGATCTTCCTGATCCATGTGGCTTACCACTGCATTGAACGCTGAATTCAGCTCGGTTTGTTAATGAATAGTCGAACATCTGTTGGTTGGCACTTTACTTCCTGAACCACTTCCTGAGCTCAATGCCAAAGTTGACATATTTATGGTAAAACATTCATTCATTAGTCAAAATTTGTAAGCCCCTCTTTATTCGCATTAGGTTGACTGCATATAACCAGCTAAATAAACACAGCAGCCTGTGCTGTACAGGGCAGGCAGTGCCTGTGCCTTGGGGCACTGTGCAGCCAGCGGCGGGCACTGAGCTCCCCCTGCTGTCAACAGCCGCTAGTGTCAGCATGCAGACACACTGAGGTCCAGAGAAAAACTAAAAACAATTTCAGCAAAACAGCTTTTAAAATTTTAAAAACATACTAGGTCCTCCTTAATCTACTGTGTGTAAAAATAGCTCCCTTTTCAGAGCCATTTCATTTAACATGTTTAGATTTCTTTCACCGCTATTTTAATTAAAAGGGTTGGCCTGTTTTACAAAGATTCTCGTGCTCATTCTCAAATCCCTCCCCAGCCTCGCCCCTTCCTATCTCTACAATCCCTACGATCCTTCAAGATTCCCGTTCTCCACCTCTGGATTTTTGATTATTCCCAGACTGAATCCCAGAACACTGGCGGCCATGCAACTGCCTGGGGCCGAAGCTCTGGAATACCATCACTGAATCTCTCTGGGCTTTTTCCCTCCTTGAAGTCACTTCTTCCTACCTGCCTCTTGGACTAAGCCTTTTCTAGCCTGCTGCTATGCCTCAGTTGTGGACTAAGATACCATAGAATCATAGATTAGTTCAGAAACAGGCCCTTGGGCCCACCATGTCTATGCTGACCATTGAGTACCCATCTACACTGATCCCATTCTTCAGCACTTGGTCTGTAGGCGATTCACATCCTCATCCAGATACTTCTTAAATGTGAGAGCCTCTGCCTCCACCGCCCCCTCAGGCAGTGCGTTCCAGATTCCAACCCCCCTCTGGGGTGTAAATATTCTTCCTCAGATCTCCTCTAAACTTCCTCCATCTCACCTTTATCCTATGCCCTCTTGTTTTTGACACCCTCATCATAGGAAAAAGATTCTGACTTCCTACCATATCTGTCCCCCTCATAATTTTGTTACACCTCTCTTAGGTCCCTCCTCAGCCTCCTCCATTCCAGGGAAAGCAAACCCAGTCTATCCAGTCTCTCCTTATAACTGAAATGCTCCAATCCAAGCAACACCCAGTGAACCTCCTCTGCACCCTCTCCAGCACACTCACACCCTTCCTGTAGTGTGGTGACCAGAACTGCACACAGTGCTCCAGCTGTGGTCTGACCAATATTTTATAAAGTTGCAATTTGACGTCCCAGCTCTTATAGTCCATGCCACAGCTGATGAAGGCAAGTATCCCAAACACCTTCTTCATCATCTTATCTACCTGTGCTGCCACTTTCAGCAATCTGTAGGCTTGTACCCCAGGGTCCCTCCGTTTATCAACACTCCCTACCACTTACTGTGTATGTCCAACCCTTATTTGCCCATCCAAAATGCATCACGTCACAGTTGTCAGGATTAAATTCCATCTGCCAATGCTCCACTTGACTTTCCATCTGATCTGTGTCCTGCTGGAGCTTTAGACAACCCTTCTCGCTCTCCACAATACCACCGACTTTCATGTCACCTGAAAACTTACTAATCAAACCTCCTACATTCACATCCAAGTCGTTAATGTGTATCACTAATAGCAACGGTGTCGGCACCGATCCCTGAAGTAACTCCACTAAATTGGTAAATTGGTTTATTATTGTCACGTGTACTGAGGTACAGTGAAAAACTTTGTTTTGCATCCATACAGATCATTTCATTACAGCAGTGCATGGAGGTAGGTACACAGTAAAAACAATAGCAGAATGCAGAATAAAGTGTTACAGTTATCGAGAAAGTGCAGGTAAACAGACAATAAGGTGCAAGGTCATGACGAGGTAGATCGTGAGGTCAAGAGTCCATTTTATCATACTAGGGGACCATCACAGACTTCCAATTAGAAAAGCAACCCTCCACCACCACCACCCTCTACCTCCCATCAGCAAGCCAACTTTGGATCTACTTTGCCAACCTGCCCTGGATCCGATGGGCCTCAACCTTTTGGACCAGCACTCGGGGTTCGGAGATGCAAATGTGATGAGCTTTTATTTGATTAGTGCAAGGATGCAGGTGGGGGGAGCTCTGATCAGAGTCTCCCTGGGAGTTTGAATGCACTGAGGTCTATACAGTTAGAGGCAAAGGCAATGATTGACAATCAACCCCATACTAATTTAACCATTTGTAGTTCTAGTAGTGGAAAGCTGCCATTTGGCCCATCACGTGCATAAGTCTGAGACAAAGGGGCCCCCTTCTTATGTCTCAATGGTGCTGCATATGCTGAGGGACTTTACCATCCCAGTGCAGGCATTGGAAGCAGGTCTGTCAAATAGAAAACAAGTATGAAAGGGTTCAGCCTGTGTGTGACTACACTACACAGCCCAACGGCCTATCAAACAGCCCACCCACTTTCCATCCCTCTTCCTTATCTTGTCAACAGCCCCAGTGCTCAAGGCTCCAGTGCGGATTGCCATTCTAATGTTGACAGACATCTTGAATCCAGTCAGGACTGAGTAGTCAAACTCCCCCAGGCTGGTTTCTTCCTCTGGTTAAGCTTCCCTTCATTCTCCATGGTTAAGTGACATTCACAGACTATGTGTTTGAGATTGAAATTTTTACCATGAGCATACAAATACAATTCACTGTGAGAATTGGAGGCACTCAGCACAGGTCAGGCAGCATCTGTGGAGAGAGAAACAGAGTTAACGTTCAGGTCAAGGACCTTTTGTCAGAGCTGGGAAAGTTGATTTGAGTGTGTAGGGGGTTGGGGAAGGATGGACAGGTCACAGGGAATGTCTCTGATAGGGTGAGACCAGGGTCATGCGTGAGGGTGTCCAGTCCACTGGTCAATGAGGGCAGTTATATATATATATATATATATATATATATATATATATAGAGAGAGAGAGAGAGAGAGAGAGAGAGAGAGAGAGAGAACATAAAGGAAATGTAAAGGCTGTAAAATGCAGGGCTGTGGGACATGCCCAGCAGGTCAAGCTGTACTGAGAAAAATGGAGCCAAAAGTTTACAAGGATGTTGCCAGGACTTGAGGGCCTGAGTTATAGGGAGAGGTTAGGCAGGCTAGGTCTTTATTCCTTGGAGCGTAGGAAACTGAGGGGTGACCTTATAGAGGGGTATAACATCATGAGGGGCACAGAATGCAGAGTCTTTTTCCCAGGGTTGGGGAATCAAGAACTGCAGGGCACAGGTTTAAGGTGAGAGATTTAATAGGGACCTGAGGGGCAACTTTTTCACAAAGAGGGTGGCCCATACATGAAACAAGCTGCCAGAGGAAGTGGGTGAGGCAGGTACATTAACAACATTTGAAAAGGTACGTGGACAGGAAAGGTTTAGAGGGATATGGGCCAAACGCGGGCAAATGAAATTAGCTTGGATGGGAATCTTGGTCGGCACGGACAGTTTGGGTCAAAGGACCTGTTTGCATGCTGATTCTATGATTCTAAAATCAGAGATGGACTGGCCAGTTCTGACATAGACAGAGAAAGTGGGTTACCTGAAGTTGTATAGTTTGTCATTAAGTCTGAAAGACTACAACATGTCCAATTGGAGGCTGATGGCTTATAGTTAATGTGTTTCCCCCACTAAACAATATCCATGCACTACATCTGCCCCTAACATCTCCATAATGTGGCTCAGTGTCAAGTTATGATAACACTCCAGTGAAGCATTTGTGGGGATATTTTGTTGCATTGTAGGCATTATATTGTTGGTTACTGTTGAGCTGTTGCCTGCTACAGCTGCAATCAGCAGTTTCTAGATTGTAGGGTTTATGAGCCAGCTTAGAGCATCAGGTGACAATGTTGCTCCGATCATAGCTTCTGCCTGTATCCATCTTGCACCCTGCATGTATCATTGGCAGCCCATTTAATGGAGGGAGCCCATGGTGTCCTATCCACTCACTCATACTGAGGGCTGGTTTCATCAGGGCTGTCCTACCATCCCAGGGCAGGTACTGGAAGCAGGTCTGCCAAAAAGAAAACAAGTGTGAAAGTGGTGCCAACAAAATGGGGGGTGGCATCAGAAAGGCAGAGGGCACCTTCACCCTGGTGCCCTCTGTGACCATGTCTCTGGTGGCTTTGTCCTCGTGTGCAAAAGTGGACATTCACTGCCACGCTGG